>NW_027280131.1:0-362542 GCF_046629955.1 Centroberyx affinis
CTGCCGCTGCCATCTGTGCCGGTCTTGGGGTACAGCTGCAGGCCTGGAGGGAGCGAGTGCTGGAGGAGGTGCATGTGGAAGTCGTTCTCACTCTGCACAGCTTTCTGTGTGCGCAGCTTGAAGATGTTGGTGAAGTAGCAGGTGGCGTCAAACCCCAGATACACGACGGGGTATCCGATGCTGCGTGCCATTACAATGAGACAGAGAGACAGTTACAATATGTGTGACATACTACCAAGACATAAACACAGCCTGACTGACCACCGAAAACACCAGATGCTCACACCAATGGTTAAAAATATGTCTATTTTTACATCTTTCATTTCACACTTGATTGGTCATCAGCCTGTGGGCGTTAAACCTGAAATTACTCCAAAAATAATCCATGGAGGACAGAACATTGAGGCCAATTCATATATCATACAGACAGTTTAATACTCCCACTTTCTTATTACAGCTCAATCATCTAGTGAAAGAAATCTCGATTCTAAGAAAGCATCTGAATTCCGCTTAAGGCAGAGTGAGGGTTTATATGAAATCAACGCACCAGTGTGCAGCGAAAAGATGAGACAGGTTGGCATGGGAGTTCTTCAGGTCTTTGAGTCGAAGCGAAGCCTCCGTGTACACAAGCAGAATCCACAGGGACACCGTCGATATACAGATGCCCTTCTCTGAAGAGAAATGAGATGCTGTTGTTGGAAAGAGGACTGAAACATTTTACTCAAGCAGAAGTACTGCTATTTCAAGTCAGAGTTAACCAGCACCTGTTGTAAAATAACTAAATGGGTAGCTCACTAAAAAAGTAGCCAGGCACTTAAGATTTTGTGCATATCCAATATGAACACAGATAGTATCATCTATGGAAGTGACTGTGTTTTACTGTTAATGACCGCTCACACTGTACTCACTAATAGTATGTCTACAAATAAAACTCACTCAAGTAAAATAAGGAGCAAATCATTAAACTCTGTAAAAGCAGAGTGTATAATGTGCATTACAAAATCTACCAGGGTAGTGGTAAATAGTTACTTTCCACTTTTGCATATTGTATGTGCATGTATATCAGTTTACTTTTTAGGTGAGGATTAGGGTTAGGGATGTTGAGTTACATTTTGTGGTAATACACCATGGTAATACAAGCTCAAATGTCAAGTTGGCACATAACAATAGCTGCATGACTGAAAATTGTGAATCTGAGAGCTTGCATGATTTTGCATATTTTCAAGAATCTATCAAGCAATTATATATACAACCAAGACACTCACCTGTGTGCCATATGTAATTGAATAACACATAGGTGCTAGCCACAAAGAACAGCCAGTGCAGTGGAACAAAAATTAAGCAAAAGATGTCCAGAGTGAACGCGGCACAAACAAACACAACACAAATAACCTGCGGACAGAGAATACATTCGCTTTAGTAAGCATTAATTTAAAACACTGAAAATAACGGTTGCTGTATGTTAAAATGTCAGCAGGCTGCAGATTCTTGGCAGTATTATCGTGTCCAGTCAGAATATGAAATGAGAGCAGGGTCTCTCACCAGCCCGTGGCAGTGGAAAGTGGTGTACACACTCCCAAAGAACAGCCAGCACGGCCACAGGTACTCCAGTCGAAATTCCAGGATGAAATCTGCCAGCAGCACCAGCGTCCACATTATCATAAACTTCAGGAAGGTGTAAGCGCTGCGAACACAAGTTGTATGTACAAAACTGTATGAATATATCAAATGTCAGTCAGTGTTATTATAATTATACACCAAACATTAGCAGGGGGGATGTGTTTCAGTTTGGGCCTAAGTAAAATACATTTTTTTTCTGCTTCTGATTCAAGTAAATGAAGAGATTTTGAATTAAGCATCTGAGACATGCCAAGGCATTAAACACACAAGCCAATAGACAGGCTATGGTTGAAACCTTCATTTAGTTACACAATCCTAAACGTATAATTGAGCAGCTGCATCCAATAAAACGCAGCACATCACACAAAGTGAATTAAGGAGCAATGATTTTGCCCTCATTCGGCACTCATTTTATTAGGCTACCACAAACCAAATGGGAGCTGTGGTTTTCTCCTTTGTTCTGTTCATCCATAGGCTGCTATCACATCGCCCCTTCTTTGTTTGGTAACCATGGTGATATTTCATCTGTAAGAGTGAGGAGGGAGACAGAGACAGCACCACAGCATCCTGTAGTCCCCAAACAAGTTAAAATATACCCTGTAATGTATAAAATATAGCCTGTAGTTAATTTATCTTGCCTACCCAAGATACTTTGATAATGACAAACAATAAATATGCAATGGTGAATACAAAAAGCAGAGATGTCTGACATATATAACCTAATAATTTCATGAATATACCCTTAAAACAATGCTTTGTTTATATTTTAAAAATACATTACACTACATTAACGGTAGTCTTGCTGGTGTGAAAAATGCAAAAATGTAACATCAGTGTATTTTTTTTTTCTTCTGTGGCAAATCTTTTTCGTCTGGACTCAGTCTAGACGCTGTCTGTTATGGTTTCAAATTATCTTTTTTTGTGGTCAAAATTAGCTCTTTTCACGTAACGTGTCATAATAATAATACTAGTACAAATAATTATAATACGTATGCAGCTATTAATGTTGTTCAAGGCAAACGGAATAGCCAACTTTTGCATAAAATATGGCCAGGGAATAGCCTCGTGAAACAGAAAACCAGCAGCAGGCCCCACGTTAACTTACACAGCTGCTGGTTTCTGGCTTCTTGTAAACAATGCAGGCTAAAGCTGTGAAGTAACACACTCGTCCAACATTTCTACACACCTGCCCGCCTCCCAAATTCAGGCTACACACCTCCTAACGTCCCGGCCTACTTTCTAGAAAATGTCAGACATGAGAGGTTTCGGGGTGAGACGCAGACAGGTGAGCGGGATGATGGCTGGATTACACAAAGACCGCACAACAACAAAAGCACCCACAGCCAGGCGACGCGGCACGGCACGGCACGTATTGTACCTTTCAGACAGCTTCTCCGTTATTTTAATTTTTTTCATTTTCCGTAGCCTGTTCGCGTCCACATACCGTTTCTTCATCTTATGGCTTCTACTCCCTCTGCACTGTTATTACACCGCACGAGCGCGGCAGCAAAGAAATGAAGCCCAAAAAATATATAAGATCCTAGTGGAAGAGGATGTAACAACCTGACGTCTGGGAACAATATTAGTCTACTGATGATGCTAACGACCGTTCTGCGCATGCTCAGTGGTCAGTGTACCTACATATCTTCATCGCAGGAGGGGAGCAGATCTACAGCGGCAGAGACCCTCATTTTGTTATCAGTGTATTTCAAAAGCTCGTAACTTGGCGAAAAAATTTACCAAAATACTAAAAACCTGACGAGCAAACGAGCTGAATCACCAACTCAAAAATATCCCTTACAAAAAAAGAACTATAGTAGTCCTATAATACATTTTAGAGGGATATTGCACCAAAATCTAATCACAATTAGTAGCGTATGCTATATTTTATAGGACTATTATAACATAACAGTATTTTAGAATATCATAAGCTACATAAGGTCACTATAAGCTCACCATCGATTACCACAGACACACTACAAGTCCCTACTATAGCATTATTGTTGTAATACCATAGGATATATATATATGTATATATATATATATATATATATATATATATGTACACACACACACACACACACACATATATATATATATATATATATATATATATATATATATATATATATATATATACATACATATACATACTGTATATATAAACATAAAGTACAATAAGGTCACTGTAAGCACCTGGGCTGTTTTGTCAAACTCTCAATGCTTTGGAAACTTAAGAAAATTACATAGTTATTTTTTCAGCAATCTGAGTTGTTTCTACAGCAAATCAGATTGCTCTTGCTTTTATCTTTATAGTGCCTTCTTTTGGTTATTCAGTATATTCTTACAAATCAATGCATGTTTTTTTTTTTAATCATGGCTTCATTGAATTTAACTTTACAGGTAAAGTTTCTAGTTGTCTCTTTCTAGTTGTGCTGTGGCTGAGGTTTGGATTATTCATAGAAACATGCCTCTGTAGTGTGATACAAGGGGAAGTATCACCTCCCTCTGCAACCCTTTATAGCAAACCAGTCCACTAAAATACCCTCCTCTGGTTCACTAAAATACCCTCCACTGGTTCACTAAAATACCCTCCACTGGTTCACTAAAATACCCTCCTCTGGTTCACTAAAATACCCTCCACTGGTTCACTAAAATACCCTCCACTGGTTCACTAAAATACCCTCCACTGGTTCACTAAAATACCCTCCACTGGCCAGTTTACATGCAATAGGTTGGGCAACTTTTTCAATTCCACCTGTGCAAGAACCTGGTTATGTGATGAATCAAGCATCAAGACATTAAACACTCATCTGTCAACTTTCATCATCATCATCATCATCATCATCATCATCATCATCATCATCATCATCACACTGAGCTGTTGCTTCTATGTATTCTTTGTTCATATTCTTTGTTCAGGTAGTATAATATGCCGCAGTGTAATTATTGATCTTATTGACTCTCAGGGACTAGAGCTTCTCATCTCAAACCTACATATCCTGCACCTGACAGTATGGGTAGTGGTTGGTTGTGCCAGCTGTCCAGCTAATTGAAAAGTCCTGCTACTTTGAATGCAACCTGTAATATTGTTTCTCTGTTCTCTGCACTGTTAAGTGCTTTAACACAGACACACAAACCTGCCCTGCTTTCCATTAAATGTCAAGGACATTGGCTGGCAAAGGGTTCTGAAATCTTATCAATGTTCCCAATGTTAGTTTAACTTATTAATCTTATCGATGTTGGTTTGATTTAGATATCATTTCTAAATCCTTCCTGATGTTGCACACTAACCTTGTCACCAGAATGAAAATATACAGAAAAAGGCCCGCCCCTTTACCCCAATCCTCATGAAGACATGCATGGACAATGTAAGCACAGACGTCCAACTTTGCCTCATTAAAACCCTTCCATAAATGGTCAAGGACGTTTGACAAGTGCCACGTCAACAAACTGCTATCTTCACTTCGGTCTTTCTGTGAAATCTAGGGTGCCCTTGAGGTTGTGTGTTCAATTCTCACGTGTCAGTGTGGTCATGGGGGTATATAACACATCTCCGGCGCCCAGAGGCAGATGGTTCTGGATTTCACCATGTCCATGTACACGTTTGCCTTCCTGTGCGCCTTGGGTCTCTTCGCTGCGCTGCAGGTGCCTGGCACCTCGGCCGAGGATGTGGAAGACACCTTAGCAGTAAGTCAAATGAAACGCCTCCACTGCTGGGCATTTAATGAACAGTTTAATTAGCATGGACAAAGTGAGTGGAGCAAAGGTTGAGGCATATTCATGATGTGAAATAGATGATGTGAAAGTGTACTTTTCTTAAACACATGTAGCCTTTTTCTTTCCATACTTTTGTTGATACTATGTGGTTTCAATAAGTGCAAATGTATTAATCCTTCTTGTCTGTCTCATCTCTGATCATCATAACTGAAGGAGGGTGAGTGAATACTGTAATTTCTATTTGTCTTCATTAAGTTCCAATTACATTCATTCACTGTCATACAAGGTTGCTTATCAGTACCTGAATTTCAAACAATCTCTTTGTGTTTTTGCTTTACTTGTGTTTATGTAGGCTTCATCCTGACCTCTTCCTCAGACCAGAGTGAGATTGTGAACAAGCACAACGCTCTGAGGAGAGGCGTTCAACCTACTGCTAGCAACATGCTGAAAATGGTAAAATACTGTATATCAATTGAAAAGTCTCAGTGAGATCTTTTCAGTGCCAAAAGGACACAACTGAAATCATGACCCATAAGTTTTAATTAAACAAAAACTGAAAGCCGTAACAGTAAAAGTAGGGTTTTGTTTGCTACCAAAAGGGCGTAACTGCACGTACGCCCTTTTGACACCAAGCAAAACCCCACTTTTGACACTGAACAAGCATTGTGGGTAGAGGATTCTAACAGCACTTAGGTCAACTCAAAATGCATGCTGATGTAAGTAATGCTGGCATGGCAGCATGATCACATCATTTTTAGTATCCTATTCATATCCTAATTAATATTCTAGGTCAATATTCGATTAATGTAAATATATTAATATTCCCATAAAATACTTAGGCCTATAGATTCAGAATGTTATTTTATAATGTTAGGAGTGTGAACTGGTCAAGATGAGCTCTGGTAGTCACACTGCTGGTAGCTGAAGTTCTCCCTCAGTGTTATGAGGAGTTTTACAGGTCTTTGAATGTGTCCCAGGACACATCAATAAGTGATGTGTCCTGGGACACATACAAAAATGTATTATACTAGCAAAAGAAAAAAAAAGTAGTAGTTTAGAATCAAAAGTAGTTTCTTATGTCTATAGAGGTTTATTAAAAAGGTTTATTATAAGTTTTTAACAGAAAAAATGTATCAATCAATTTGATATGTTCCATGTAGCCTACAATTTTAAAGGCCTTGGTGAAAGTTGCTAAGCATTACTTCAAGATAAAGATATTCATTCTGATCTTGTTTTATATTTCAGTGTTGATTGAAGTGTAATTGCTAGATTTGTATTAAAATGAATGTGTTTTACAATTGTTTACTTACATACGTCCATATTCTGCATGGCTGTATTGGGACAGCGTATTTCACCCTTTTGCCATTTTTAAAAAAGTTAACAAATATAATTCAACTTAAATTGTAGCAGTAGTGTTTTTATAGTAATGCTTAATCTGATAACACAAAAAGTTAAATGTTTTTGTGCTTAGTATGTGGCAGCTGATCCAAGTTTGATCAAAATTTGTTTTGGCTCTAAATCTACTATAATGCACTTACGCCCCTTTGGCTCCAAGCCCTCGATATAATATTGCCCTAATAATGCTGCATAGTGTGTGTCACTGGGCATCAGCCAAAAGCATCTAAGCATCAATTCTCAATTGATCTAGCTTGTTAGTGTTTGATTTGACGCAGCATACACTCCCTCATGCTGTATATCAATATAAAATAAAGACTGTTTTCCGGATAAGCACACACAGTGAGGTTATATAGTGGTCACATGTGCTGATCTAGCGGCCGTTCTGTCCTGTGTTCCCCACAGAGCTGGAATAGTCAGACTGCAGCCAACGCTCAGAGATGGGCCAACACCTGCTCCATGAAGCACAGTCCTGCCAGCTCCAGGGAGATCAGCAGTAACTTCTCTCTTGTACCTTACACCTAGTCAGGCACGCTGTCACTTCACATGCACAAAGATAAGCACCATCGCACTACATCAAGGATTGCATATAGGGTTTTGAAGGCAGATATTTTTGGAGTGAAGCTGCCAATAGTTCATAATTTCTGCCAGTATCCAATGATGCCAAAAAAATTACAAGGATTTGGTGTTTCCCCCGAGTATTTTATTCCTTTTCAGGGTGGAAAAGCCTCCTGAACAGTATTTGTCCATCATGGGACACTAAAACTCTCCACTGAAACTTATACTAATTAAATTATTTTAGGGTTAGCAAGCAGGGTGACCGAGCCCACCTGTTCAATGGCAGGGAAACTCTGGGATAGACTGATACCTTTAAAGGAAGAATCAATTTACAGAAAATAGATTTAAAAATGAAACAAATACATAAAATGTGCAATGAAAATTACATTTCTTTGCAGGTTTTACAGGCTGATTTCATGAAGCTGTGATAAGGGAGGGACCTCTATCATATCAGAAGTGGACGACCAATACTCAATATTTAATAAAAAGCCATTATCAGCCTGATGTATTAGCAAACCGATGTATTGCCTAATTCTAACCAGGGCGTCTTTTAGGGCAAATATTGGCAACACAGATCATATCTTACATATGGTTTATCAATTGTACCTGCAGTGCAATTTATGACATTGTTGGCATCAAAAATACCCTCCTTTAAACAAAGAGCTAGATGAGATGTGAGTGGAGGGAGGGCTGAGGAAGAGCCATAGAAATTTGGTAGATATGACCCTCAGATAAAGTGGCCATATGGCCTCAGGGGAGAAAGGTAAGGGTGTTCACCTCAAGTTCCCGTCCCAATACAAAGACAGATCTGGTGACTGTGCATGGAAATGATTAATTTCCTTTCATGAGTAAGACACATTCACACTGCTTTTTAGTATATGGCCTTTTTAAGCAGACTGGAGTCTCTCTCACCTCTCCTCTTTGACTGCAGGTAGCGGCTGTGGAGAGAACCTGTACATGTCCAGCTATAAGAACACCTGGAGCAACGCTATCCAGTCCTGGTACGACGAGGTGAAGGACTGGCGCTACGGAGTGGGATCTACCAACGGAGGAGTGGTTGGACACTTCACACAGGTGCGGTTACATCCACAGCACTTTAATACTACCTGTATGTTTCCATAAATCACTAATAAATACACTCATTCACCTACATGGTATCACCTATTTGATTTTGAAAGTGTCAAAAATACAGACAAAAAAGCCCGCTGTGGCATGAGAATGAGTTAAAAATCACTCCGTACCCCAAGCAATGAATGGATAAACAATATTGCATGAGAACACCATGAGCCCCTGATGATTTTGTTTGTCTCTTGTCTGCACAGCTTGTGTGGTACAGGTCCAACCAGGTTGGCTGTGGCATGGCCTACTGCCCCAACTCCCGCTACAAGTACTTCTACGTCTGCCAGTACTGTCCCCCGTAAGGAAAAAAAACAGATCACACTACACAAGATATTTCAATTACAACATATCACTTCTGTCACTGGAAAACTGTAAGTTTAGTGTTTTTTCTTGCTTAAAGCGAATGTTGATATGATAATTTAAGTGCTGAGTGTGTTTTATGAACCTTGGGCCCTTTTCTGACAACACCTACATCGTTTTTCATGCATTTCAGACCATGATGTTCTGGTTTAAAAGTATTATTCTGATATAAATTATGCTGAAAGTATTAACAGAGCACTTTATGGTCGACGCATAGATCAATAAATCATGGGCAGTTAATAGGGTTATTAGGTCTGTAGATCTGTGCATGACCGTATGCAGCATCAGAGCCATAGCTTATACAGTAATCAAGGAGCGTTGAGACAATATGCAATCTGAATTATGCAGTTAATTTATGCCTTGAAGCAACTCTTATGCACCTTGCTGAGTCGTCTAATATAAATGTACTGCTTTACTGTCTCGGAGTGTATCAGTGACATGTTAGGGCTGAGATCCTGTGAGTCTTTGCTATTATGTTTAATATTTGATGTTCTGGCCTAAATTACAGTGGAAACTACCAGTACACCAACCCCTACAAGGCAGGACCCTCCTGTGGAGATTGCCCTAACGCCTGTGACAACAAGCTGTGCAGTAAGTAGCAAAATCTCTCCCAAGCCGTTGGTGTGGATAAGAACAGCAGATTAGCAGATTGGAGTTTTACTCATACAAACATTTCATGGAGGCAGAGCTGCTAACTGGCAAATTTGAATGGCAAAGAAGGAACTGGTCAAAATATAAATAAAAAATATAAATAGCAATAACTTATTTTTTTCATTTATTCATGACCATGGCATTCATGATGTTGGAAGGTCAGCACCTTTTTCACTGTGCTTCAGTCTAATGTTACTCAGCCAGAAAAACTGTGGTTCTTTGGCTCCGCCCACTGAGGTTTGACTAACCAATTAGATTATTTCTGCCTCCAGAGCAGCAGAAATATTGAATGATTTTTATCAGTGGGCAACATTACGTCTATCATCAACAATTTCTCTCTCTCTCTCTCTCTCTCTCTCTCTCTCTCTCTCTCACTCTTTCTCTCGCTCTCTCTTTCAGCCAACCCCTGTCCCTATGCTGATAAGTACAGCAACTGTCCTGATCTGAAGCAGCAGTGGGGCTGCAGCAACAAGGACGTGGCCTCCTGGTGTTCCGCCTCCTGCAAGTGCACCAGTCAGATCATTTGATTGCCTGTCCAGATGCACCCTGACTCATTAGTCAATTCATAATCATATTCAGTCATATCATAATTCAATAAAGATGAGCATATAAATAATATCCATATGTCTTGCGCAAACTCATTGTCAACATACCCACTCAAAACTATATCCAGCACCTCCTTTGTGCTGTTTGGAAATATTTCCTGCTGGTTTAATCTCTCAAGCCCTTTGACTCGTTTTCAAATCAGCAAAGATTAAAGAGGAAATTTACTTTGGCACACAATCTCTCTGTACAAACAGAACCTGCAGGGACAAATCCCCTGCTACTGTGTCTAAGGTGTAAACTGAGTGCAAAAAGGAAGGAGAAACCACTTGAGAGAGCGTGGATCTGGCAGAAGCAGTGCGGAAAAGCTAATTCCACAGAATAGAGTTTTCCCGAAATTGAGCCAAGACACATCCACAGTTGCCACACCCACTGGCTACTGCTAGCCCGGTCCCCAACCCTGTCCTGTTGACTGAGGACAGCCTTCCCTAGTATACAGTATCTACAATGAATCTCCATCTCCATCATCTCTACTCCTTTTGTCTTTATGGGGTATATCAGAGAGTTCATTCGTTTGAACCATCCCGATTTCCTATGTGATTTCCTGAATAATAATACTGTACAATTTCTATGCGTCACGCTCCTTAAAATATTCCACTGGTTGACATGCTTGGGGCAAATGGGAAAACCCCTTCTCTTTAACACTATACTCATAAAGCCTTGGAACTAATTTATGTTCTGGGAGTAATCCACAATGCCAGAATTCCACAGGAAGTTTTCCATTTTGATGAAAGTACTGAATTATGAAACCAAACAAATGTACCACTTTTTTCACAACTTCAAGTCTTCCTTTGGACATCCATGAAAGTGTTCAGAGACAGATGCCATTGTCCCTGAGACTTGCTTTTCCTTCCAAATGCCACATTTCCTTTCTCTGCTCCTCTGCTCTTAAACGGAGGCGGAGTCTGAGTCTCCCCACTTATCCACATCTGCAGGACGAGGCCGCGGGAGCGTGCCTCTCCACGGGGGTCAGCCACACATGTTCCGGCTGCACAGTAGGCTCCTGGTTCAAATGAGGCTTTGTTTGTATGAATTAGACTCATGCAACCTATGTCTGAGAAACACAGCTGGATCCATTGGTCTGCTCGGCTCGTATTTGTCCAGCCTGGATCTGGTTATGTTTTTTTTTCCAGTCTGCACTCTGCACCCTAGAGGTTGTTTTCATTTTGGCTTGTTAAATACTCTGCTCACACTTTATGTTAGATTTCCTATTACCAAATTGTCACGTGCATCGCTATTGTGTTGAAATTAGCTCCCTTTCCATGCGATAACAAACCTCTTTCATTGAAAATAAACACAATTTATGGACTAGGATGCTTGCCAAAAGGAACCTGACACTTCATATAGCACAGCATGTACGACTCCTGCATATATAACCTCTTATTTAGGTGGGGGGGGGGGGGCGTCTGACCCTCTCGGATCACTTTGCCCGGCCATCCGAAACATGTCTGTCAGTGCAATCCCCATGAGGTTTTTAAGTAAGGAGCCGGAGAATGAGAGAACCACCTGAACTGAGGGGAGGGGCGGAGAGTTCCTCCCCCAGCAGAGGGGAGATAAGGGGGATGAGCTCTTCCTCTGCCAGTGGGGGCGGGCGATAGCGGAGCTCCTCGGGCTTGTCCGCGCACGATAAGCCCGGCCGTGCCATCCTGTGGGGCTTATCAAGCACAGCAGCCCGCCTCAACAGTTAGTCCCAGGGCCGGAACGTGCTTATGGCGGTGGCGTCAGTTTGTCTTACTGAGCACTAGACTGTGTTATATGGGAAATTTAGTGACAAGATACATGGTCTCCTGCATTAAAGCTGCTGTAGATCTTATATGGTAAATTGTGATTGAGAGATTTGATCAATATGACTTGGGGAAGACAGCAAGGGTCTGCAGGGTGAGGGAAGTTGAAAACCTGATAGCATATGGTAACACAGTTTACAACAAGTCCTCCAGACAGTCCTCTACATGCTCGGTGACAGAGAGGCCTGGGGATGTACAGATGACACCTTTCCCTCGCTATTTCTTTGAATTAAATGGTGTTAGAAAAGAGGGGAGATGAGAGAAAGAGGGAGGGACATTCAACATTCACATAGCTAGAGAAAAGGCAGGAAGAGAGCGGGAGATCTGTTGCATCAGTCTGTCCAGACAGAAGACAGTTCATTTAGTCTGAGCTGTTATCTCGCCACATCGCGGTCCCACTGGGCCAGAAACAGGATGCTGAAAAAAACAGAAAGAGCTCAATCCATTTGAAACTGGACAAAGATCTCAGTGCTCAGTGAGGCAAACTGTATTTGATTTATTGTGCTAAACTGACAGTAAAAACCACAACTAAATACTGCATGACACTATCAGACCTGGGTCAGCTAGTCTTTGAAAATAATAGTTGTGTTTATTTTAAACTGCTTGGAGTGCCAGATGGGTGGGGTTTATCACATGAGGACAATTCAGATAGTGTTTGGCTAGCACTAAATTGGCAGAATACTAATTTGATATTCCAGTCTTTTCCTGTGATTGTCCAAACCTTCTTGCACTCATATTCCTCTGATCCATTTTAAGTAAACTCCACCAAAGTTAGACTAAAACAAACCATAAAAAGTATTTCCAAAAGCTATTACCAACCCAGGTTACTGGGTTGTGTATTGATTTGGTGTGTATCCAACAGCAGTTTTTAGTAACATTTAGCAAACAAGAGTCAAGAGTCCAGTCATGCTCCTCCAATCTGAGGCCAGAGTGTCTCTTTTTACTGACACTAAAGACTATCAGGTGCCATTCACACATGTCCTATTTGGTGGATGGTTTTATCCCACTATTAACCTTCATAGAAACCTGGCTTGGATGTTCGAGAAAAGTGAGCACGTCTGATTGGATATTTTGTGAGTTAGGGCGAATTCACATTAAGTAAGTTTGGAGCAGTTTATTCCAACTGTGGAGCATTTATCCCTTTAATTTGGTTTGTTTGGGCAGGTCAGGCACCAAATAACCGCAGTGAGATGCATGAAATGGCAGGTCTCTGTCCTCTTCCAAGCAAACTGTGCGGTTTGTTTGGAGTGAAAACACAATCTGAACAAACTACAGGAAACGACCTCAAAACACAAGTTTTTATGGGTATAAGGAGACGGATGTTGACTGATCTGATAGCCAGTAGTTCCTCATGCTTGGAAAGCTTAGTATAACACAATGAACCGCAGTCTGGACTGATGCTCATATCCAGTTATTTTTTCAACACCAGAGACGGTAAATTACAGCAAAGAGCACCCACAAGTCTTTTATGCTTAGCTAAAAATTAAAGGGACTGAAATCTGACTTGTTTTGACTTCCCTCACCAGTAAAATCTCTAACCTGGCAGGATGACAGGTCACCAAACCTCTGTCCAGTAAACAATCTACATGTGAGTCATGTGGCTTTTGTTTACAGGCCCTGGTTCACCTGCAATCGGGCAGTGTGAGCAAAAATGAACCAAGTACAAAATTGCAACAAAGTAAACGTTTCCGCTATGGTTCAGAAAGCAAACTGTAGGTGTCATTGCATCCTTAGGCCCAAAAGACTCAATATTACATTTTGGACTCCCACTGCCACCCCACTCTATGCTGGGGTGTCACCAGTGGGTATTGAACTCCTAACCCAGTGTGAGTGCCATGCCCTACCCACTGGTTGTAATGAAAGCAGAACGTTGTGGCTGTGCAGCTCGCTTCCTTTCATTCACTGCTTTGAGATGCTTTGAGGACAAAACTTGCCAACAGGCAGCCCAGCTTGCCTCTTAAGCTTTCATCACACACAAAGGAATACGGGAGGAACACACTCGAGCTAAAGCCCACTAACAGCAGCACTCCCCCATCACATGTCAAAGTATTGACAGATCACTTTCATCGATAAAGACCAGGAGGAAGGAGGAGGACGGAATATTGTAGCACTTTATTCCTAATCAGTATAGGTGATGGGTGGTGCTATAGCAACCACATACTTCCCTATATTGTCCTGAGAACCTCAAACCCTATAGCCTGGATACAGTGTATGGGGCCTTTGTGCGCTCTGTGCTTCCTAAAGTGGACGTGAGTGTGAACGTGGTTACTGTGTTATGAGTGAGCGTGACGGCTACAAGTTCAACCAATGGCCAAAGATGGAGCTCTCACAGCACAGCCGGTTAAAATAGGCCTGGTTCACGTCAGCCATTAGCACACGGGTGTTGTTCTTTCTCTGAGGATCGCTGCGCTCACTCAAGAGTCCTTCAGCAAACGCACATTAAACAAACACGCATTCAGACAAGGGGGTCCCCATTGCCACAGCAGAGGAAATGGTTAAAGTGGGTGTAGGCAAAGTCTAAACACAATGTATGGCAAAACATTCCTCCGTCCACAACCGCAAGTGTGAGAAAAAATAAAAGCAAAAACTGTCATGCTGGACAGATTAGGCCGACTCAGGAATTCATCCAATGTGTTTTCAATACAGGACAGCATGCATGTCATTATGATTAACGTGTCATGCGTCAACACATTGCAAACTTCAACGCAACATGTATCACCATGATCAGACTCAGATCAATTTCTAAGCAGGAAATACACATTCTCCTATAGTCCCAGAGGCTGTTTCTGTTTTTTTTTTTTTTGAAGGATTATAAATCGCGAGATCTGCACAAAATAAGTTCAGTTTCTTATGCAAACGTCCGTGTCGACATTCATATTCTGCAAATTTATTTCGCGCTGAAATATTTGGAAAATAAAAGTCTGGGAAAACTCTCGGACGTATGGTGTATTATCACACGAGGGAGGCCTAATGCCCTCGCAAATATTGCATGAGAGCAGGTTATTTTCCCCGGAGCGCCGTTCTCACTGCGGCTCCCCCGACTCCTTTCCCCACTCTTGGCCTTAATAATAAATAAGCCCCACGGGTCTTTACATCTGCTTATCGCTGCTGCCACGGTAATCTGACACAGACGTTTGCCAGGCCTGACATTTACACAAAAGGAGCGGAGAACATTCCTTTTTCTCATCCTGGCAAATCTGTTTGCCATTAGGCTGTGTCGTACAGATGCAGGGACCAAATCCATACGCTTCACTCAGGAATGGCTTTGGTCATGCGAGGGTCAATCGCTCGCGCTCCATTATTTCAGCGGCGGCCGATGCATTCTGGGTACAGTACGATGGGAGGGGAGGTAGTGCGAAGGTCAAGTCTTCCTGGATAGAGATTTAGAGACTCAAAGAAAGCTTTAGAGGGGAATGCTGCTCAATTTGACATTTTTTTTATTTGTTCGACCTTGCGCTGCCCGATTACGATTCAGAAACTGTCTCAACGCTGAACAGCAGATATCAATATGTCATGCCAATGTGCTGCATAACCAGCCTGGAGCCACAACAACAATGAGAGGGAAATTACTTTGTGGACTCATGCAACATTTATCTGGATTTTAATATTCAAATGAGTTTTGTATTACAGTATTGCTATCGCTTCCAAATGAGAAAACGCACTCTTGTAGCGCTCCTAAGTGCTGCATTGTCCTATTATTCTCTATGGAGCTGTGCATTGGTGTGTGACATTACAGATTACAGGGTGCGACAAGCTCCTCTCTCTTTGTTTCTTGTCATACATTTTCACCATGACAGGCCAACCCTTCATAAAGAATAGAAATGACTCGCTGCATTTCAAAGCGAGAGATAAATGCGTTGTACATAGTTATGTCCATAATTGCCGGTTCAGAAATCTCAGCTCGCCGCTGAATTGTTTACAGTTCCAAACAACAGAAAGCACTACAGGCTTGGTAAACAAGTTGTTATGAAATGTCATCGTAATCTCTTTAATTTATGGCTCTGTCATATGCAGTTACCACTGTGGTGTGTTGACACTTCACAGCTGGCTTGTTGAATTCCTCTCACTGTTCTCTACAGCTTCATGTATGTAATTTAAATGGCTGTAATCTATAAATTCAGTTGTCAAAGCGCAGTTAACCATCACATTCTGCTATAGAGAGTTTGAGGTAAGAGTTTCAATATGACTCCTTGGGACCTAAACAATGCAGTTAAATCAACACTACGAAAACACACACACACACACACACACACACACAAACGCATGCCCTCTAAAAAACAAATATTATTGTATTAAGCTGCTTGTATGGCTTGTTACATTTGAAATGAACCATCTCTTTCCAAATTAATGTCTCATTAGTTTCTAATACCAATTTGGCTTGGGGAGTGAAACGGTCATGAGTAAAGCTTTAAAAAGAGAGAACAAGCCTATATGGACTTCCATTCATATCCAAGATTTAAAAGTAGACTCTGCTTAATACTGTACATGTGTGTACTTAAGTAATTAGCATACCTTCTAATAACGAACATGTGGGGAAACATTTTAACAGCTGGAAAATCATTAAAAAAAGAAAGATAAATTTAACATATCCTCTATCTCGTGACTGCTGGAAAGTCTTGGATATAATCAGTGAATTTCCTTTAATTAACATGACTTTTGTAAAGGAGACAGAACAGAAACACGCCAGCCCTTCTTGCGATGTGTAAACATTGTTTTAAATACTTTAGTGCGAGGTTTTACAAGACTCATTAATTATGTCATGTACACAAAGTTCCTCCCTGCCATGTCGATTGCGTGACAAGTCGTTTTCTCTTTTTTTCCCCCCTCTTTTCTTCTTCACCGACATGCCTCAAACCAATCTCTCTACATCCTGTGCATTGAAAGCCCACTCCCCATGTCGTTCGAGTCAGGATGTTTTTTCGGTTGCTTTTTTTTTTCTTCCTCCCTCGTTTTCCTATTTCTGTGGGAAGTCCTGGGTTGTGGCCCAATCATTTTAGTTTTTATTAAGATGCGCTGATAATGCGGCAGGTTGATTGCCGCGTGGAGCCACATGAGGAAAGGGTGGGGTGAGGCCCTTCAATTAGAGCGTCATTTAAAGAAGCCTGCGCTAGATAAAGCAATTACACATCACTGCAGGGAGGCCCTGTGCTTAAAAGGCAGCGTGACATCAGGATTCACTGCAGAGGAAGCCGCAGCACCGGCTAACAAAAGCTTTGATCCAACAATAATACGATAACTATTTCTTTCTGGCGGGGTGGATTTGAAAGTGTCAAGAATGAGGATAAGGCCTGTGGGAAACATAACAAAAAAAGAACAGCATCTTTAACAGAGATTGCATTGTCTGTCTTGTAACACATCTCCACTCATACTGTACTGTGCTATGCATGCCATTAGTTTGACATTTCAAAGTGAAAAGGAAAATGTGCCTTAGCAGTGTACTTATTTTTGTGAGTTCTAGCTCTTAACCTCTTCACCCCCTGTTGCCTGTATTTCCCATCTCTGTCTCTACCATTCACTGTAAAACAGTGCAGAAACGTCATAGAAATACAATTTAATAAAGAGTGTTATCATACATTTCTTACTTGCAATGGCCTGGGACTTGAATTTGCTTGTGTTATCTTTGTAATTGAGGAAACTAGAAAGTAAAGCAAAGCTTTATCTCTGTGTGTGAGCAAATAGAAGAAGTCCCACGACACTGTAGAGTAACCAAACTGCCTCACCCCCTCTACAGCTGGCCAGTCACACATACTCCGCTCCTTCAAATGGACCACATACCGCGGCTGTAAACACTAAGCATGGCTTGAAATGTACAGTATGTGTAGACAACATACAGAAGGTCTTCATGAGCCAAACTTACACAGGAAACCAGCTAATGTCATCAATTTGTTATGTAGTTACAATTACCATACAGGAGATTTATTCTCTTCCTTTCATGCATGTTCTCCGATGCTCATAATTTAATGCATCTAATTGTATTCATTATAACTTGGATCAGCAGTTGCTGAGGGAGGAAATAGTTTGTTCCATTTCCATTCCCTCAGGGATTCGAACCAGTGACCTTCCCGCCACAACCTTATTTCTTTAACAATGAGGTGCAAAAATTCAAATAATAGTTTCAGTGGAAAGGATATGCATGCAGGGACTGTTACATATTACTGCAGTCATGGAAAAACCACGTAACTGCAGCGACTTTTCTTTCTCTTACTTGAAATGAAATTTTACATTGGAATTTGTGTGCTGAGCCACTTTCCTTAAAACCCACTGCATAATTTCAAAGATACATGGGTGCCAGTGAGAAAAATAAGCATTCTTTTCTTTTCTTCATTCGTGCAAAGCTTCCTTTTTGCAGATATGCGGTTTTGATCCCTCAGCATTGATATACAGTCCCTCTGTCTGCACTCTGTTGTGACTGATGTGTGTTGCACATGCCAGTGTAATATGATAAGCGCGGCACTAAATCCTCTGCACACCTGTTAAACATCCAAGTGCTCTCAGCCGTCTTCAAACAGAGTTGCCTATCAGCATCTGCATATGGTGTGCAAAGCCTTACACGCACATAGGAGCTGCTCTTGGAAATGGGGGGGGGGCATGGTGGTATACATTCCTATTATAAAGACACACTGTAATGTGTCAAATGTTTAACTGACAGCTAGATATTTCTCTTAGTTGAAGTTATCTGAGAGCCAATATAAACTAGAAGGGCACTCGGAGAGCGCAGACCTCCGCCAAGGCCAATTGCTTGTTTGTGAGTCGGATCTGGATCCGCTCCAAAATTTAATGGGTTCTTCCTTGGCCCATGCTACACCCTTCCACGAAGTTTCATGAAAATCGGGCCAGTCGTTTTTCTGTAATCCTGCTGACAAACAAACAAACAAACAAACGGCACTGAATACCCTCCTCCTTGGCGGAGGTAATTATAATTGGCTTTTTGCCATAGTTTGATGCTCACCTGGGTGAATTAGTTTCATGCACAACCTGTTTCAATAACAGAGATCCTCCCAAGAGGTTAAATGTGTACCCAGTAGATCCGTCACACTATGGGATGCTATATAGGAAACTGAGCGTGCTTCACTTAAATAGCATGAAGGGCCGCGGCAACATAAACATGATGAGAGCTTGCGATTGTTCTTGATTACTAGCATCTAAGATGCTGATTAGCCGCCTGCATAGGCTTTCCTCCTAGCCGGCTTATCAGGGTGTGCAACTGTTCCCCTCAGCCCCCACCACAGGAAACAAGGGGTGGGGTACTTTTTCGGGGGGGGGGGGGGGGGGGGGGGGGTGAGAGTGCGCAGACAGCCAGGGGATGGAGAGGAGGAATCTGTGCGGTGGATCGTCCTCTGCATTCCGATCCCCACCCACCCCCAGTGCATCATGGCCAGGATCCTCACTGCAAAAAAAAGTTTAAAAAATGTGTTTTTTTTTTAACAAAGTGAAAACATCTGACAGTGATGAGATAATACCACGTTTCCAATGCACTGTCACTTTTGAAACGAGTGGTAATATCTTACAATAAGGCAGATCATATCACTTGCAATGGAAACAAGTGAAATGAAATTTTTGTACTTGTTTTAAGAAAATTGAGGTTTTGACAGTGAACACAAGATTAAATTACTTGTACAGATGGACATTTTTGCGATCTCTACCGCCTACAATCCAGTCAGGCTCCTTTGAAGTAAGAGACAGGATCTGTTCTCATCTTCGGCATAACTCTGACAACATTCAGCCATTGTATCGAATGTCTGAAGTGAACCAGCTCTATGACCCCCCTCTCCCCAAGTATGCTGACCCCCCCCGCACCTGTGGTCACATTGCACAGAAGTTGAAAGGCTGAAGCTGGACGAACAGGCGATGACACAAGTCGAAAGAAGAGTGCACGCAATCAAATACGAATTATTTTCTTTACATGAATGTCATGCCGTTATGTTAGTGCTTTCTCTTTACGTTTGTCTCCACATGGTCCCTCCAGCTGCTCATTCAAAGAAGACAAAAATCCTGCAGCTGGAAACAATGTCGAACATGGAATGTAGATGGGAATACCGTCCAGTACGTGTCTAATCCCACCATGCGTGTTCATTTTCAGACTCAGTCCTGGCTCATTTCACAGGTGAATCGCCTATTCTAAGTGCAGCAGCTCCCAATAGACAGGGCATGAGAAGGACTGCTTACTACTGCGAGGGGGCACGCAGTTACTGAGACTGTTCCATAGCTGCCATAACTGGAAGGCCACAGGTTTGATCCCAGCAAGAGCCGATGTGTTCATGCCTGTCAACGTGTCCTCGAGCAAGACATGAAACCCCTACCTGCTCCATGGGTGCTGCTGCAGACTGACCCTGACCTTTGACCCCTCTGGCGAAATGCATATTTGTATTGTATGTTTCTCTCAGATGGATATGAAGAATCCAACTGCAAATTAGGATGTGTGTCCTAAAAGTTATGCTGGTAATACTTCTTGTACAATGCAGGACCGCAAATACATTTGACCTGACCAGTTTGGTTAGATCAGTATTATTTTTCTTAGAAGCGTTTAAAAATACAATTCCTGACATTTTTTACACTTTGCCTCAGTAATTTGTCCACAAACTAAATATGTGAAGCTCTGTGGATACTGGGTGCCTCTTTTTTAGCAGGTCTTAACAGATGTCGTATTGTATACACAGCACTTTTCGCTAAAAGATGAAATATTTTTAACTTCTACCTCTCTGCGTTCTGAGTGCTACAGGCATGCTAAGCCCTCAGTGCTGTTCTGAACCTGCAGCAGCACTTCTATTCCAGTGAAAATAACAACAAAGCGAAACTATAGCGCTACAACAAGAGTTCCCCGGTGGACACACAAGAGTTCACAGTACCTCCACTCCCTCACTTTGAGGTGGGGCCTGCATCCATTGGAGAATCATGTTCTCATCCTGTTATTCCTCATTCTGCCAAACAGGCCTCATAAATCAGGCTGGATTATTAAAGATACACACAGAGAGGTTACGCTCCTTGGAGCTCACGCACACTTATGTGGGATGCCTGATGTTACTTTATTGCCCCCAACCCTCCAGCGCATGCAACGCTCCGTCTCCACCCAGAAGAAGGGCCTGATTGCATCACAGTTTTGAGTAATGAGGAGAGAAGACCTGGGTTTTGTCCATCACACCGACTGGATTCTGTTTCTACTCAGGCACAAGATCTCTATGTATAAGAATCCTTCAGAACTGAGGAATGTTACGGTGATTCTCCTGAATGTCCGACCAGAGGCATGCAGAGGTCTGTGTCATGCAGTGTGAGGTTCAGGAGAAACTACTGGTCCTCTGTGGGAGTGATAAGAAGTTAATGTTTTAGGGGTTAGGTCACTAAGGATGCATGTGGAGCTGACCTTTGCATGAGAAAGAGAAAGGGCTGAACAAACACAGACACACAGAGGAATGTGCATGCAAAAATATCAACCGCAAGGTGGTTCTACTCACTAGTCAGGACAGTCAAAACACCAAGTGAATGATATGTACTTTGAATTTGATGAGTGACTGCCTATCTGTTGTTCATATATGAAATCAAGCAGTATTTACGTCACAGAATTCCTATCCATGGGCCGACTTGTCTCCATAAATAAATCCCACATGACAAAACTGACTTGTGGTCAAATCTGTTTACGCCTACAGTTCAGATAAAGGTTAATAAGATTTCCTTAATTGACAAATATGATCAAGACACCCTTGGATGGGAGAAAAATAGCCCAACTGTTTATTAGAGCAGTTGCATCAAAGAGGATTATTAGGAAAAAATGTGAGGCAGCCAGCCTCTGAAATAGGGCTGAGCGATATGGAAGACAACGAATAGCATGAATAATCAGAAGGAATTTTGTTCAATATCGACATGCATCAGTACTTATGGAAAATCACATTAAATAATATAATTGATGTTCATTATATTATTGGATTACATGGTACTACACATGTAATTTTCAACTGACATTCTCAAATATTTCAGAAATTATTTTGTGACACGATAATAAACAATAAAACACATATATCGATATTTTGCCCTGTCCTACTCCGTAACCCGTTTTTGACCTTTGCAGCTGTGTGGTGAATACGGGCCGTGGAGGAATGTCCTGACCCGGGGAACCAGAGCGCATTAAAGCCGTCGTCTATCATCCCCCTACTCTCCGCTCTCTTTCATCCCATAATATCTCCGAAATGCATTGCCATGACATCGAGACTCAGGTCTGTGACTGATAGACCAAGTGAACTGTGTGTCAACTGTACAGCAGGTCTGGTTTCAGAGCAGCAGAACATCAGAGCGGTCCGCAGTGTACGTTGCGTAACGGCACGTGGGGATCCCAGACAAAGGATGGGAGCGCATTTAGGCCTGATGGGTTGTTTATTTTCCACAGATCTGGGCTTTACGGTGGGCTGTGAGTGAACGCAGATAATTTGCTTAATGGCTTTCCTGGAATGTGAAGTTCACAGGGAGGCTAGATTAAAATGGTGATTGGACTCGATAAAAAAAATACTTAGCTGTTTTTTCTCTCTGCCTTGTTGCTTTCATGTTCCAGCTTTCCCTGATTCCGTAAGCCTAAACAGAGACCAACACATCTATTTCCACTGGCAGTAACTGGGTTTGTTTGATGAAATTACCCAATTCTTGAGTGAGGAAAGACTGACAGAGCGTGTTACAGAAAAGAGGGGCGGCCAGAATTTGACGTAATACAACATGATTGGCTCATTGGTGAACTCCTCTCTTGGAACTAGATTTCTCTGTGCTGGCACAGCAGTAAAAGAAGTGAAACAAAACACAGAGAAAGGTCTAACTGCAGAGGACTAGCATTTACTCAAGAGTGAGTAAAAGAGTGGCTTACTAAAAAAAAAATCCCTCAAATACATACATTAATTTGGGTATATGGTCTATTTCTAATAAAGCTACTAGCCTATCAATTGAGAGGAAAATTCCAGAATGACTGTGTTTTAGTGTAAATGACAGATTTATTTATTTATTTATATGTTATTTTATTCACTTCTCTTATGTCTAAAAATAAAAGTTACTAAATACTAAAGCACAAGTAAAAGTACAAATAAAGGCAATTACAGTTACTAGAATACGTGTACTTTCAGAAAATCCTCCCTTTCCTCTTGCCAATGACAATCAGGACATCAGCATGCTGCCAGCATCAGCCTGCAGGCCTTGCCATCTGTCTGATGGGGAAACTGAATCATATAGGCAAAGTTAAGAGATGTTTACAAAAGAAACAACCTAAGAGCACTGAGGCACCTCTGGGATATCCTACTGTGAAATGAGAGACCATTTGCTGTTATTGAACAGTCTTGACAGTGTGTAAATAGTTCTCACGCTCTCGGTCAAAACACTGAAAGATAAATGGCAGCTGAGCAGAGAGAGGCTGATCCTCAGTGTTTGAGATCTCTAACTAGTACAGACATAATGTTGGGTCAAATACTGGCAGATTGGATTTTTAGCTATACAAACATTTCTCAGAGGCAGAAATAATCTGATTGGTTAGTAAAATCTCAGTGGGCAGAGCCAGAGTACCACAGTTTTTCTGGCTAAGTAACATTAGACTGAAGCCCAGTGAAAAAGGCAACAGGTAAGAGAAGAAGTAGCTAATATTATGAAACCTAGCACTCTTGCTACTAACTGAAAAAATGACTAATACTAAGTTATCTAGGTTAGCTAGTTAGCCTAGCTGACCTTCCAAGTTCAAACTAGTCATAATAGCATATAACTATCTAGGTAAGCTAGTTAGCTAGCTGCTGACCTTCCAACATCATGAATGCCATTGTCATAAATGAACAAAACAAATAAGTTGTTACATTTGTATCTTTTATTATTTTATATTTTGGCCACAGCCGTGGAAGTTTGCCAGTTAGCTAACTAAAACTGTGGTTCTTTGGCTCTGCCCACTGAGGTTTAACTAACCAATGAGATTATTTCAACCTTTACAGCAGCTCTGCCTCTGTGAAATGTTTGTATGACTGAAACTCTAATCTGCCAAATGCAGTAAATTAATGCAATACTCTGCACACTGATTGAATAATGAGCAATGTCAATAAGAAAAACTGTGTTGGGAATATCTGGAGGAGGCGTGTGTGTGTGTGTGTGTGTGTGTGTGTGTGGGAGAGAGAGAAAGAGAGAGAGAGAGAGAATAGTACTGGCAGTAATGCTGAGTTTCTGATATCTCTCAACATTTGGAAGTAATTTCCTACAGGTCTGGGAAAATGTCCACCAAAGCCGAGCTCCAAGACAAACAGAAATGTGTCGCTGGCAGTGATTGAATACGCTCAGGGCCTCAGATTGTCAGCTCAGTGTGGGAGCCACTTACTGGATCAGAACCTGCGTGTGACCAAGAGACTTCGACTTGGATGGTTTCCGATGGGAAAGGAAGCAAAAGAGTAGAGATGCAACGTTTAATCGATTAGTTATTATTAATAGTTATTAGTTAACTATTAAATTAATTGCCAACTATTTTGATAATCGATTAATCGGTTTGAGTCATTTTTTAAGAAAAATAAGTCAAAATTCTCTGATTCCAGCTTCTTAAATGTGAATATAACTGATTATCTTTGGGTTGTGGACAAAACAAGACATTTGAGGACATCATCTTGGGCTTTGGGAAACTCTGAGAAAATAATCGACAGATTAATCGATAATGACAATAATCGTTAGTTGCAGCCCTACAAAAGAATATACGTAATGATGAAATCTAAACTGACAAACATCATCAAAGTATCTCCAATGATATCAAAAGCATTATATCAGAGAGAAACCTGGGCAAAACTCTTACAATATGAGTACTATTTTTTACTGAGCAAGCCAAAGAAGCAAAAAACATATTTCTTTTTTTTCATATTTAAGTTTTCTTACATTTTGATTAATTCTCCTTTGCTATATGTTGACACATGAAAAGCAAATGCACTGGTCTGAACATCTAAGTCCACAAGTCAACAAACATTACTTTGACAGTGAAAAACGAGTGGGAAAAAGCTCATTAAGCGTGTCTCTCATGTCTGCCCGCTGGCTGGGTGTCATTACGTTGTGTTTTGTCCCCTGTTTAAAACAGAGTTAACAGCGTCCAGAGAGGAAACCCATCCCCATGAGCAAAGGGCAGGAGGGGGGAGTTAACCGCCCGGGCCCCTCTCTTCTGCCCTGTCATTGGCCACCACGAACCCTGCACCAATTTAAAACCAGTTTCTTCCCTCCCTTCACACCAGTACAACCCCCAAAAAGACAGATAAGGAGGGAGAGAGAGAGAGAGTGTGTGTGTGTGAGTCAGAAAGTGGGACAGCAAGAGATAGACAAGAGTTTGACTCAGGATGCCTGCGTACGCCACCAACATGAGGTTGAAGTTCCCCATCGTGGCCTTGACTTTGGAGATTATCACCATCATCCTGTTTGCCGTGTTTGTGGTCTATGATGACGGCAAGGGTCACGGGCACGGCCACTCCAACGCCACCGACCATGAGGAGAATCCCATGAACCTCTACCCCAGTAAGTCTACCTGGGGCTGCTCACTGAGGGATGCAATGGAGGCTTCACTGGACATTTGGTTAATAGACTATTTTTGAAGAGGGAGGGGGGAGGTACATGTAAAAAGGATGGATTATCATTTTGTATTTTATGGTTCCTCTCTCAAAGCTAGAAATGAAAGAGGCAAGATCCTGCTGTGTTAGTTCATCAAGCAACAGTTTCTGGAGTTGGTCCATTGATAATGAAAGTGCAGCTTTTGTGGACATTGTGAAGGTACTGAGGGTGATTTTTCTGGGATATAGGCAATTTGTCTGGTTTTAGAAGTGTTAAAAATAAGTGTAAATAATATAAAAATATATATATATTTCTGTTAAAAAAAAGAACTTTCTACAAGTCAGGTTAGCTTGGTTCTCTAGTCTTTAGCTTTGAGAGAGGGAGATGTTCACACTTATTGAGTGAACCTGATATGCGATCACTGGAATAATATTAATTCTGTTTTAGGGTGGAATTTTCCAAGCAATTGCACACGCACAGAAATAGAAAAATCGACTGGTGGAAACGGTGATATTTGCAGAGCAGGTCTGCTGAGTGCAATAAGAGGAGTCATGGGGTTGCATTTTAGTCCATCACAAGTATCTTCTGTAGTCACACATGCAATAGAGCAGCTAAGTAAATCCAGCAGAGGAGAGTCAGGCCTCATACGGTGGAGAGTCCCCACTTTCTGTCACATGTGATTTACAGTAAGGTTTATACACAAAGGTTACAGCGGTTGGACACAGATAGACAGCAGGTGGGGCAGGAAAATAACCAAACTTCCCCCGCGTGAAACCGTGAAATGTTATAAATCGTGGAACACATCCATGGCTTGTCATCAGAATTCTTCAAGATAAACAAGAACTAGATACTTGCAGCCTGCTTGTTTGTTTAAACTATGATTAGTGAATCGATTATAGAGCGTTTTTCCACACTTTAAAGTGTTTCTTGGCGTCCCAAGTGTCATAGTCCTTATCTCTATTTAGATAGCTGGAACCACAAGCAGTCTGCTGGCTTACAGTGAATGTCTGCTCATGATTGGGTGGGGCAGGTGTGACCCATAGAGATTAGCTCAGTGGTCAGCATTAAGGCTGAGGATATTTTCCACTTAAGATGAGCTGTTGGCATATACATTTTCCGGTAATATAGTCCTCTTTTACTTTGCATTGTATCAATTAGAAGCTAAAAAAAAAAGAGATTTACTGCTATTTACTACCAGTCAAAAAAATCTCCTCTGCCATTAAAAGATGTTAAATGACCTAACTATTTGCAGGTACTTCTAAGAAAACATGACAGGCTCAGTAATGCACAGGACACTTTTAATTAGGTTAAATCAACCAAAGATTCCACCTTTTGAAAAATAATTTGGATAAACCACTAAAAAGCATCAGGTGCTTCCTGCTGCGTGCGGAGACATCATCTGTAGAGCACATACCAGACGTCTGTAATTATAGGTTCAAAGCAAGAGAAATAAGCAGAGGAATGCGGTTTGGAGGGGGTCAGTACTATCAAGGGGCAAATCAATCAAATTGAAAAGATAGAAATGAGTCTGGGGATTCTGGTCTGATGAAATACTAAATAAGTTTCTAATGAAGATTCTTGGGAAAAAAACGACCTTGGGATTTGATCTCAATAGGGATTTGATTTGCAGAATGAAAACATCAAAGGCGGACAAATGAGTTGCTCGAGGAGCTCCGATATGAAAAAAAATCTTTGCTTTGAAAACTAAAGCCATCCAGAAATTATATTTTGTGTTGATATCATTTTCTCTTTGCAGAAGTTGCCGTCTTGATAGCACTCCTTTGAACATATACAGTACATAACTCTCTAGGTCCAGTGGGGATTCTCTCTCTCCTTGGCTCACCCAAACCTATAGAGGATTACCAAATGTTACCTAACATCTGGGCGTGGAGCCAGTCAGTGTGGCAGCTTTCCAAATCCACCTCCTCTCCATCCCAACTGTGTTGTTCACTTATGGCCCCTACCACTATAGCATGTTTTAGTCATTTAGTGCTTTAGTCACCCAGCTGAGGAGAAGGTTGGGGGTCAAAGTTAAGACAAATCACACCACTATTCACAGTTCTTAGAAGCCCATCTGTTGTTTATACAGGATTTGTCAAGATGACCACTAATACTTTTGGTTTTCTGTTCTGGTTGAGTCATGCAGTCTCTCAATATGAAGTTTAATTTTCTGGCACAACTTTTGACCCCATACTCCCGTCCTTTTGTCCATCTGCTCATTCTAATCTATCATGAATCATCAAGGCTCTGAGAGGATGATGAACCTCAGGTCATGATGGATAGAGGATCCTTTAAATGAAATGACTACTCTGGCTTTATTAACAACAAATATATAGATATTCCAAGTTACAAATATATTCTAAATATGTGGCTACTACACCACAGCTCTGAATTTAATTACAGGGCTGATTGAGTTTCTAGCAGATGGGAGGAGTTTGGATAATGCTGGAAGGTTATAATGCAGCCTGTAACATCCCAGAGCATAAAGAACTCAATACATACATACACAAGTATCCAGTTTGGCAACCTAACAAAACACACATCTGGATAAAAGTGATCATGTTTTTGCAATTCAAATTCTCTGATTCTCACCTACTCAATTAGATTGAGGTGTTTACATGTCCCACGTTTTAATGAGAATACAGTCATAATCATATTTAAAATTGACTTGCTGCAGTGCACGTACACATAGTCCATGAAAATGGGTGAAGAAGGGTGTAACCTACTTATTTATTCTGTCATTCTAGAGCTGCTATGTGGTGTGCATGGAAATATTGCATGATATGTATATTTTTTTCCTCCTATCTAGTATCTAGCCATAGATGGAAACATTAAATTGGCAAACTGTATACCTAAAATGTATGCACTCACAGTAACGGAAGGGGCTTTAGATAGAAGCGTCAAACGGACTATGTAAAGTTATGTAAGACTGAGGTGCAGCGACAAACACCTTTCCTTCCATTATCTAATTGTGTGCTGAGAAAGTCCTGTCTAGACAATCCTGGTCACCTCCATGCTCACTATGAACTGGGGAAATGAGGCCTATTGTTTTCCAGGCTGCACACACATCCATGCTGATGTATTTCCCACATGAGGTGAATCATATTGACACAAATATGGCGTATGGAAAGCGGGAGTAACATTTCCTGTCAATGATGATTCTTTCTTCGAGACGTGGAGGGCCCAGTTCTCAAGAAATGTCTCCTCAAACAGCTAGTGTCCATCTTGAGGTATATATTATCTCTGCATAAATAAGCTTGTATCCTGATGTGCAAAGCGAGAACTTTTGTACATTCTTACTTCCAAAAATATAGCGAAAACACCAAGCATGGGTAGTGAGACAAAGGACAGTCGTTTTAACATAATCCAAACACATTCCAAAGACTCTCATCTCCAACAACTGAAACTAACAGGGAAGAATGTCTTAAATGTCCCTTTCCCCCTGAGACTTCATAGGTTTAAACTTATTAAGATCATGTGGAGTTAATGGAGCAACAGTGAACCCAACAAGATCAGCAGGGGACTTTTCCCAGAATCCCATTCACAGCGTAATTGAATTGCCTTGCCCTTTGGCAAGTCAGGTCTGACAACCCAGCCCCTCCTAGGGAATGACTTCTGTGAAGCCCAATAACTGGCCGATGAATAATTTTAAGCTAGAACGTCAAAAGGATACAACCATTAACAGGAGTTTCAATGGCAAATGGCAAATTCCTAAGGCGATATCACGGAGCAGTTTATCTGATTCAATTTTAGTTGAGGTAGGAGTCTAACAAAGCGAGCCTCTGTCATCCCACCGGTGGTAGACCTGACCTCCCTTTCCCTCTGCCTCCAGTGTTCCAGGATGTCCACGTAATGATCTTCATCGGCTTCGGGTTCCTGATGACCTTCCTGAAGAGATATGGCTTCAGCAGCGTGGGCGTCAACTTGCTCCTGGCCGCCTTCGGCCTGCAGTGGGGCCTCCTGATGCAGGGCATCTGGCACCTGACGGACGGCAAGATCAAAGTCAACATCTTCAAGTACTGTTGTCTCCTCTTAACCTTTATTTATGCAGGGAAGGGTTTGCTGAACAGTTCACCTTCATGCTGTTCCACACATTCCCACTTGGGAGATGCCCAGTACAACCAGTGTCTTCTACTGTTAGCTGTTGGCACTGAGTAGCTCTGATGCAGCAGTTGTGGTAGTTGTTGAGGGTTTTCCAGATCTTCGCAGCCAGTCTGAGGAATTGAACTTATAACTTTTATGTCACAAAAAAGATTTCTATGCATACAAGGGAAGGAGGAAAACATATCGTGATCATGATCATAACACCATTGAGATAATGGTCATCTTCTCTAGCAGTAATACTTCAAGTTTATTTGTATAGCCCTTAATCATAGTTACAGTGTCAAAGGGCTTCACAATGTGAATCTATTATAAAACTATAAACTAAAACAATAAATGAAAACTTTGTCTTTGTGTTCCGCCTCCTCTCTCTCCTGTTTTTCCCAAATGTCTGTTTTCCTAATGGCTTGTTGTCTTCCCTCCCTAAAAGAATCATCAATGCAGACTTCAGCACAGCCACAGTTCTGATCTCCTTCGGAGCGGTTCTGGGTAAAACCAGCCCAGTGCAGCTCCTCATCATGACCGTGCTGGAGATCACCATCTTTTCCATCAATGAGCATCTGGTGGCTGAAATCCTTGGTGTGAGTACACTATGACACAGATATGACACACGTACATGTGGATGAAATACACCACCAAAACACAGCTATTGCACCTCATGAATTCCTGAATTATGGACGGGAACCTTGATTGCATGAACTGCACCGGAGAGTGATGAATACCAATTTTCCAACATATTACTTGGGTAAAATATGCATTGATATGATTGGATTGATATGACATTTCCTCGCCTTTCCTTCACAGGCTAATGATGTCGGAGCATCCATGATCATCCATGCCTATGGAGCTTACTTCGGCCTGGCAGTGGCTCGAGTGCTTTACCGACCAGGGCTAAGGAATGGACACGAGAACGACGGATCCGTCTACCATTCTGATCTGTTCGCCATGATCGGTAAGAGCCAGTGTAAATTAGATTAATTTATGAATCATCAGCTGACAGCATTAATGTGTTCTGTCTTGGCTTGACTTTCCCCTCACTGCCTTGGTGCTGTTTTTCACTGGCCTCCCCCATATGTGTGACTGATGCCACCTAATGGACTCAAATAACCATGCAGCACACACACACTGATAAAGCCATAGTCACCTCCCTATGCATTTCTGCTCATCAAAAATAACATTAATAAACATATCCACAGATGCTATGCTTATGTTGAAATGTGTTTTGATTTCTTCATTGCCCTCCTCTACAGGAACCGTCTTCCTGTGGATGTTCTGGCCCAGTTTTAACTCGGCCATCGCTGACCCGGGCTTCACCCAGCTCACGGCGGTGATCAACACCTACTTGTCTCTGTCTGCCTGTGTGCTCTCTGCCTACGCCGTCTCCAGCCTGGTGGAGCACAAAGGAAAGCTGGACATGGTCAGACTCCCTTCCTTCAATATTCAGAGCAGCATTAGCTCCAGGATTTATGAAAACAAACGTGATCAATTCATTGTTTTACCTCTGCACCTGCTGTAGGTCCACATTCAAAATGCCACCTTGGCTGGAGGCGTTGCCGTGGGAACCTGCGCTGACATGGACATCGGGCCATTTGGGGCTATGCTGATTGGATTAGTGGCTGGCATCATCTCTACCTTGGGCTTCAAGTACCTCACTGTGAGTTGAAGGTCAAACCAAAGATGCGAATTAAACTGTGTCAAAGGTGGTAGCTTTTAGTTGTAGTTTCAAATGGATGCTTTAAAAAGTTTGGGAAATTAGAGGTGTAAGCTTCACATTACATTCACAATATAAGAGTTTTCTCACCAATTGAGACATCAGTCAGACAAAAAAGAAACACCAACTCTTATGAAGCAATTAATAGCACAAATTTAAGACAACTTATGGTAAGATAGAGAATTTTATTCTTTGTTTGCCAAAAAACAATAGCACTTTTACAGACAGGATCCTCTCTATTTTAGAGATACTGAATGTTGAACTTGGTGACCTGTTTTTTTTTTCAAAACATACAGTGCATTTCACATTTCCAAATCAAACTCTAGTAGACACTCCTTTGGTTGCAATGAGATGCCTTTCTTTCTCCTTTGCAGCCCATCCTGGCATCCAACATGGGCATCCAGGATACCTGCGGTGTCCACAATCTGCACGGCATGCCTGGCATCCTGGGAGGCTTGGCGGGCATCGTGGCTGTGGCTTTGGGGAAAAAGGAGGGGTAAGGGCTATCTCACACACCACAAGTCTCATATGTACACATACACATAAACATACTGTGTATTTAGAGTCGTTTTCGACTTCAGTTTCTAACTCCTGTGTCCTCCTCCTCCTCCACTTCAGTGGTGATGCTGCCATGCAAGCTGCTGCCTTGGCTTCATCCCTCGGGTTTGCTTTGGTTGGAGGAGCTGTTACAGGTGGGTGGGGACGGAAAATAAAAATGACTAGGTAGTTATGAGTGAACATGCTTTGTCACTGGATAGAAAGGCAGCAGGATGATTGAACGAATCATTTTCTTCTTCATTCAAGGTTTGATAATGAAGCTGCCGTTCTGGGGACAGCCTCCTGACCAGAACTGCTTTGATGATTCTATTTACTGGGAGGTAAGAAACCCCATTCCTCATAAATATTATCTCTAGCTCCTCATTGTCTAGCATCACAACTGATAGATACAACAACTGATAGGTATCCCGATATTCTTTTCATTAAAATTGTCAATTATCATATCAGATGGATGTGCTTCACTGTATCAGTACAATTCAGATATTATCAGACTAATAGATTAATCAGATTAATTATGAATTAATTAATTATGAATATGAAAGATTATCAGATTAATAGACTAGATCGCATTTCAAATACTTTCCTTTTATTTTCTGAACTGTCTGGTATTGTTTTGTCCTCTGTGGTAAAGGTAGTAATGCAAGAAGATTTCAATAAATGCCAAGAATCATTTGCAAATACTGTCTGGTGCCTGTATCATATATATACCCATGTGTTATCCACTTCCCTAGTTGTGGTACAGACAAATGATTTGGGTGCCTGTTTTCCAGGTTCCCGAGGAGGAGGAGGAGAACGAGGAGAGCTTGGCTCATGCAGATCATTCCAAGAACAAGGCAGAGGCTTAGAGAGCCGCCCATCACCCATTTGAACTAGAGATGAAGAAGTAAAGAATCATTAACCAGTTAAACGATGGCTGCAAATTTGTCAGTTTTATTCTCATGTTAAAAAAAACGAGTGGATTTAATCGACCCATTGACAAAAAAGATGTTGTTGGGTCAAATTTTGTTAACTGTTTTGTAAATAATGATATCCATACTTATGCATCTCTTCTCAACTACACTAATCAGGGAAATTGTGTCGCACTTTTTATGTGTGACATAAAGTCTGCATTATTTTTCATCATAGTACAGCTCAAAATTCAAATTTGTCAGTGAATGTAAAAATCTATACACCATTAGTAGTATTGAATATGGTTGAAATAGCTGATGTTTGCCACAATGAGACAGGTTTACACAAACAAGTCTCCAACATATCATGCTTACAGTGCATTAGCTATCTGACTTTGAGAATTGATAACAACAAAACACAATTAAGACATGGATTATCCCATTAGAACAGCAACTTTCAGGGATTTTTTTTGTACACTGAATTTAGGAAACATAGTAGGCTATACCATTGCTTCACTGCTGACACCCAACTGCTTCAATAAGCTTTATCTTTCTTTCTTTTTATATTATCAAAAGTGTAAAAGCATGTTTTAGGCTATTAGTATAGTGTATATTTCCTTTATACATTCTTTTATATTTCCATACAACTGACGTGTATCTGTGCTCAGCCTCAGACCAAAGACAGAGTCATAAAGTGTCTTTGGTCGGCTGTCAGGTTACCTCACTGGAGCCCAGTCCTACTGCTAGGAGCCAGAGTCAGGTGTGTGAGGTGAGCAGCAGCCGCTTCAGCACGGCTCTGACATGGGCAGGGATAGTCGCATAACGCTCTCGTAACTCATGAACCTTAAAGTGGCTCGGCTTCCAACGTCTCACAGTGTTTTCTACCTGTCTGAGGCTGTGCAGTGCCTCTAGTCTAACGAGGCTCGGATTCAGAGGCATGCATTTGGCGTCAGATTTGGCTGTCACTGGGCAACAGGTTCATATTTTTTCCTGTATTGTATTTACATCCAGTGTAATCTCATATGTACAGTTTGGTTTTTAGATGAAATGACAAAGTCAGTTTGATTGAGTCCCTGCAATGTTAAAGACGAGCAGTTGGTACTGAATATATTTCAGATATCTTTTTTAAAAAGAATCCCACAAGAACTTGTGCACTGATAAAAAAAAAAGAAAGAAATCAAAAATAGGCCAATGTGATGTAAAGTGAGATTTATTTACATACAGTGTAAAAGTGACAAAAAAGTTCAAAAACTAAAAAAGTGCACAACAGATACTGTTTTGGTCATAGATCATCATCAGTCACTTTTTGTCACTTTTGTACTGTATGTAAATAAATGTTAGGCCTTTTGCATCCGTTGGCCTATTTTGGATTTCTTTCTTTTTTATCAGTACGCCAGTTCTTGTTGGATTCTTTTTTATATGATTTTTGAAACCAAACTCCAGGACTTTTCCTTAGACAGCAGACATCTCTCACTTCCTCTGCTAGATTCTTAAAAATCATTTAGTTGCACAGTGTTGGAGTGCTGTAGGAAAGTTTTTAGTATGTTAAATATCAAAATATAGTCAAAGCAGGGCTGGATGAAACTGACTACACATAGTATTAATTAATAGTACTTCAGTTGTCAAAAGATTCATGATGCCCAGGACACCACAAAGCATCAAGACTTTGTTTTTTTATACAGTGGACATGTGCTCTATTTTTGTATAATATACTAATACTGTCATAATAAATATGTTTTTATACAATACCAGTGTTAATTTGGGTATTTTTGTGTTACTAATAATATTTTTGGAAATTTTAGAATATTTTGGCTTCCTTAAATTTCACTATTGAAATATGTTATCTATGCTGTAGATCAGCATGTGCCAATTCTGACTTTTTGGACGTTAGGATGAATTATTTTTTGTTTAAATTAACATTTAAAGAATGAAGGTAAATTGAACTGAACTTGACAGGGTTTCCACAATCTTCCTCAATTGTTTGTGAGTACTTGCAGTCTGCTAAAGATGAAAGAGTTTTATTTGACCTCCCTACTATTAGCTACCTTAGGTGGCTATCAGCTAGCTAAATAGCTTGAAGCTTGATCTGATGCCCAAGTTCAGGTTATTTTCACAACTTATGTTTCTTCTATTCTGCATTTAATCATTAGAAAAATTACTTTGACTACTAGCTATCCCGTTAGGTGATGTAGCTGCTTGTCTGCTTGGTGTCAATGAAAGTCTAGCTACACCAGATCAGATCCATATGAATCAGCACCATTATTACCTAATGCTATACACTTACTTCCTGCACTTGGTTGCACAGAGCTTTGCTCATTTGCCATGTACAGAAATACAGAAATTAATGTTGAATATTACATTAACTTCTCATTCATTTTCATAGCACAAGGGCATTGTTCTCTGTTGATGAGTTTACATTCTACCTGTGGAGCCGCTGTCCTCTCCTTAATGCAGCCAGCCTTACTATTAGTGCATCTTTACCTTGATGTCACAGATTGCTCAGGAAAATAAGAGGGAACTGGTTCATGCCTATGGGTCCTTGCACTATTTTCTCTTCATAACTGTTGACATTCTACAGCCAAGCATATTTCACATCAAGGAACCTTGATGTGAAATCATTGGGTAATAACACATCAAGGAACCTTGATGTGAAACACTGCAACGAACACTGCACCACAATGATGAACACTGCAAGGACATGATGCATTTCAGGACTGGTGAAAGAAAAACTTTTTCTTTCACCAGTCACTTTCACAGTTTCAGATATGAACTTTGCAAAGCAGCTGGTTAAGTCGTCAAATTACCTGTCACAATCACCAGTATTTGGCTGATGGCTTGTTTTAATTTCCAACCTTAATAATTGTACCCAATTACATCTAATGTTAGTGGTCCCTCCTTTTACAGCATCCAAGAAAAAGGCTGAAGATGATGACATATCTTGGCAGCATCTGCAACTTAAGTCTGTTAATGCAGCTTTTCACCCACTGATGCTGGGTAACACACACAATGATATGAGGATTTTTTTTTATTTTTTTTTAGCTTTTTCTATTTTTGATAAGGAAAATGAAGTGCCTTACATTGTTTTGTAAATTACCTTTTCTTCATGAGCTTATACTGCCACATGCCTGGTCTTATTTATAAAAAATATTTTACATTTTTAAGTGAAGGATTCATCAAGATGCAATAGATCTATGTTTAAATGCTTCTCTATTCTCCCAGTTGTCATTCTCATCTAATCTCCAAAGAATGTAGGTTAGATGGAGATTAGATGTTTATTGTTACCCCCTAACAGGAATGTGACACGTTTCACTTGCCAGTTTCACTTTTGAATGTACTACCTTTCAGGGTTGGTATGCAGAGACAGCAAATGTTAGAATACGGTGGCACAAGTTCAGGCTCACCTCACACTGCCTTTGACATTGGGTCATACTGATGTAACATTAGCCTGAGGTTACCTGGCTGCTGAAGTTAACTTCCCAACCTGCAGAAAGCTACATCAACACAGTCTGCTAAGCGTGGTTAACTTGCTTTGTGGTGGATGGACAAAACCCTTAAGTTGAGCAAGGTAGAATACTAAACACTGGTGATGTATTGGTAAATAAAAAGGTAAAGTATGACCTCCAGTCGTGATCATTAACAACAACAATGTAAAAGATCCAACTGTATTTTCAGAAAATAATTACATTTTCTTACAAAAATGATAATGAACGTGCCTCTGTGACGCCACAACGTTACTGAAGTCCAAATGGCTCGTTTAGAGGCTCAGTTGTCTAATATAGATTGTGTGAATTTAGCTGGTTACCGTGCTTGCTTACCGTTTTGATACTTTCGTTTACTTCTGTACTTTTGTTTAGCTTCAACTCCAACTCCTTTATAACCAAAGTGGCACGATATGGGACCTCTATAGGGCTATTTGTAGGGGCAACGACAATGCTTCATAAGCTTTGTTTTTTTGGGGGGGGTTTATTTGGTCTACATCAGCTTTAATAAAACAAGGCAAAGAAAGAAAAAGGATCAAACAAAAAAATCCATATAAATAAAATGACTGTTCACTGAAATGATTATTATTGCACAGAAGACATTTATTTATTCATTTTGTGAATGCAACATCAGGAATCGTGCCTGCCATCTTCAACAGGGTGAACATTTGTCCAGCTCTGTTGAAATCCCACTCGTTGTCCTGTAGACACTTGTGGGACCACTCCAGGTTCATGCCGGATTTCAGGGAGAAGGCTGAGAGCATCTCCTGCTGCGGTCCGGTGAGGGTGGACCCCGGGCTGGAAGACGGGGCCGGGGCCGGGGCCGGGGCCGGGGCCGGGGCCGGGGCCGGGGTCGGGGCCGGGGCCGGGGCCGGGGCCGGGGCCGGGGCCGGGGCCGGGGCCGCAAAGGCTCGGCAGGTCTCCTCTGTAGTGGCCGTCCGGATGGAAAGCTGGTCGTCCACTATGTGCAAACCAGAATCCCCAGCAGGGACGGTGATGAAGACTCGAGAGAAGGCCTTAGTGGACTCCCGCAGTTTACCGTCCACTTCTTTGAAAATTCCACTCACTGTGAATGACAGCAGTGTATTTGTGCAGGTCCTCACATCAACAGTGAAGGAGGCAGGGTCATGCCGAGTCTTGGGGAGCTCGTTGAGGAAAGCCACCACGTTTACTCGCGTGCGTTTTAGCAGGCGAGACCGCATCGTGGAGTCTTTGATCTGCTTCAGGTTTCGACTGTCTTTGTGGTACTCTCCCAGACCGCTCTTGGAGAGGTTCTGTGTCACGAGGGAGAAAGAAGCTCCATCGTGGTAGGCGTCCAGAAGAGGCTGTCTGTCCCCTGAGTCGTAGATGCTGTAATATTTTTCCAAGAAGTGAAGGATGAAAGCCTTGACTTCATCGGAGGCATTACAGCTGTCCTTGAAGGCGGGGAAGGCGGTGGGTGGGGGGAGGTCCAGGCCATCCAGTTTGAGAAGCCGGGGGAACCTCTCCCGCACAGCGCTGATGTAGGAGGCCTGGTCCTTGAACAGGTCACACAGCGGGTTCCCGATCAGCCACAGCTCCACCAGCTCCAGGCCTTTCACCTTGTCCAGCTCCCGGTCCGACCTCAGCCTATTGTGGGACAGGTTGAGGGTCTTCAGTTTGGGGGTCTTGGTGCCCAATTCAGCCAGTTTGTCCAATTCGTGAATACGGTTGTTGCTCAGGTTCAAGCGCACCAGCTCTGGAATGTTTTCTTCTATGATCTTGAGCACAGCCTCCATGCTCGTCTTCCTATTCAGGATGACTTCAATGTTCTGGGACGCCAGGTCCGAGTCTGTGTGGATGTTGTTCAGGTCAAGTGCTTGCTGGGAGCCGTCAAAGCGCTTTGCCATGCATTGCTTCAGGTGCGGCAAGTTTTCAGGCTTCAGGTCAGAGAGGAGGAAGGACGGAGGAGGTCTGGTGTTGACGTATACTGCCACCTTATAACTGTCTGCGTCTGTGATCTTGTGGGAGCATTTGTACAAAGCAGTGGCGGCAGCGGCATCATCCACATAAAAATGGGCCCGCCGACTGTCAACATGAAAATGTTCAGGTGTGTAGGGTACTGAGCAGATGCTCTGGAGAGCTGTCAATAACCAGTTCTTGTCATATTTCCTTCCATGTGGTATCGTTACTTTGTACCAGCCTGATCTGCTTTCCCCTAGTCCACTGTTTTCTCCACCTTCTTGGTCTCTGTCGACCCGCCCATTTCTTCTCTGATTGGGCCTTCCGTAGGGGTTGAATCTGCGCTGGGAGCCGCTGTCATGGGAGCTGTCTCTCATAGCTACACCCCCGTCATTGCCAAGCCTGGACTGTGGTCCGGGGCCCCAGAAGTTCCCGGAGTGGCCTCCGCGCTGGCGGTCCCTGCTGTCCGAGCGGGCCCTGAGGGTGTCTCTGCCTCTGCGGAACAGCGGGCCGGTTCTGTCTTCATGCCCGTCCGCCATTCCTGGGAACAGCGTTAGTTCGAAAACACAATCCTGGATGAAAAATAATATTCACAAGGACAGAATTGTCCGTCTTACGATACACGAAAAGCGAGGATATGTGCGATACTTCAGCATTCCATTCACCTTAGATTAATTAGAACCTTACATTCGTTATAAAGGTGATTGTGACGCAATCACAATGAGTTGTTTACTTTCAATTCAGCTCACCTAATCACCTAATCTACGACGGCGTTTTAGGGCCACTGCAAAAAAATAATAATAATAAAATAGATTTTCATAATCATAATATTTCGAGAATAAAGTCATAATATTTCGACAAAAAGGTCGAAATATTACGAGAATAAAAGTCGAAATATTACGAGAATAATATCGTAAGTAATCATATCAGCAGTAAGGATCCATCAGGTTCTGCTGGAGAAGAACAGGAGCTCCCAGCACTCTGCTCAGCTCAGTCTGGGTAGAGGACACACACACACACACACACGCACACACACACACAGAAGAAACCACATCAGCATCAGTGGGGTAGAGTCATACTACAAGACAGCTATAGTAGAAGATAGTAGAGTTGTAGTAGAAGAGAACAGAGTCATAGTACAAGACATAACGTCTGTCATGGTAGAAGGTATTAATCAATACAAGAATGCAGAAGTAGCCTAATAATCTTCCCAGTTAACAGTTACTAACCAGTTAATGAGAGTCAATGAGAGGAGTTCTGCCAAGAGAAACTAACCAAACACTGATATCTCTTGTAGCAATCATAGGTAGAAATGCATCTTTTGAGCAGACATTAACGTTGCACAAATCAATAATACAGCTAGAGTTAGGGTAACACTTTATAATAACCATCATTAATAAATGGTAAATTGATAGTTAATTAAACTTTAGTTAATAGTTATTTTACTGTTAACAAACAATGAAATGATCATTAATAATGTTTACTAATTATTAGTAATTCTATAATTTATGTTATTTTATCATTAGTTTGTGTAATATAAAATAATTTGTTTATAAATTATATATTGTATCATAGCTTTTTACCCTTTTTACCGTCTCTTATCAGCTATGATAATGATCATTTCATTGTTTGTTAACAGTAAAATAACTATTAACTAAAGTTTAATTAACTATCAATTTACCATTTATTAATGATGGTTATTATAAAGTGTTACCAGAGTTAGAAAACAATTTCCCTACAATATCAAGTAGGCTATCCTCCAAGCAAAGTACAAAACCATTATAAATAGAGTCCAGTATAAGAAGACAGATGCCTCGCCACAGACTCCGAGTGTGATCACAAGTTCAAAACAAATGGAAGACAGTCTCTAAAATGACTTGACAGGATAACCGCGATGAAAGATCTTAAAAGAAATGTCTTTAACTTTGTTAACCAGGAGATATCTATTATGAAGAGACCATATCTTTTCCCAGCATATGTTCTGAACAAGCTTATTCCAGGTTGCATAACAAACTAATAAAACAACCACATTGCTTGAATCTCCTTTGGTTGCTGATCTGTGATACATTTCATACAGAAATTAATGTTGAATGTTATATGAACTTCTCATTTATTTTCATAGCACAAGGGCATTGTTCTCTGTTGACGTTTACATTCTACCTGTGGTGCTGTTGTCCTCTCCTTAACGCAGCCAGCCTCACTACTAGTGCATCTTTACTTTGATGTCACAGATTGCTCGGGAAAATAAAAGGGAATTTGTTCATGCCTCTGGGTCCTTGCGCTATTTTCTCTTCATAACAGTTGACATTCTACAGCCAAGCATCTTTCACATCAAGGAGTGATCATGCAACTTGTATGCAGACATGACATGATGGCACTATGAAAGCAATACAACAGTTATGGAGGCACCAGTTTATTAAAAGTAAACAACATAAAGCCTACCAACAACACTCAGAGGTCAGAGCTCAGAGATTACAAATAGTAATCATTTGGCATCATCTACAAGAATAAAACCCTGCAGATGTGCATAGTAAGCAAAATGCAAGTCATACATCCCCACATGTAACACAAGTGACACCCGAAATAGAAAGAAAAAATAAATTCAATTGTATGTTCTCATAGATGCACAGCCATTGTCCTTCAATCAATGTCTTTTAAACAGTGTGCTGACAAAAGGATTGCTGATGCACAAAGCTAAATTTAGACATCCAAAAGCTTAACACATTTGATACAGAGAGGTTGGAAGCATAGAAGGAAAATGTGTTACAATGAATGAAAACTTCAATAACAAAGGCAAGGCAAATATACATTATAGGAAAACAATTTAGGATTTTGACTGATATCAGTTTGTGATAGAAACTTTCAGAGAACATTAAGATCTTACCAATTTCTTCCCTAAATTTCTAACCCTATATATCATAAATATCTTACAGAAAAAAATGAATCCTGCAAGTTTGTGAGCTTGATCTCTGGTGGTCAAAGGCAATATTACATTAAAGTAGACAATTTCTATATGCCCAAATATCTATGAAATGATTAAAAAAAAAATTAAAAAAAAAGAAGAACAGGCTGACAAAAGCATGCCAACATGTGATTTTCCACTGCTGAAGATATTCCCCTAGGGGATCAATAACGTGCATCTTATTCGTAATATACCACAACAATACCTTTCAAACAGTTTCTTTTGACAAATGGCATGTTTTTAATTTGTTGACACGTTATACTGGTTGTCCATGCAATCCTACAAAAAAGGAGCCACATAACACGTTATCCAATGTACAACATCAACAATGACAGATGAATTACACTTTAGGCACGAACCTTCTCTCAATCTTTTATTACAATTAAATGTTATAATTTAGTTATAGTTTAGTTATAGTTATAGTTATAGTTATAGTTATAGTTTAGTTTAGTTTAGTTTGTTCAAAAACGTCTATCCTGGTAATATGGTCGTGCATAGAGCAGCCCACATAGTCAGGTAACAGGTTTATTGTCCATGATAAATGATTTTCTACTTGACGATAGGAAAATGAATGGGGCTTTTCCCATGAATTAATTCACCACTAGGGGCGCTACGTGTCATTTTTATTCCCGGGTTGAACCACCAGAACGCAATAAACAATGGTGCATTATGGGATACAAAATGTCTCCCAACAGTGCTAACTAGTCGATAAGAGATAATTTGGATTTGTTTTATTTACCTTGTTATTGGAGTGTTATCTTATATTTCTATTATTCAATAACACTCTGCTGCCGCCATGGTGAGTAGCTTCACCACTAACAACAGTCGTCTGTTCATTGGCTTTAAACGGCATCTTAAAGATGGGTAACATAGCCAAGTTAAGCTAGCAGGCTAACGTTTACTTCAGCTGAGCGCAAGGGAACACATTTCTGTCTTCTGAACAGGATTCGGTCTTTTCTGATCTTACATCTTGTGCAACTGTGGCCCATGAGATGTCGGTTTAAAGTAATATGGGTTCATTAGCATGTAATGTTGCTGAACGTTAACTTAAGTAGCGTTAGCTACGTTAACACTCTGCCATCACGACACGAGTATCGTACTGTTTATCTCACAGTTAATTAAAACTCCTTTGTCGCACTAGGACGCATTTCGAAACACTTGATTTTGTTCTTTTGTTTCTAGTCAACTAAAGTGGAGTCCAAAGTAAGAAGTGAATCCAGCTCAAGAACAGATGAAAGAAGGAGATCAAGCAGCAGTGGTAAGAGAAGTTCAGACACAGTAACATCCAGCTTGCTCAGGGCTTAACCCGTCACATGTCAAACTCTAGACTAGTGCCATGATATCGATTATTACTGAAAACCCTTTTTGCATTTTCACATTTGCATGATGCCCGATCTAAGGTGAGAGACCACATGTACAATTATGTGACAGCTGTGTTGAGCACCTGTTAATGTCAAAACATTGTCAAGCAGGTTAGGCTGTGGCAGATCACAGAAACTCTGAAGAGGACTGTACGCTGGTCAGTTGCTGTTGATGGTGTAAAACAGCATCATGGGCTCAACATATGCAAAGCATGCAAATCATACAATCAGGTGCCTTACCTGGTGTGATAGGGTACATACCTGGACTAGCCTGTGCAGACTGTTATGGTGCTTAGCAATTTTTTTTGTACTGCATTAAGACTTTGACATTACTTGGTCAACACCCATGGTGGATTTTTTGAACTAGTATAACAAAAAAGTTGAAATTCACTTAAGTGGCGGCAAAGAACTACTAAGATACTGTACCTTCTTGCTTATAGGGGAAAAAAATGCAAAACCATTAATTTATGTTGGGTTTTATATCTTGAAACATTCAATGCAAGGTTGCTAATGCTATCACATATGAAGTGTCGGTCATTACATGCAAAGGCAAATAAGGAATGACTGTGTGTGAAGTGCTCAATGCTGCAACTCTTGTTTGATAGCATCAGAAGCAGGACTGGAAACTCCACTTGGAAAGCCAAGTGGATTTTAGACTAGGATCTCCAAATGATTAGTTGGATGGTTGGGTACAAAAAAGGCTGATGAGAAATTTCCCAGCATTCAGCTGGTGGCTAGCATTAATTTCTCACCCTAATACCAATCATTGAGTGCTTCAACACAAATGTAAACGGCTTATCTAGCTTTATTTGGCATGTTTTTATTCAGGAAGAGAAAAAAAGAAGCGAAAACGCAGCCGTAGTAGATCTTCCTCATCCTCCTCTACCAGCTCGTCGTCGTCGTCTTCATCGTCTTCGTCCTCATCATCTTCTTCTTCTTCCTCATGCTCATCACACTCATCCAGCCGCAGTCGGAGTAGCTCTAGCAGCAGTGGTAAGTATGTTTTACCGTAAGTATTTCATCTTACAGGACTGCAATACATCTGAGAATCTTTGGCTGGCTAAATCTTTGATCTGTCTAAAAATACATTTTTTTCAGACAGCCTGTTATGTAGTTGTTTTTTTTTCAGATTTCTGTTGTATTGGCCTGGTTTATTAACTGATTAGAATTAATGTCTGTCTTTTGTTATTTTATTGTCTGCAAAAAACTTTTATTGTCTGCACTGTAATTCTGTTTTGAAACGGTTTATAAAGTGTGTTATCATCATAACAATAATATCCATATGTTCTGGATTTGATTTAGTTTGTTCTAATTTCTGTGCATTTTTCTGTGTACCGGTTAGATTCCCGTAGTAAATCCAGAAAGCAGTCTAAGAAAAGGAAAAAAGAGAAACAACCTAAAAAGGTAATTTTCTACACTGGGTGTCGTGCAGTTTGAACTGACTGTAACATTTTTCCATAAGTTACTCACAGAACTTTGAATTTTACTCATTTTGTATTTTGGACCAGAAAGGGAAAAAGGAGAAGAGGCAAAAACGTAAGAAGGACAAGAAAATTAAAGAAAAAGAAGAGTGCTCTGGACCTGTTCAGATCTCCAAGGTAGCACAACTTGCTTGCATTCAATAATTGTCCCAATGGGTGTTATGCTTAAACTGATGTTAATTTAGAAGATTTATTGCTTGTTTTGCCTGCCTAATACAATGTGAAACAACAGTGCTTTGTTGTCAGCCATGCATCCTGTGCATTTTCTGGTACAAATCTAAGATAAATGGTTACCTGTGTGGCACACTGTAACACTCACATCCTGGGAATCTTTTTGTTCCAGAATTGTAGGTAGTTATACTGTTTATTACAGTCTCATTACATTGTTTTAATTAATATATGATAGGTATATTTGCTGAGTAGCATGCATCCATGCCCATACATACCTACTAGCCCCCTTAAAATGACTATTGACTTCTCTTGCAGTACTTGAAGGAGAGAAAGAAAGGTGGCAAGTACAGCATGATCTCAGGGAAGAAGATAAAGATGAAAGTGAAGAAGTCAAAGAAAGACAAACAGGTATCTCACTCCATTGCAATTAAGTGAAAGTGAACTTTTTGTTTTTATAAGTGTGCTTTTTTGATTTGCGAACAACATTGTGATTTGCTTCAGTTGACATATGGCTTTTGTTTTTTACAGCGGGACAAAAATCGTGCAGAGCTTCTTGAGTTCCTCAACTCCACCCTGTGATGACATTGTGGACACCAGAAGTTGTCCTCCGGCTTGGACATGCCAGTTTTTCCTCAGCAGAACTCAGGAAACAACATGCCCGTCCGTGACAGCTTTCCAGGAAAATAAATATGAAGTGTTTTCACAGCAAGAGATGAGGAATTTGACTTGCATTGTCACAAATGGGCAGCAGAAGCTGCCTGGAGTAAAGGATCTGTATCTCTTGCAGTAAAGTGTGCTGTTAACCCTGCGTTCAGACCGCTAGCAACCACATCGCCATGCTACTGTCCAATGGCCAATTTCAGCTTTGTGTGCTAGCCGCAGCACCAGTGGTGTTACAGCGATAGGTGGAGCATTTATGACAGGCAGTATGACCTGAAATTTCAGCTGTGGCCAACTTTTCCTCACTGAGAGGAGGCGAAGGTGAAAAAGGTCAACATCGGCCAACTTTTATCAGGTCAGTTAAAGTGGAAGGACTTCTGGTGGCTGGTTTCTTGAGTTGCTGGCGGTTTGAACGTTCGGTCTCTCCTGTGGTTGTTATCCCCTTTATACTGTATGCAAGTTTTGGATTAATTTTATTTTTTTACTTGCTGGCTATGTAATTTGCTGTCGCCCTTACTACATTCAAGACTGCCCCTACATTTTCTTCTCTGTATGTTCAGTCAATACCATGTGGGACTGATCGTTATGTTTCCACAGTTGAGTGGCTGTGGGCGCTACAATTTCATCAGTGAATATTGTTAAGGCCGTTTTTGTTAGAATAAGCTTTGTTCAAAATGATGCAAATCTTGCATTGTGTTTGATGATGACAGTCCACTGTATGTCTTAGTCATTTTCAGAATGTTGATAATATTAATGTTCACTCCCCTCAATTTTTCATTCCTGTTATGAATTGTGGTTCAACATCGTTCAACGTCATGTTAATTATGTTAAAATATAAAATACAAACACTGTTAGTCCTCCAATAGCAAACCAGCTGACAGCTTTATTTGGATGATGGAGTAAACCTGTTGTATATTGCTGAATTTTGATATGTGGTAAACAGAAAAGAAACAGCAATAAACTGCTGGAAAGATTCCATAATACTTTGAAATGTTTCACTGGGAAACATCTGCTCATTCTATTAACATTACAGCACTTTCCTTTGTGTGTGACTCCCGCTTCCAATCGAAGAAGACTGAGGCAAAACACTCGTTGACCTTGGATGATGAATAGCCATTGTGCAAAATTCTTTGCTATTTGAAGAAAGTCAAAGTGCAGTCTATGGAGGGAGAGCGTGACTCATTTTCTGAATGACGCTATTGTGAACATTGACTATTACAGAGAGTCTTAAGAATGTATAAGTATAAGATTTATACAAATCTCATGCAAAGTATATTGTCATAGAGGATTATTCACCTCAAATGCCATTTTGCGAAGTGTGACAAAATTCCACCATACTTGTTTTCTCAAAAATACTTGATTAGGGGTTAAGAAAGCCATTATGTTACATATGGATTCCTCTCAGGCTAAAGTACAGCCTGCGATGCTTAAATGCCAGTAAAGAACAAAATGTCTACAAAATCTAAGAGGCATCACAGGAAGAGGTGGTAATCGCATAGCAGAATTTAAAATGTTCTAAGTCCTGGAAAAAGTAGTCAAGGTACAGAAAATCGGAAGAAAAAAAACACCTGTCATGGTGTGCTTTACCATTTCAGATTAAAAGGTACAGCATTCACCAAGGGATCAAATGCTTTGTGGTCTCATACTGACAAAGGAGGAGGATGGGAGAGATGTTCATATTCATCCTGCCTCGCCTGGTGCAAAGCAGGCAAGGCAGAGGGTCCTGGAGCTGAACAGTAAGCCTCTCCGTGTCACTGGAGCGTCCCACCATCACTGTCCCATGGACGCACGCCCCAGATCAGACGACCTTACTGCTGCTCCCTCCTTTGTATCTGAATTCGGGCATGCTCCACACCCTCTGGGCCCTCTCCTCCTTCTCCATCCCTCTCTCCACGTCCTCCGAGACAGTCTTGAGGTCGCTTATCGCCGCCCCGTCGGCCACAGCGGAGGTCAGGCCTACCGTGCTTCCGAAAGGGTTGATCTTGACCCGGGACCGGAAGTTCATGAGGGACACGCTCATGGCGCGCCTGTTGTTCCACTGGCGGGTGAGCCGCTGCGCCTCCTCCTCCTCCTTCACGCGGTCCAGGGCCTCCAGCAGGACGGAGCGGAACAGGCCGGACACCTCCTGCACCTCAGGCTCGTTTGCCTCCATGGCCTCGCGGAACCTGGACAGAGCAAGAAAAACCACATGTAGTGAACTGCCTAAGAATCGGACAGCGACACATTACTTGATGTTTTGGCTCCATTCTGTCCTTACTTTGCGTTTGCCGGCTTCAGTTTAATGGTATTTTCAGCCATATTGGATGAACAGTTAAAGAGTTGCAAACGTGGAGATATTAAGAACATTAGCAGTATGCTCACCATTTTTCATCAGTGTGGTGAAAGGCATTTTGATTTTCTGAAAGTTGGGGAAGTTCATGTCAAGATTAAGACATATTGCGGGTAACAATATGTTGTTTTTCTGTAATAATTTGATAGCTTGGTTGGCAGCAGTTTCAGTTCATCCTAGAATTTGAATACAAAAACCTGACAAAAACCCAAAAGAAAGTTATTGTCTTGTGTATGTAAAAAAAACTCTTTTCTCTTTAAACTGTTACACGACTGACAAGACTGACAATAGTGTATGTTCATCATTCTTGAAATAGTCTGCATCCCAACAAAATGCATTTTCATTTCAACTGTTAACATATTAAGACTGACAGTTCAGATCTTTTGTACTATAATTTGATAACTTAACTTGGCAGCATGTCCAGCATTTTGAGTACTAAGTTTGAAGTTTGACAACATGCCTGAAAAGAGAACCAAAACTCAAACCGAAACTTGTTTTACTTGTCCTACAGAACAAATAAACTCTTTCAGTTTTCCCTTCAAACTGTTGTCTTTCTTTGCTTCAACAGCACTTACACCTTTTAGTTCAGCTTACTTGAAAATGTTAAGGCAATCGGTTTCCTGATATTTTCCTAGTAATGTGAATGCTTAGGCATACTTAAGTACTGCTTACTTAACATAACTCAGATTTTTATAGTCAACCTAATTAATTATTTTGAGTTAACTATACTCAAGTTTACTGTAAGCATAACGTTTTTTAATGAGTACTGCTTATTTAACATAACTCAGATCTTTAAGTTGTCTGAATTGACATTTTATAGTCAACCTAATTAATGATTTGGAGTTAACTATACTCAAGATTACTGCCATGACATGAGTTGCCTAAATATAGTTCTTTTCAGCTTTAACAACTTAAAATTAATAATCTACTTTACATGGAAATTTTGAGGCAATCGGTTTCCTGACTTTTTTTAAGTAAAGTCAACTTATTACAATTTACAGTGTATGCCAGAGGTTCTTCATCTCTCTTCAGGGTGAAAATATCCTCAAATTGAAATTGTCAATCTGCACTTTTACCTCATAGTCATTCTGTCTTTTCACCACCAAAGCGAATATTAAATGTGTTGCTGTTCAGATATTTACAGAACTCATTGTACCATCAATTGCAGCGATGAACACTATCTCTTCATATTTCATCAAATATTACCATACAAGGGAACCCTGGCTGGTGGGTTTATATAACTACTCTAGCACGACCTTGTCTATTGCACATTAGAGGAGCAGAGAAATAGAAACAGAAGGACTACTTTACATGAGCTGGAGGGTGAGCTTTGAGAGCCCTCATCAACTGAACTGCTCACTGCACCATGAAATGACCTCAGTAGCTGATTGCTCGCTCAGTTGCCCCCCTTAAACGTTTTCAAGCCTGTATTATAATTTTTTCATATATGTTTTGACTTCAACCAGGACATCCAGGAAAAATAAATACTCCATACTGATATTGCCATAGTTAGGGTTTCAATTCCTACTGGGGCTAACCAAGCCAAAAATGTATGCACTCATGGCACTGTAAGGCACTTAAGATAAAAAAAACATCCACAAAATGTTATAAAAGGGCACCTGTCCTTCCCTAGAACAGAAAATATCTGTTGCGAAGACGGTTTTTGCTTGAGCCCCGGTCTCTAAAAATGTCTGAGGCTGATTTCCTGGTTCATTATTGTCTGGCGGATCACAGCCATCAGCCCCTCTGCCTGCATGACCAGCAGACACCGCGCTGAGAGGCCCTCCTGCTAACCCCCAATTACTCCTCCCAACAAGAAGAGGCTAAGGCCTTAACAAGCCTTTAAATAGACTGCTCTTTGGGAACCTTTCCAGCAGTTAATTATTCCAGTTGGTTCCCACAAGTTTCTCCTTTTCTCTGCTTAGATCTGAAGGCACAGGCACAGTGTGTTCAGAGCCAGTGTTCATAAGAAATGATGTGATTCATAACCAGTTAAGGGCCAGAACGATACTTACCGTCTGTTACTGTTACTGTACCAAATATCCACTGAATGTTCAATTTCCAGTGTCAGTGTCAACTTCCCTCCAGTTAGAGGTACCGCACAAACACAATCAAAATCCCCCAGAGCCTATAAACCTTTCTGATCTGGTCATTACAGTCGTTAGAATTAGGCTATAATGTTTTGAACAAATGAATTTACTTTCAAAGTGGAAATAGAAATCTAACAACTGTTTCATGAAATTTCTTGAAAGGAAGTTCGAAAATACGCAGCCAAACGGCTGTCAGCCAGACAGCAATCGGCCAACAAGTCCCATTTGTCAATTGGCAAAATTTGGCAAGTTGTTTTGGCGACCAACTGGACCGCACCGTTGTTTACCTCTTGGCTTTCTTAACATAAATAGTTTGTTGCCGTCTGGAACCATCCGAGTTTAACACCCTTTCAGAGTGAGGGCCAATTAATTTCACATCACACCTAAGGATTCAACCTCCACGCAGCTAATTGAAATCACAAAAATGTGTTCAAATTGGTCCCTGTGGTGTACAGCAGTGTGTGTGACTTGCAATTAGCTTTTAGCACCTCGCTGTGGCCTCATGTTCACACCTCGCTGCCACCTTCACACAAAAACTGTCAAATTCTAACAAGGAGATGACAACTCGGCAGCATTAGCTTTCTGCGAACAGATGCTAACAAACGAGCTCAGGAGGTCTCCTGGCTGTTTGGGCCAGCTGTGGATTAGAGGACATAGAACCAAAGCATTAGTCATGTAGGGTGACTGAGAACTTGGCCAGCGGATCAGTTCACCTGACGAATCCAGGAAGGGGATTTCATCACCTGTTAGTTTATCTGTTTGTCTGTCTGTCACCAGGATATCTCAAAAACGAATGAACAGATTTACATAAAATTTGGTGGACAGTTAGGCCTTGACCCAAGGAACAACTGATTAGATTTTGGTGGTGATGATTATTGTTTTTTAACCAAAACTGTGAAACTAATGGATCCTATATGGGTATGTTTGCAGGGTCAAGAAGTCAATTTAACCTAAAAGAAATTATGTTTAAACCTTCGCCAGTGTTGGTGAAGGTTTGCGCTCTTCGAGATCCTTCGTGCTGATGTGGCTTCCCAGTAGCATATGCAGTAATTATACTTTATGTTTCTGTATGGTCCATGCTACATGACCAGCCTCCTAAGTAGGGTGCGGCCTTACTTCAGTATGACCAGCCCGCAGCAGGACGGCGGCACCTTGGAGCAGAGGTCCTCCAGGCCCAGCCGCTCCCCGGTGCTGATGCTGAAGGAGGCGCGGGGCGTGGTGACCAGCCAGCTGTAGTCCACGCCGGTCTTGAGGCGCCGATACTCGTTCTCCCTCTCCCTCTGCTGCCTCTCCGCCTCCTTCAGCTGCCAGCTGAACTCCACCATCAGGGTGTCGGTGACCACGTCCGCCGGGTCCCGCCGGGGGCTCCGGTAGTAAGGCTCGTTCCAGCTGAACCAGGAGGCCATGGCCTTGTCCTCCCCAACTCGCCCTGGTCTCCCTGCTGAAGGAAAGAGAATCAGAGGGAGTCATCGTGCTGAAATGACTGGATGTGGCCTTGAATTAAATTAAGTTGTTAAAATTTTTGGTTGGCTCAGTTGATTTCACAATGGATCAAACAGTATTTTTGTAAGGCTAGTGTATGCAGAATATGAGGAGAATGCATTCTGGCTTTAGTTTGGGTATTTTTTCATTGGTATACAGTAGATTAGATTTACTGTTTTCATAACTTTCATAATCTTGAGACCCCCTGAACAAGACAACATTACAGAATTGAATGTCCAAGCTATTAAATGTTTAAATGGTTGGTTAGTTCAATTGATTGTTTCTTTGTTTTGCAAGGCTGTGGAGAGGGCATTCAGTTATATTTAGTTTTCTTTCTTTTTTTTCATTTATCTTATATATTACATGTAGGCCTACTGCTTTCATAATTTGCCAGACCCTGTCCTCAGAAGTCTGAACAGGCTGTTTTTATAGATCTAATTATATTGCCGAAGGAGAATTTCACCCACTCTCCTTTGTTCTACAGGTGTCATATCCACTCCCATAGACGCTGTACGCCATTCAATATTCCGGCTCTGGCTTTTTTCTTTTTGAGGAGAAAATACTGAAAATTCAGGGAAGGGGGCACTGAGTATTGTTAAGTCTGGACTATTAAAGATAGTAGTTTTACATTTAAGATCCATAAGCTTTGGAAAAGCCTTCCTGAAGACATATGGCTGATAGACTGTTGTAATTCCTCCTATCTCTTTAAAAACACATTCTATAAACGTACATTTGACAGTTTTAATATATTGTGGTAGTCCATATATTTGTAATGTTGTACTTTGATAATTTTGCAGGTGAGCTCTTAATTCTGTAATACATTCTGCTTTATTAGGTTGTCATTTAGTTTTGTAACTGTCCTCTTTAATCTTCTGTCAATCTGTAGATATATTGATCTTGTACTCTTCCATATTTTATGTTAAACCACTAGTATTACACAGATACCTATTTGATAACACTATATTGACATGTTGGGGTTGTTTTGCTGCTGTAGGTCAGATAACCAAGATGTCAGCCAGCATGTGCAGATGCATTGACAACAAAGAGACAGACTGAGATTAGTCCCAGCCCTGCCCTTGAGCTTACATGCCACAGATGTGGCTTTTAAACTTACTGGCACATCCTACAATTTAATGCTGAGCTGTCTTGCCCTTCCAAATGGATTCATTCAGCCAATACAGCCATGATGCCCCTGTATGTTATAGCAGTGATCTGTCAGTCACTCCTCAAAACCCCTCAGATGTCTTGTGTAGCTTGTAATTCCATATTATCCAACCCGCAGTCCAGCTCAACTGTATTTAGTTCATGTTTAATTATAACATTTGTTTTCAAATTAATTGATTCTATTCAAAAGAAATACATTCATGAATATCAGCTGAGGTCCCTCTCATTTCCGTAGGCCTTTGGCATGTTCAAATGCACTAATTTCTCATGGACAACAGAAAATTAGTTTTCTTGGCCTACTTTAGATTTTTTATTTTTTAGATTTTTGCTTGTAGTTCAATTTTCTGACCATCCTTTTTCAATCTTGGTCCTCCTGCTGCCTCCTTTTGACAGACATTCACATTTTGAAGTATTTTGAAATGGCACTGACCACTTTACTAACCATTATCCAAAGCTGCTTTTGTTAACTAGCTCTAAAGCAAAGCATATAAAAAAAGAAAATAAAGAAACCTCTTCTTACCTTATCCCAAGTTTTACTTTGGACCCGACAGCAAATCAAATCAGTCTGAAGGAGATTCAGAAAGTCCTCAGACCTCCAGTTCGATGGATTTTGCAGAGAAAAGAGTAGCTCAGTGAAAACAAGGTGAGTGAATAGAGATGTGGATTCTCTCTGAACACTCTTCTTGTCACAGTCCTACAGGATAATCTCCACCTCTCCCTCTCCCTCTCCCTCTCCCTCCCTCTCTCTCTGTCCCCTCCTCCTCCCAGGAGCCTCTGGCCTGCCTTTACTTGTTGCTGGAGGTTGGGGGCACTATCTCCAATGGGAGCCATCGGATCACAGCCCCTGATGAAGTGCTTATGTAGCTTTTTACGATTCGCCGTTGCCATAGCGATGCTCCTAAGCCTATTTGTCCACAATAAGCTCCATCAGCTGAAAGGGAGGTGGAGAGCGATGAAGAGGCAGATAAAGAGGGAGGAGTGGGTTGAGCGGAGAGAGGGAAGAGAGAGAGAGATAAATCAAAGGGAGAGACAGATAAGAGGGAGAGAGCGAGATAGGGAGCGATAAAGGCAGAGGGAGAGCATGGCGTTTTTGAGGATAGGGTTAGTTAACGTGTGTGGGCTCACGGTGACGACAGCTTAGTTATGCGGGGAGTGGCAGCAGCATCTGCGAGAGGTCAGCCTGCGTAAATGATTTTCCCCACAGCTAACGAGCTTCGCCGGCCCAGAGCAGAGCGGTCTTGCATGAATTATAGCAGGTTGAAAAAGTGATTAATTGCTGGGATTATTTGCTGGGAATGTGCGTATGTATGTGTGTGTTTTGGAGGGGCGGGGGGGGCAAGAGTGAGAGACAGCGATAGAGAGAGGGAGAGAGACAGCAAAAGAGTCCAGATTGTATGTGTGTGTAGGTGGATATCAAGGTTTGTTGGCTTATTCTGTGTGTAGGTGTGAGCTTACCCAGCTAACCTCAGACAGTATTCACTGCACGTATTCAGAAGTAGCCGTGAAGCCCCATCTCCCCACACACACACACACACACACACACACACCACCTCCTCCTCCTCTACACTGCTGAATAAAAAGCTGGATGAACTATGACCTCCACTCAGTGATCACAACACTGACATCCACCAGTGTAAACAGAAAACCAGCTATATTTTCAGAGGAGTATCAATTTATCTTTTATCTCCTTGGCATTTTCAAGTCATTTAAATCAGTCTAATTCTACTTACTATGATGTATACTCTAGGTTTATATGATAAACATGTATATCATCCTAGAAAGCAGCTAGTTCACAAATAAAAAGGTGAGTTTTGTCAGGTTTACTACATCCTTGCCCCTCCTCCTCTCCACTGACTGTGTGCTTTGTGTTCGCTCAAAGCTAAATACCTGTTCTGTGGTTCAGGCAGTGTTTACATACATGCACCGCTACTGTCCCTCGGGCCATTATGTGTGTAAGGCAGTAGATAATGATGAGGGCCGTGCATCCTTTGGCAGACAGTCAAGATGCAACCAAAATGAATAGTAGCATAATCCGGATAGAGGACGCCGCTCTTGTTCAGGGCCACAGTGTCATGTCTTTAATCTGAATGAGCATACAGTATATTTATATGAATCCACTGTGGGTAAGAGTCGGGCCTGTTAAAGGCAGTATATGTACTTCAGCTTGTAGGTGACAGATGGGCAGGTAAGATCTCCCTTTAATCCAAACAGATGACAGTGCTAATCCTCTAAAGTAATTCCCCCTATCAGCTCAGTGATAACCTCACCAAAGTAACCGTAACTCTAACGGTGCGTCATCGGACGCCGCTGTTGCCCTGTGCGGTTTGGGAGGTTTGGGAGATTTGCCATGAATGGCTGAAAGACACCTGTGTGGTCTGACATGACACAGGTTTAGACCCCCGCCTCATATTGTCTAGTACGTTTATCACCCAAATCCCAGAGTCAATGATTGTTCATGCTTGTGTTTTGACCTACATGGACTACCACATGGGAGGGGTTTACTGCCTCAGGGGTTCAGAGAGTCACATGAGTTGTTACTCACAGAAAAATATACTAATTTGACTTTCAAATACAAATACTGCTCTTATTGCCTAAACTTGTTGCCATTCATTGTTTCTCAGAGAGAGGGATAAGATATTAAAAGATACTCCCAAATAGGTTAGATTTGGTAAGTGCATTGCAGGTGCACCAGTTCAGTTCTGTATTGTACTGTTAAGAGACTTATCCTGGAATAACAGTATCAACAGGGGGCGCCACACAACCATTACAGATGGAGGCTTTAAGTGAAGCTGCAGTTGCTGATTTCTTCATTAATTTCCCCAGCAACCCAATGTAAACACTCTAGCCAATGGCTATCTGTTGAAAGTAAACTGTCCTTGCTGGTGAGCTTAACTCCTTTCTGTTAAGTTAATTATTGCACTATCATGTGAAATCTTTAGTAAACAAAACTATATTTGTCTGTAAAACTATACTTTGGCTTCCCCTACACTGTGCACACACACATACAGTAGGCTTCTTATATCCTTAGTGTCTCTGTGTAATGGTTAATTTAATGGCTCATTACACTCAGTTCAAACATGGCACTAATCTCATGCCTTGGGGTTAATATTTGAATACAATTGTTTGAATGCCACTGGAAACCATTTTTCTAATGGTATTCCTCACAGGTCCCATATCCTCAGCACTCAAACGCACCACTAGGGGGAAGATGCTCACCATATTTGTAAGTCCTGTTAGCTGCTAAAAGGTTAAATAGAAGCTGTTAACCTCATTATTTCTTTGCCTCTGCTGTAATATTTCTGCACCGGCACATTAGACGAGGTAATTACAGCTTGTGTGAATATGCAGCCTGTGGGGCTGAGAGGAAGAGGAAGGGGACCGGGGTGTGCAGGAGCGTTGTTATGAGAACCCATACTTCACATTCTTGAGATGAAAAGCTTGAAAAGTTTGGCCAAATAAACAACACCGCCGCACCTATTGGACAAATATTAATCCATACACCTCCACTCTCGCACATTCCTTGCTCAGCAACCATAACAAGGAAACAGAGGGGGGGGGGGGGGTCATGAGTCTTGGGAGAATGGCTCACAGCTCCTGGCACACACAGAGAGGTTTGTTTAGTAGATAATAGCTGAGAGCGTGTATTGAATTGGCACTGCATATTACCCCACTTACATTATCGGAGCTCGCCGCGCAGCACATTATGAGACAATCAAGCCTTTGGGCCCCTCCAGTGAGGGAACAAGCCCCCCCAGAGAGCGGTGAAGTGCTGCAGACACAGGGCCGGGCTGAATGTCAGCTTTGTCTCATTGTCAGGCCGGTTCACATTGGGCCCCTGTCCCCACATCTGTCATTGTGTCGTCTGGGTCTGGCCGTGTGCACTCTGCACCCGACTGTACACACTACACGCTCCGTGGTGAACTGAGCAACTCGTGATCACATGATGAGCTGACCCACACACACACACACAACACACTGACTCAGCCGCTGGATGCTCAACGCTGAAGTTAAAGGTCTTTTCCACCGAAACGGACTTTAAGGCTGTCATTCTGAAAGCTTGCTTTGATGACTTTGGATTTATGAGTTCTCAAGGTTGAGGTGAATAAAATATTAACACGTTAAACACGTTCAGTTTTTGCCCTTCATGATTTTAGATGCTTGAAATATAGTATGGCAGATGTCATTGTATTCCCTATTGTTATGTCTAACAATAAAACTCAACTGAATTAAAGTGATAAACCGCTTGATTGTTGTTGTTTTTTATGTTATATGAATCAGCAATATAGAGAGCAGTAAAACAGACATGTATCTATATGAAAATGTCACAAGTTATCACTTTAATAGTACAGACTTTTAAAAGAACTCAAAAAAGTAGCATTACTGAAAAAAATAATCGAATTAAATTCCAAATGTAACCGTTTACTTTCCAGCCCAGACATGAAGACGAGGGGAAACAGGGGAGAACTTTAGAGGAGGAAAGCAACTAGAGTGATGCAAGAGGAGGGAGTGAGGGGGAATTCCTAGAAGCAGAGGGAAAGAAAGGCAAAGAGAAGGATTATGAGAGAGGTAGAGACGTCTGAGGGTGTTATAGGAGAATTTTGAAAGGGCGCTCAGCCTCACTCAGAAAATGAGGGAAGTGAGCGCTACAAGTGATGCCAATGTATAGAACTGCTGCTGTAATTGCAGTTCACTCCCTGTAACTTTACTCTCACTTCTTAATCTGACTGAGTTGCATAAAACTGACTCATGTATCTAACCTCTTCCTCTCTTGTTTCTCTGTCTTAACAAACTGTCACTAGGTCTTCCAACGCGTGTAAATTTCGCAATAACAAACCTGTGTAATAACAAATATGTGCTTCAGCATGTCTGACTGGAATTGAAATCGGCCGACCGGTCCACAGTGCAGCTCCCCTCTAGTGTGACTACAGGGAAGGAAGTTCAGGGCAGATCACATGAGCGCACTGAAAAACCCCTGATTTGCTGACATCCCCTTTTTCATTGGCCTTTGGCCAAGGTCCCATTTTAGTAGTGAAGCCTCCATGGACTACGTACTAAGGTCAGTGTCTCTGAGCTGACTGCTCTATCTCACAGCTCATCATGGTCCGAGCCGCTAGATAAGGAGGCATCTGGAAACTGTGACATAGAGCTCATACCTGCACTGTCATCGTTGCAAGTCAAAAGTAATGAGTGAAACCATTTATTCCTATGAATTTGTGACCATTTATTCCTACAAGTTGTTTTGTACCTTTGGATTAAATTCCTGCTACAGAACTGTCAAATCAAACAACAACGTGCTAAAAGTCGCATGGACAAGAAGAGTGATGACACGCTTCATTTCTTTGTGCATTTATCCCGGCCTAACCAGCCTATTGAGTGGAGATCAGTATGCCAGCTTGCTGCAGTCAGACAGAGTCAGTTTAGCATGGACACCCCGAGGCCCAATTCTCTGCCTGTTACACGGCCATATTGCGAGGACAGATGGCTGGAAATGTAATGAAATGAAAGAATAAATTCCTCTACTCCAAACTCGGTTGACTTTCCGTGCAGAATGCGGCGTTATCTCCCTGACCGGGGCACTGTCAAATTCTCAGACTAATTGATTTAGCCTGTATTGAACGTCTGAGCGTCTCGGATAACATCGCTCACACTCTAATTCATCTGCAGTGGGATCAGATGCTTACAGCGCCGTTGTTAGTGTTGTCCCGCTAACACTAACACAACATGAGCTCATGACCTCCTTGATGAAGTACCTGCTCTCTCTGCCTCTTTCTGTCTCTCTCTTGCTCTCTATCTGTCACTCTCTCCTGATGGATACTGTATCATGGTAGAGTAATGGACCGTTTGTTCTGCCATTACTTCCAACCAAGTCTATTAGAGGGCAGCGGGTAAGGAGACCATCCATCAACCGGACGACCCGAGTTAAAGCCCTGCTGCAGTGTCCTTGAACAAGACACTGCATCCCTACCAGCTCAAAGGCTGCTGCTCTGTATCTGACCTCTGACCTTTCTGAGTTTGTGCTGTCATGTTCTTCCCCGTGTTTATGTGAGTTACCTCCCACAGTCCAAACACAGGCAAGTCAGGTGGACTGGAGACTCCAGCTTGCCCCGCAGGTGTGAATGGGAGTGTTGTTCTGCGTTAGGACTCATGACCTGTCCAGGGTGTTTCCCTGCCTTCCACCCAATGCATGCTGGGACAGCTGCTGCAGGGGGAAGATCATGAGAAAGTTATATGAATACAGTGAGATACAGGAAAAACATTGTGACTCCCGGAGAGCCTACTGTATGTTCCTGTGGCTGAAAAATTCAGAAAAACAAGCTTGTGTAAACACTTTGGAAGTACAACTATGTGGAAAAACGCATCCAACACTTTACTCGCTGCTTACTGGTGCGCTTTCTGCTGTGTGTGTTCCCATTATAGAGCCATTCTTTTGCTGTGCAGCTGCCCCTGTTTGTCTGTCATCAAGGACACGCAGCCCGCTGTAGATGCCGCAGCAAACAGCCAATCACTATCACAAAAAAAAAAAAAGATTAAAAAAACACCCCCGTGTTGTGGCACACACTTTTCCATGACATGCTTTCTTTCAGGATTACACCACTTTCCATGGATATCAGTTTTCACAATCCGCTCACACCACAGAACCGGCTTTGTGAATGTCACCCAACAATGGTGGATAGCCCGAGGAGCGATTACACTTCTGCCGTCACACTTTCCTCTCTGGTTTATCACCGATTTCAGGCGGTTTTGTCGGCGAGGCAGGGGAGAAGTGTTTGCTTTCTGCGTGTTGACTGAGTCTGCGATTCTGGCAGCAGGAACAAGAAAGACCCAGGGCTGTGGGTTAGCCGGCGCACGCGGCCTCATGTGCTTCTGCTGCTTCTCAAGCGTTTTGCTTTGGCGTTTGATTATTCAGTGATGATGTTCTTTTTTTGGTTCTTTAACACCCTCCCTTGGTATCTTTGGTGCGTTGATGCGGCAGGAAGGACAAGTGGTTCAGCAGTATAGAAAAGACAAAAGATATTTAGATTTAGTTGTGTCATTGTATGGATTGTCTTTGGAATGAGTCCTGTGTGTCAGCGCATACATAAAACACAATTCTGATAATTACAAAACAGTTGGTGAAAGCTGATTGGAAAGCTATGGATCAACTTTTAATTGTTAACTCATCCCCTATGCAGGTAGTTGGTTTATGGATGTTTACTGTAGGAAAGACCAAGACAAATAATCTCTTATGTCCTAAATAACTATTCTTTAAATGAAGGACAAGTCTGAACAGGCTGTTAATTAGTGGTTAAATCAGAGATCAAGTCACCAGAGTGACTGACTGAACACAGAAGAAAAGCAAAAGCACATTGATCCAACTGACTTTTAGTTTCTCAGCCTGTATGTAATAGGTTTATTAGGAACTTATTAGGTAAACATTGCCAGTGGAAAGTAGCAAAGATTAGCCAATTAATGTGGTTTAAGTACATGAACTCATAGTGTAAACTTTAACTATTACCACATGCCTGTGAGTATAGCCCAACTTACATGGTGGACATACTGGAGGGCAAGAGAGAGAGAGAATGAGTGTGGGGAGATAGGGAGGGATATTTTATTTTATTTTATTTTATTTAGGCCAGTTAAGAACATTATGTACAATTATTTATAATTATGGCCTAGCAAAAGCTGTCTTTTGGGGTAGGGGAAAATTAAATAAAAATACAAAATTTAATTAAATAAAAAAATAAATTATGATAAAATCAAAGCAAGCAAAGGTGTGACAGAGGGAAAGACAAGGACACGTGACATAGAAACAAACGAGGTGACAAACAACAGAACTAAAAGTGCTACAAGAAGAGAAAATAGACCATAAACGGGATATAACACAACAAAGCAAATTACACACACACACAAATAATGACAGGTTATGTATGTGTGTGGGGGGGGGGGATCAACAGTGAAAGTATTTGATCTGGTTAGGAGGAACCATATTCTGGTTTTCAGAGAATTCCTCTTATCAATGTCTCAGTCACTCTCACTCTCCTGCACATCCTCGTGACAACATGCATTGTGTGTGTGTGTGTGTGTGTGTGTGTGTGTTGGGAGTGGTTGCTTGCGAGGCTTCTACCACAGCAGTGTTTTGACCTTGCCCTGCTTCCCGTAGATAAATCGGAACCGTAGCTGGAGTTCCTGAGAGCGGGTGGAGGAGGAGATCAGGGGGAGAAAGAGCAGCAAAAACATTGTGAAATGGTGATAACTTTGTTTGTGACCTGCCTCTCCTCAGCTCCAGCATTACATAACACTGCACAACATGCATAAGATTTATGTCATCAGTACAATAATAATATCTCGGTTGCTGGATTTCAAGACATGGCTCAGAATTTTGAACCACATTTCTCATTTTGGCCTGTTGTGAACTGAGTGACTGATTGAATAATTCCAGTCCCTTTAAAATAGACAAAATATGAAAAATGGGGAAAAAAAATAAGGTAAACATAAGGCAGTGTGGATCTTCAAGACAGAGTGCAATTGGGTATGAAGCAGGAAAACAGATGTGCAGAGGAACGAGTGGCACAATAAAAAAAAAAAACAGCATTACATCAATACAATAAATAAAAAACACATAAAATACAATCTGCAGCAACTTGCTTGAGGGGTTCAGGCTGGCAGAATCTGTGTCATCTTTTAAATGACCTCTTAAAACGCACTTGACAGGCTTTTATATAATTTGTTTTTCTTTATTTTAGTCCCGCTCTATTTGATCTGTTTTTTATCTTATATTATGTTTCTGCTTGGGCTCAGTGGGTCTGTCAGAAAACACACTGTGGTCATGGAGGGCTGCAGTGTGTGCAGAAATATATCAAACCAGCAGCAGACAGAGTGTATGAACCTTCCTCATATTTACTGTGTAATGTAAATATATATATTGCAATGACGCTTGTGCTGAATTCAGTTGTTTAGCATTTATTTGCCAGGATTTACCAGTAAATAAAGACAAGCATTACTGTTTTTTGTTTTGTTTTGAAATTAAAAAGTCACAATTACAAATCTATAAATTACCAATTAGAAGAGTCATTTAAAAGATTCAATAACCAGTTACTATTATGACTATCAAAACATGTGAGAGGAAGGGAAGTTGTTTTGATGTTGATGCCAAAGATACAGTTTTATATGATGTTTATGACACCAAATTGACCTGCTGTAAGATAACTAATATGGCAACAGTTCTACCTGATTGGAATTTGGAGTGGGGTGACCACAACACACACCATTTCTCTATTAAGTTTTAACAAATAAGCAAGTAAAGAGTCAGAAATAATAGCTGACAATCTGTTCTTTTGTTCCATATTCATTATCTAATGAGAAGTGGGATGATTATAAAGTAAAGGGAACCTGTTTCTACTGTCACCCATAGTGAAAACCCTTCAGGATTCATAGGATTTAACTGTATTATGGGTGAAATGCCCCTTTAACAATCCCCATAAAGTATGTCATATTGAAATCCTGCTACACTCCTGCAGCAGTAACTTATCAAACCTAACAATTTTACAACACTCCAGTCAATATTTAGCACCCATCTATCTTCAGATCACACCAGCTGCATTGTGATGAGCTGCTGGGAGTGTGAAGACTTGCAGTCCTCCTCGCGCTGTGATTGGTCAAGTGGCTGATGACGGCGCTTCCAGGTGCAACGGGTCCAAGACGCCTGCTGTCTCCACTGTATGCAGATTGCGTAACAGTGGAGGGGAAGAGTGAGCTTGTTTGGTGTTGATCTTCCCTCTCTCTTCTCTCCCTCAGTGTTCGCCGGCAGCCCGGTTTATCGGTGAGGAATTAATTATTGCCGGTTGACCCCACTCAACTCTGTGATCAAAGTCTGCGAGATTGGAGAGCGAGGCATGAGATGTACAGTACAGGCAGCCGGTGAAACATTAACCCCCCGCTCCTGAACCCAGAGAGTGATTTCTATTTAAGTATACCATTTGTTTTTCACCGGTCTGCCATAGTAGTGAGTGTCAAGGCTACAAAATCCTTCTCTAATATGCCTTCTCCCCCTCATTTACACCCCCCTCTTTGTGTATTTAAGAGGTGAAATAAGGGATCAGTAGTTTTCCCCTGGATTCCCTCAGTCAGTTTCGTGGAAAAAAAAAAAAAAAGCAGGAGGTCCCACTAGTTTGTACACTCAGTGCCGAAAAAAGCCTTTATCCTACTTGGACTGCCACTGCAGTGTTATTGGCTCAGTGTTGGTGGTGACCGCCGGTCTCCACTTGGACCATCATCATCATCATCTTCATCTTCGTCGCAGAGCTGGTTAACATTCCAGCGTCTCTAATCTCTCGCCAAGACGGACAGGTCTTTTCTGGGTACGACCTGGTCATGTGGTCCGATGAAAGGTTTCTGAGAGGTGAGGGAGAGGTGTAATCCAGTTTAATGAGCCGGGTCTCTTTTTTTTTTCACTCTGTAAGCCAGCAGTTTTTAAACTATATGGTCGTCTACCCCGGCCTCTGGTTTCCCATGGCTGTGTCTTACATCACTAATGCTTGTCAGTACTTCTAGATTTGAAATGTCATCAGAGGTGGAGAGAGAACTATTTACTCAAGCGGAAGTATTAGTACTTCAGTTAAATTCTACTCATGTCAAAATGAGAGTATTTGCCTAAGAAGATCGCTCAAGCAAGAGTATCTCATTAAAAATGCTGAAGTACTTCGCTCCTTTAAAGCAAAAATCATTGCCAGCTAAGTGTTCCTTTTTAGCACATATGAATAAAGCTGTGATAATAAGCTGCGATATCAGTTATGGTAGATAAAGTCTACAATTCTTCTTCTATTTATTCCAAAGAAACTGAAAATGTAAAACGCATCATTTTCTGTGTGCCAGAGTATTTTTCCTGGGAAAGAGCTACCAGACACCGGGTGTTTAGAACAGCAAATGTAAAAGCTTTCATGATCTGGATATCAGTTGAATCACTTTTGTGTTACATGAATCAGCCATAGAGAGTAGTAAAACAGACATTTATTGGTATGAAAATGCCATGGATTACCACTTTAAATGTACTCAGAAAAGTGGCATTAGTCTAAAAAAGTATTCAGACACTAGAGGAGTTGTAACTAGTTGCAAGCCACTTCATCTCATTTAAAGCCACTGCGGTGTCCACTCATCACTTCATCTCTTGATAGATATTTTCCTCAGCCCGCTGTGTGCTGACTGATGTAGACAAAAACAGGTTATTCAGTAGCATTTATTCCACACAAATTGGTAAATTCAAGGCAGAGTTCTGCTTTTACGGCCCACATGTCTGTTTCAGTTCACTTTCTCTGTGTCCGTTGCGTTCAAAGCAAACCTGAAACTGACCAGTCAGCAGTTGGTCAGATAACCAGTTAGTGGGGATTACAGCTCAATTTAAGATGTCAACATGTTGATCCAGTCTGACACGATATGATCAATGTGAACATGAACAACTTAGTTCCAAGCTAGAAACCAGAGAAGACTTTTTTTTCCAACCACAAAAACTTGAACAATCACACCAAACCAAAACATGTCCAGACAGGTGCTAACTCCTTTTGGACATAAATATTATATGAATTTATTTATTTTATATAAATATAAAACAATAAGCATTCAAATTGTAATGAATACACATGGGATATTCTTGTGGCAGAGGATCGCACAATCAGTGTTTATATACGTAAATATCTCTTTCCTGAAAGCATACAAATTGTGTTTCCTCTCCATAAATAAGCTTTTGCTATCACTTCCATTAAACTGCACACTTACCCACAGATCCTCCAACAGCCTCCGGTCAACTTTTCTATCTTTTCCCTTTCATTCTCAGTGGAGCCTTGCGTCAGTGTGGCATCAAGGACACATTTATCTGGTTCGTGGCCATGGGAGATACTACTGAGAGTTCACTATAATAAACAAACCTGTCCTCGAGCACAGGAAGGACAGAGTTTGAAAGGTAAAATGCAATTGTATTCTCATCTAGGATATGAAGAATACAGGATAACACAACAACAGCCTATACATGTCAAATTCAGTTCATTCACTTTAGAATATGCAGCTCACATAGTAATGACAGACCCTTCATGACTTCTAGATTGAAAGAGCCATTTATAGTCAAAGGCTGTGAACAGTGATTTTACTGAAAGTGAATTGTGCTGAAAGTGACCCCTGTGTCAGTGAAATACCAAGCTGTGGTTTGTAAATGGCACTTTGTAACACAGCGGACTCTTTCTCTCCAAACAGCTCAGAAGTCACTGGTTACTACTACAATGCCCTTTAATAGAGAACTTTTCCTCAGATAACAGTAGCTTTCACTGCAAGCTTCATTCCCTTTATCTTTTGAAACGGCTCTGTTACTAGTGACGAGAAAGCTACTGATATGTGGTGAAAGAAGGAGCCTTGTAAGTAACTATCACAGCAGAGATGGACAGTACTGATTGATAAATAGACTTCACTGTGTGGCCTTCAGGCCCCAGTAGACTTGCATTTGGTAGCGTTTGAAGAGATGCTGCATGGATAAACTGAAGGCCGGTACCCGTGGCAATATTTTTAGACTGAAGTTGCCGATAGCTGATATGTTGTGCTGATATTCAATGTCTTTGGATTTGGGTATTTTTAATGCAAAACATTACAGGGATTCAGTGGTTCCCCCATAACATGTCAGGGTGGAAAAGCCTCTGAAACAACAGATAGGCCATCATTTAGACACTAAAACTCTCCATTGAAACCCACAATAATGAAATTCTTTTAGAGTTAGCAGCAAAATAAACACAATTTAAAGAATAAAGAAAATGTGCAAAGAAAATGCCTTTTTCTGTGGCTGTGGTCAAGGAGGAACCTCCATCACATCAGAGGTGGATGACACTGACTGGCCGATATTTGATATTAAGGCCAATATCGGCCCGATATATTGGTCGAACCCCAGTGTGTGTGTGTGTGTGTGACTCCACTATGCCATCTGTCTCACTGGCTTTGTCCATGGGATTTTCCAACAGTGTGAGTAGGACAGGAGGCTTGGTGGCAGGTGGGTGGGTGTGGAGCGGGGGGGGGGGGGTTAGGGTGAGGTTAGTCGAGGGTGAGAGGTCAGTCCGGAGCTAAATGGATTCCCCCTTGCCAGCACAGCGTTTGTATGCGCAGCGACGACGTGCGTAAGCTAAAACTCTGGCGTTATTCAACCTGGGGACGGGACACAATACCCCCAAAGAGGGGTCCTGATAATACACGAAACCAACATGTCAGCAGCGGGTCAATGCGGCCCCGCTTCACTGTGGGCCCGCTGCGTACAATGCCCCCGTTTGGAAAGGTGCAAAGAAAACCTGACAAAAACACAAACGGCACAAAAGAGAGGTGCTGTAACGCGTCCGCCCCTCTCTGTCCGCATTTTCCGTCTCTGTGGGTAATGAGGGCAGACAGTGAGGAGCGAGCCGGCCGGCCCGCAGCACTGAGGAATGCTGGGTAGAGCCCCGCGCTTGTTGCCTTTGGAATGCCCCTGGGCCTCTTACATAAGTCGCTCAGGCCCCCGGGGCCTCTCCGCCGGACACACATTCACACACTCTGAGTCCCCCCTTCCCTGCTTAAAGTCACACCGAAACGGAGACTCAACTGTTTCGCTTTCTATCGTACCAACTGTTTTTTTTTCTTGTATTTTTTTTAATGAAAATCTCATTATTTTTACTTCCTGGAAAACAGAAAACCTTTGATGGTGACATCGTCGTGTACCAGGAAGCGAACATACAAATTCCAAACAATAAAAGTGATACTGATATCCCATTGGTTTACACTTTTGAATGATCCCTCCTCGCATTATCCTTCCCTGATATCCTCTTTCAACAAGAAATACAGTATATCACATTAAGGAAGCAAGATGCTCCGAAAATGTTGTTTCATTGTGACTTTAGTGAGAAACAGCCACTAACTCAAGCCAATGTCCATTTTTTGACACCATGGATAAGAGTCGTGAAATACTGTAATGTTATTCTACAGTGTGTACAACTCACTCATGGTTACTCAATAGGGTTAGGGTTACTTTTAAGCTTTACAGAGCCACAAATGTGAATCACCTTGCTTGATTAAAAGTGTAACAAGTGGCTTTTTAGGTCCTATCTCACAAATATCCTTCTTAATATGGCTTCTAATCTCATCTCAGATGTAATTAAATAGCATAGAGGTATAGCAAGTATTTAATATTAATCCCTCTCCGCCATTAGACAACTAAAGCTTTGCGGAGCGCTAAATCAAACCCACCAGCCCCACAATGGGCAGGGACAATTAATATTTTATTAGCTAATGTCCTCATAAGTTTAATGTCACTCTGTTGTCTGCATATTGTATGGATATCTAGTGAGTCAGGCAGTGGAAATATAGGGTGAGTGTATAAAATATAATCATAGTTGTGCCCTTCTCTATCTCCCCTCCATGACTGAAGTGGATTTAATTGGCAAAATAAACATGGGATCAAAGCTTTCAGTTGGATTCACAAGGCCCTAATGTTTTGTACACTTTATATACAATATGTTCTAAACTTATGCAACTTGAAGCCAAACATAATGTTGTCTCAAACTTTGATGATGAGTGGTACATCCCAAAATACAGCAAGCCACTTTGAGAAGTCAGACAGGTAATTCACATTCACACAGGTAATAAATAAAGCAAACGGCACATTTCACTTCATCAACTGTACCAAACAGCCAGATTTTTTTTTATTTCACAATGACACATTGGACAGGTACTGTATATATATCAAAAACACATCAGCTGACATGTCATATCTAAAATTCCAAAAAACAACACTTTTTTTTTCCAATTTGCACATGGAGCTCAAGTCTCAAAAGATACAGAATAAAAGTAACCAAACATTACAAATGAAGGAACGCGTCAAAATACATTTCCCAGTACATATTTCTATATTGCATACACATTGACTTGGAGTGGAAAACTGAAATGCATCTATGAATCACCATCTAAATGATATCTGTGGTGACGATGAGGGAATTATCAATATTCCTACAACTTCAAAGGCCACTGTATGGACTTAAATTCAGCAAACAGCCTGCCTAGCTGTCCAAAACAATAAGGACAGAGAAGCTATGTGTGACGTGTCGTTCCCTAAATAGTTATTCATATTGTTGAAGTATACCAGAATGTACTGGTAAGCAGCGACTAGAGCCTTGTGAAGCTCTGAGATTCAAACACCGAGTTTCAGTTTGGTCACGCAAACATTGCAGTAAAAAGTCTCTGGAAATGTAAAAATCCCTCAGCATGGATTGTGACAAGGTCCCACCCCACCCCACCCAACACATTCATGAGGACTTGAAAATGAAAATCAACAGCCACCAGAAAGCCCTCCAGCATAGATTCACACGGAGAATAGTGTTTCACCAATGGCGTACAGTGCTCATTTCTTTGTGACAGACCCGACCCTCTGGCTCGCAAGGCATCGCATCTTCGACGAACATTTATTTACTTGACTTTGCCTTTGCAAGAAGATCAGTGACATTGTGTGTCTACTATACTCAGTGCTATGTCGAAGCAGGTTGTTTTGTTTTTTTAAAAGGCAAGGTGAGAGAGGTGTCGATACGGCTTCTGTATCCAACTAGCGACTGCAATTAAAACTGAGTCAAGGCCAGAAAAAGTCTGAGAAACAAAATCATTATAAAACATCACATTTGAAAAACTTTTGACTACAGCATAGATGGTCTGTCAAAAAATTCAAGACATAACATTGCAAAATTGTTTCTATCATCCAAACTAAATATTACAAAGCATCTACAGAGAGAAATAGATCATTTCTAATAACTTAAATACATAAATTATTATGCAATACAATGCTCTTCCATTTGGGGCCAGAGGCTAAGAAAATAGATCTGTTCAAAGCCTATGCAAAAACAAAATGTAGACTCTTTGACGATAGGTCCATAGACTAAAGGAAGAAAACCTAGTGATGTGTGCTCTAACTTGCATGTGTTGTGTCCTTGCGGAGGAGAGGGGGTCTCTCCGATCCCTTCAGTCCTGCAGTGAGAAGCTTTGGCACAGAAACACCATGGGACGAGATGACGCATCACAACACGGCGCTAATGAGGGACACTCATGCAGGCCTCGCTCCAGTCCTGGAGGAGATAGGTCAGTGAACCCCAACATGCATCACCGCCATACTGCCAGGGCGACAGACAACGAGAGAGGGGCTGCGCTGGAGAGGAGAGGCTGGCTGGGGTGGGGGGTCAGGAGGTGGAGGTATAGAAATAGATGGAGAGAGAGGAGATTGCGAGAGAAACCGAGACACAGAGGGGGTAAAACGGAGGGTTTTGGAGGACTAAGAGGATAAAAGGCTAAGAAAGATGATTTCCTTGTCAGGGCGATGACACAGCCAGTTTCCCCGCCTAGGGGTCAAAAAACAAAGAGTGTCCTGCGAATGACAGTCTGACGGTTTTGGCCCGGCGTAGTCGTTTCCCCAGCCCCTCCTCTGTCTCTCCCTCCATTTCACAGAGATGACTCCACCTCTCTAGTGATGATGACCTCTGCCTCCGGCCGGGGGAGCAGCTGGACGGCCGCGGCCTGCTCCGGGGTCTCGCTGATGGCCTCCAGGGCTGAAGCGTCCTCCGTCTTGCAGTCGCTGCCGGACTTCTTGTCGGCGGCGGGCTTGTCCGCGGAGCCGCAGCACAGTTTGGGGGCGCACTGAGTCCGACAGGAGAGCTCGCACAGGGAGTCCCGCGACTCGGAGTTGAAGGTGACGAACTCGGGCTGGATGGTGGTGGCGTGGATGCCCTCGTCGTGGAAGAAGTCCTTGATGCGCTTGGCCACCTCCATGTAAGACGTGGGGTCGTGGCACTTGATGTGCGCCGTGGCGATGATGCGGCTGCCGGCCAGCTGCCAGATGTGCAGCTCGTGGATGGCCAGCACGCCGTCCAGGCTCAGCAGCCGCTCGTTGAGCAGGTGCATGTCGATCTGCTTGGGCACCGTCTGCAGCAGGATGAGGGCGGACTCCTTGAGCAGCGGGTAGGTGGTGTACAGCAGGATGCCCACCATCATGATGCAGAGCGTGGGGTCCAGGTAGAGCACCCAGCAAGGCCCGGACATCTTCTGGGCCATGGTGGGACCCTCCAGCAGGTCCACCAGAGTGTGGTTGCTGTGCCGGTGGTCCGTGCTGTGGCTGTTGAAGCATGGGTTGACGCAGTCCTCGTCGGGGTTGCAGGGCTGCCACACAAAGGTGAAGATGAGGGCGTTGACCACCACGATGACGGAGCCCAGGGCGTCACCCAGCACGTGCAGGAAGACCCCGCGCATATTGAGCTGCGAGGCCGAACCTTGGTCGTGGTCCAACTCCTCGTAATGGGTGCTGCCGTTCATCTGCACCTCTGTGCTGTCTTTATGGCCGATTTCTGAAGACACAAATGGAGAGAGCTTAGTTTAGCCTATTGGAATATGAAGTAAAACGCCAAATAAATGAAGGGAAAGGTCTGAATGTCAGTGGTGGCTAATGGCTACTTGGGGTAGCTAATGTCCACGGTTTCCAGTTTATGACACATACTAAGGTGTGTATGTTAAAAACTAAGAAAAATCACTATAGACTGCATGTGTCGAATTGCAAGTCTCTCCGAAACTTGAAACAAGAGAGCCAGGACTCTAGCCTGTGACATCATCGGGTGACACTTCTTGGAGCTGCTAGTAAGAGGAGAGTGACTCTGGCGAATGTACTGGGACATGAGCACATTGATTCTGGATTGAGACTGGAAGCACTACAGCGCATTTAGGTGTAAACACCCAGATACATTCTAAGGGCCATAAAGTCAACATCTCGTTCACTTTCCACAGAGCTACTCGGAGGGGTATTTGCTGATAACAATGTTGGATTCTAGCTTTGATTGTGAGATGATTTAGCCCTGTGACTGAGGCGGTTATAACTGATTTGGGCTACAAACAGGAGAGCCACACCAAGTCCTATTCTGCATAAAACAGAACTAAATTATCAGCCATGGTGCATCGTGTGAAGGAAACCTCCCAGACATGTACAATAACCAGCATGTGGGAACTTCTGCATTCAGCCAACACACCAAACACACCCTGTATCGTAACTCACATTAAGCAAATTCAATTAGTGTTTTGCAGGCAGTGTGGCGGCACACGCGGCGCTGAGGCAATGACACCTGAGCAGCGGCTGCTCGCCTCCATCCCGGGCCGCCGAGACACCGGGCCATTCATCAACGGCTAATGGTGTGGCTGGAGCTGTCGGCTCCGCGGCTACACTGATGTATGACCCAGTGGCAGCGATCAGTGCATGGAGGAGGGGAAAATAGCCTCCATTCATTGAAACTGGCAGGGCCTAACATTGTAGGGGAGAGATGAGGTCTCTTCTATGGGTTTAATCCTTCTTGGTGTGTGTGTGTGTATATGTGGGTGGGAGGTACTGGCTCTCAGTGACCAGTGGCACACCCAAGGAAGCTACGTAGGCCTATTACTGTTTATTAAGCTGAGACATCAAGTTATGGCTGTGTAACAATAAGGTTATCACTGTGTACCCACAGTGAATTTCACTTGTAAAATTACTGGAAATATCGAAGTGGAATGTGAGCAGTCAAAATAGGGAATGGGGGCTCTCAGACATTTTGCTTGCAAGTTTGGACTTGTCAAAAACAAGATGGCTCATGGCTGAGTCAGAGATGTTTCTACATAGGCCAATTTATAGGCTAGTTGATCTTTACAAAGTGTGAAACCAGAGGCTTCACCTGTGAATGTCACCAAGCAGCCAGGTGTGAGGGAGGCCACGTTTCCATGGATAGAGTAACTCATCAGCAACAGCTATCTGATGACAAACACGCGTGTTCAAAAACCACAGTCCTAATAGGAACACGAAGGATTAGTCAGCAGCAACGGGGTCCTTACTACAATGCACTGAAGATGCATTCACTGTTATGCAATCTCGACGGTTAACCATGATGAAAGCCATGATAAAGCCAATTTCCTGGCACGTGCTATTAATTTGGTATGACACGTAATAGGGCTACGTTGATAGTCGTGGCTTATGAAATGATGCCGAAACCACAATACTGTTTACACTTCTTGTATAAGGTTACATAGCTTAGCGCAGGGGAGACGGAGAAGACAGACAGATTAAACTCAATACCACAAGAGGACTGTCTCCTCATATCTCCTCAAAACCACAACATAACGAAGAGAGTACAATGAAAATGTTACAAAACACTGACTTGTAGTTCTGACACAGCTCCAACATGCTTACCATGTCTACGTCTCTCGGTATTCACGCCATTCGGGCTGTTGTGATTCCCCACCAAGTTGTTGGTCTCCTCTCCTGAGGAGCCATTTCCCGACGGCCTTTCAGACTTGCCAATTTTACCCCTCTTATTCTTATTTCCATGAGAGTGACCGCCGTGGGAGTGGCCGTGCCCGCCACCTGCGTGTCCGTGGAACAAGCAAAGCCCGAGCAGGTTGACCAGAAGCCCCGCGGCGCCCACCCCGATGACGACCTGGGGTCTCTCGATCTCGTGCGGCTCAGTGAAACGCTCGATAGCCTCCAGGATTATAGTGAAGCACAGAGCCGTGAGGAAGACGGCGTTGACCAGCGCTCCCATCACCTCCGCCCGGATCCATCCAAACGTGTTCTTGTTTGTCGCCTGAGTTTTCTCGGCAAATCGCACTGCGACCAAAGCCACTAGAAGCGCAATGACATCCGATAGCATATGGAAAGAGTCCGACAGCATTGCTAGGGATGAAGTGATCCGACTGACCACGACTTCCACAATGAAAAATCCAAAAGTCAATGAAAGCATGCATAGCAGCCGGACACGGTTTGGCTCACAAGCCATTTTCCCTTCAAAATCCCTAGTCGACGCAAGTTTCGCGTTTACTTAGCTAGCTAGCGAAGCGAGCTAGATAACGTTTTGCTCTGTCTGGCTTTCTCCAAGCTTTCTAGGACATCAGTTAGCTAGCTGTCCGTGTACACATTCACAACTCCAAGCTAACGAACGAAGCTAGCTGGCTACCTGAGACAATACGAGACAATGCTAACAGTATCTTAATACACTACTGTTATCTACCGTAACCAGCATCACTCGGTTGGTCTATGGGTTTAGTCACAAGCGAAATTAATCCGAGATATGAAATAGACCGACAGTGATTCCCCTAAAAGTAGACCATAGTCGGCACCAGCATATTCCAGAAACGTTGGCCGACGAGCTCTGGTTTGCAGACGGCTGAAACTTTGCACCCGAGCCGGTAAACTTTCCACACGGAACAGAGCAATGTAACGGACACGCCCCGGCCGGTCCTATTGGCGGAAAGAATGTGAGATCAAAATTGATTGGCCAAGTTTTGCAACTCTCGCAGGTAGGCGGAGTCAACAAACCAGACAACAGCGTTGCTATGCACGCTAGATGAAACAGTAATCTCGCGGTACAACCGTACAACACTTTATCGATCAGAGCCACACAGAAGAGTATCGCCTGTCAGCACATCCCTACGAAGAATTTGTTAAAAGTGCCAACTTATCCAAAAGTTTTACGAGTGAATATTTCTACTATTTGCCCAAATTCCCACCATTTATTGAAATAGCCCATTTAATTTAATCGTATTTGATCATATATTGTTCATGTAGGCTGATAAATTAATTGCAATGTATTAAACATCTTGAAATGTGTCTTTACTCCACCATCTATTTCACATAAGACCATTTTTTACATTTCTTCAACACTTTCTAATTCATGAAATCATGAATAAAATCATAGTCGCAGTTTACAAAAACATATTCCGAATAAAACGCAATGAAATCAAAATAGTTTCAGGAGTTTTGTAAGATGCTTATCCCTCATTTCTAATTTCTGAAAAGGTTTTCAAATAATGGCTCAAACTTGTGACATTATGGTACAAGATGATATATGAAAGGTGTTCCTTGAAGTGGTTCATCTTTACAACAGTTATCTAGAGAAATAATGAGGTTAAATAGGCCTATATCGCTTTCATTGTTGGAGAAAACGGTACTAAATCAGAGATTTATCTTTCTCTTTCAGCTTTGTCACTTCATCAAATTTAAATTCAAGGTCCAATAGTCCAATAATAGACTTTAATCTGAGAACAACCAAACACAACCCTGACAACAATCACTTACACCCATTTTAATTATGCTCTTTTATCTAATGTCAAGAGTAGTCGACTTTCTGGTTTCTATTCATCCCTGTTTTCGCTTTCTATTTAGGTCATAATCAGTAAGACAGGGAGGGTCTCACATTGACAGGTCAGTGGAGTCTTTTCATGGGGAAATTGATGACCCCTTGTGGGAGAAATCCAGCCTAGATGAAACAGTCGATTGTTTACAGTTACTTTAACTGTAGTTTAAATTAACTACTACTCATTTCAGGACATCATTTTCTAACAAACTTGTGACATAATCAATGCACAGCTAGACATTTATTTTTTAGCACAAGAGGACAGTGAAACTAATGAGACTTACACAACTTCACTTCTATATCCCCCAATCACATTTTTTATGATGCACTTGTATTATTTCAGACCTAAATGAGCTCCACCTGTAATGGCATTAGCAGTTTTGAATCAGGAATTGTTCACTAACCTAGATATATTTCCCAATTAATTCTCAAAGAAGCAGACTTCATATTTGACATCTTGATGTCATCACATGTTCACGTCTCAGTTTTGGCTTTGGGAAGGCCTTGCTCTTGCTCATGAATATTGATCTATCCTGGGATAATATGGATTCTTAAACTTTTGTGGCATCACCTTTTAGCTTGGGGTATCATTTCATGGAGGTGCAAACTGTCCTCTTATGTCTATTGCCATACATTGTTTGAAGAGAAACTTATTAACATTTAAAAATATGGTAATGCACGATAAATCAACTTTTATAGTCAAAGCATTCATCATAAAAACAATCGGATAGCTGCCTTTAATATCAATACAACAGCACAATAAGGGTCCAAACTAAACACACTGTTATCTCTTGCATCACCAACCATAACAGAACACTACAAAGCTTTCATCCTCAACAGATCTACAATGCTGTTATGAATTGATGTTGATGTGATTCAGTCACTTACATACTAAAGAACGAACAAACAGCAGAAATGACAAATACACCAGGACATTGAATCATTTGGCTTCCAGTATGCGGTTTCACCACCGACTATGTCAACGCTACAAAACTATGATACAAATAAATAAAGCTTCATTTTCATTCAGGGTTATTCTGACTATTAGCTTTCAGTAGTTTTCACATTCAGTCACCAGTGACTTGTGTTTAGCGGATGCCCAGGATCTGCCTGCTCTTGAACTGGTAGATCTTCTCTACTCGGCCCAGGGTTTGGGCTCGCTGGTTGGCCGCCTGCAGCCGCTTCACCATCAGCTCCTGGCTCTTCACAGTCTGTCGACGGTCGGGCTGCTGGTTCTCTTTGCTGTCACCCGCAAAGTGGACCTTCTTCTTGCCCGGGGAGAGGCTCTCCTCCGCATCTAGGACCAGACAGTGAGGAGTTACTCATCGAAAAGTTCAGACTAAACTTAATATAATCAGTCAGTCTGGTCTAGCAGCTTTCAGAAGACTCGTTTGTGTGAAATACAAGCTGTATTTCCCCTTTAATCAGTTCCCACCCCAGCTTCAGTTCATGGTTTATTGATGTATAAGACAACTTTATTTTCATGATTTAAAAAATAATAAATACACTTCTTGATGTAGCAACCCACACCCCAAACACAAGCAAGGAGAAACATTGCTCAGTTCTGGTCTCAGTTCAGGTGGTCCAGAGGTCTTCGTCTGATTCCCATACCTATGTCGTTGGCATAGAGCGGAGCCGGGCCCTTCTGCTGCTTCAACAGGTTGTAATTCCTCAGCAAACTCTCCGCTCTGAAAACAACAACATAATATTAGGTAACATGAACAGATTACACTACATGGAATGAGGTTATGGAACGAGCAAAAGAGGTGCAATGACAAGATCTTTGTTTTACCTTGCAAGCTTCTCCTCTGACAGCTGCTCGCGAACACAAAGTTCCTGCTCTCTCTCTGCCATGAAAGGATAAACCATTTTTAAAAATTGTAGGAATTTAGAGCACTCAATTCCTAAAATACAAAATAAAAATTGTTTCTTTGTGTATCCTTGAGAGACGCGCAGACATGCTTGCACTTGAGCAGAAGGGTGAAAGGGCAGCCAAGAGTTGCAGCGCCCCTGGCATAGAGGCATTCACTAAACCTGTTCCAGTTACTAGGCTCTCCAACCACCAAGCTCCATGCCAGCCCAGTAACTTGTAGGCAGTGGCAACATTTGTTTATTGAAGACACAAGTCTTATTTCCATTGGGTTTGTTCAGCGGTTTGGAACTATGATTTATTGGTCATAAATTAAAAATGATGTGTGTCAGGCACACCTAGACAACAATTATTTTTAGCACTAGTAAAAGAGAAACAGGGAAACAAATGAGCAGACTTGCATAACTTTACTTGTAAATCCCCTAATCATTTCTTTTATGAGACAGTTATGAATGTAATACTGCTTACTACAAGAATAGAATGAGTTTTTCACACAAGATACCAAACAATCCATTGAGAATCCATAGCCATTAATCCTTCATGTTAAGCAGCTTTGTCCAAGTTTGGCCAGGTTGTGAAATGCAGTAAGCCCAGCTGGGGCTCAGTGAGGTCTGTACTGGTTCGAGGCCAGACCACAGCATGATTAAACCCTGGCCAGACGTGGAGACGAGGCCCATGTGGCACAATGGACACTGCGGGGGATAAGGAGAGTAAAAACCATCACTCACGCTCCAGCCTCTCCTCGCGTTCCTTCAGCGCCTTCTCTCTGTCCCGCAGAACCTGCTCCCTCAGTCTGAGCTCCGCGGCCGAGGCGGGGGCCACTTCAGCGGGCTTGTGAACGGGACAGCCGGATTCGGCCGACCTCCTCCGCGGCCTTGCCTGTGCTTTCCTCTGCTCCTCGGCAACCATGTCGGCCAACAGGCTGCTCTGGAGTATGGACTCCACCGAGGGCCTCAGGTAGTCCTGGCAACAGAAGACCAACACACTGCACTACAGCACTGAAACCAGTTTGTAGTGCTGACAAACTGAATGTCTAGCCTGGTCAAATACCATAGCTCTGTTAAATTATGCATTTCAAACCTTCAAATGGAGCATTTTGCAGAGTAAGGTGTTGAGTTCCTCAGAGTATCGGTAGGGGATCCTTCTAAACTTCCCCTCTCTGATTTTCTCTGCCAGCTCTTTCTGGTTGTAAGCCATAAATGGAGGCCTAAACAGGAGGAAAACAGAGGAAATGTGTCAGATCCACAGTCAACACACTGGCTGCAGGGGAAATGAGCTCGAGCACAGGAGTTGACAAAACTTACGATAATGCACAGAGTTCATACAGCAAACATCCCAGCGACCAAATATCGGACTTCTCGTTGTACGACATCCGGTTAAACTGTTCCTGAAAAAGAAAAGATGTTGACAGGTGGGGGCTAATTAGAAAAGATGAGATTTTCTTTCCAAAATCGGGAGACGGAAATAGTTTGAAACCTGGGAGGCACAGCTGGCTTTGGAGTCATATTTCAATCAATTCAATTGATGCATTTTCGTTGAAAGCCCAAAAATCTTTAGTGTTAAAAGGCTATTTTTGAATCAAACTGGGGATGATTGCTGTATAATTAACAGTTTCACTTAACAGTTTGAAATATAAGTGCATTGACCCAAACCCTTCAGTAAGGTATCACAGCATGCAGGACTCAGTTCAGCTAGGGTTGGCCTGAATGAGTCATGCTGGATTTTCAGTTTCAAAATGAAATCTCAAGTGTGAGTCAGCTAAGAAACTAAAACAATATATTTTCCAAGGCCAACTTGCTTCATGGAAATATAATTAACCTTTAGCCTGACTTGGAGGTTATGCTGACCAGTCAAATAGGCTTGACTGCAGTGCCTCTGGTTTAGGTTTGATCACACGTTAAGGCATCATCATCATATTTTAAAGCATGGTTTACATTTATGTTGGTGACAAAATCTTAGTGCCTATTCTTTTCCTTACTGAGCCAAATAAAAATCTTAATATCAGTACAACTCCACATACAGTATGTTATTAATCAGTGAATACATCTTATATAAAGCTGCAGGATTTAATAACTCACTGGAGACATGTAGTAAGGCGTCCCAACAAAAGTCTTTGCGAAACTGGTGTCGTGGTTCAGGATCCTCGCTAGGCCAAAGTCTCCGAGCTTGACGTTCTGCTTGACGTCCAGGAAAATGTTGGCTGGTTTCAGGTCTCGGTGAAGCACGGTGGCGCCGCCGTCGCTCCGCCTGTGGCACTCCTTCAGGGCCAACGTGAGCTGCGCCATGACCCGCAGGATGAACTGCTCCTCCAGGTAACGCCTTTAAAACACACACACACTTTAATTAAGCATTACAGACACTTTTATGGAGCAAAGATGTAAAGCGCAGAGGCGAGATATTACAGGCTTTTTGGACACAGAACATTCCTTTTCCTGCCTTTTTCCTGAGTTTCTTGCCCCATGCCTGAAAGCGGATGCAAGGCCAAATTGTAATATGTATTTACCCATTTAAGGATTAACTCGTACTCACCTCTCCTTGATGCATCTGGTGATGAGGCTGGAGAGGTCGCCACCCTCGCAGTGCTCCATGACAATGTACAGCGTGGTGTTTGTCCTGTCTATGATGCGGTCGTAGTACCTCACTATGTTCGGGTGCTTGAGCTCCCGCAGGAGGTTCACCTCTGACACCAGCATCTGCTTTTCGCTCTCCGCCATCGTCCCATAGTCCAGCTCCTTCCACACTAGCACCTACAGCAACACAAAGCAGGTTACATGCACCAGCAAGATAGGGATTCTATTAAGTCAAAGAAATCAATACTTTAATAATAGAGATACACATCTCTATTATAAATATTCTAGAGACACAACCATTTGGTACTTATATTGTCTGGTTGCGGTTTTGACCATGACTCCTTTGTATTGCATGCTTGTATTGTGAGTGATGTAGACATTTAGCACATACTCTAACTGCCCTGGGTAAGTGCTAGATAAGAGTAAATACTCAAAGTGTGAGTGTTGGTGGTTCAGATCCTTGGTTACTCTGGCTATGATGCATGCCAACCCACCTGCCATCCATGTATGATCTCTTGAGAAGTCAGTACATAAAATACCTGCTGATCTTTCCAGGATTTCCCCCTGGCATTTAGAGAGGCTTAAGAGGCAAACTAACTTGTTTTGTGTGGATATAGGGGTCTGAAGGCTGTCACAAACCTAAAATACAACATTTTGCTTGAATTCTTATTAAAGTTTTATTTAGGCGATCAAAACACCACATGCGTGGGCCCGCTCTAGTTTACTATGCTTAGAAAATCCTGGTTACATAACGTTCATGCATTTCCACACATCTTACGGTCATAGGACGCCATTTGTTGCTTAGAGTTTTGCACCTCGACGTTTTTCAGTTTCGTAACGGTAGTAAAGTAACAACTGATAAGCTTAGGCCAGTTGTGTGGAAGTACTGTCGTTAACTAGACTACCGATATTAACTGTGGGCAGTTTTGCACACCCAGTTTTGGATCGTGCTCCCTCCCACCTGAGATTACCGTAACGTTTTATCGAGCGAGAGTCATTTAACGTTAGAGAGACGAAGGTGCAAACCCCTGGGTGTAGATAAACATGCAAAACATACAAGAATACTCACTTTCCCATCAGATTTCCGTCTTATTTTCTGGCATTTGCCATAAGAACCAGAGCCTATGGTGTACAGAACCTCGTAATCCTCGACACGGGATGGCATCTTGCACTTTTCCAACCGAAACTAACGTTACTAACCGAGTCAACGTTAGGATACACTCGGTGCTAGTCAACCATTAACATCAGACAGAAACTCCTGAGTTCGTTTCTTAATTTACTCCTCTCCTTGGGAAGTCTCACTTCCAGATAATGCTAGCTTAATTGTTTAGTTTTTGGTTTGTTTGCTCATGTACTCCTCTGAGCGTGTGTGTATTGCAGGTAACAAAACAGGAAGCGAACACACTCGGTTTAAATTGGTGCCTAAATTCTCGAATATGATTGGCCTCCTTTCTTTGTAAAGTGAATCCTGATTGGTCATTGCAAGATACAAGTTGTGAGGTTGCTAAGCGCCTGAAACCCCGCGAGAGTAGCGCGGGTAGTTATCATGTCTTTAACTCTCCACAAAGTGGCGCCAAAAACACGCAGTCAATGCAGAGCCATCACTGTGTTTGGTCATTGTAGCAATCCTATTCCAGGAAATATGATTAGGTTAATGCAATTCTGTAAGAAAATTGAATATTTGAAATAGAATTTGAACATGATCTAAAGTATAACCATATTATTTTGATAAGAGATGATGGAATAGGGGGGGGGAGTCATTTTCACATTTCTCTTCAATAGATTTCTCAAGGTCCCACTGGAATGCAATCTGTGTCAGTCTTTGGCATGCTAATCAGCATTTTGTCTTGTTGATAGATATCAGATCGGTGGCGACTGAGAGTGTCTGGCTGCCATATTAACCAACGGCCGGCCTGCAGAGTGGCTCAAACAATGTTAGCGGCTGACATTATTAGAATTACACATTCTGGGATCAAGTGTTATGATCAGCTCCCATCAGACAGTGGTGTCCCTAACACTGCCTAATGACCCACTAACTCCACTGCCTGGGTCCTTGTTTACACAATGAATTGATCATTCCCATTAAATCGTGACACTGAGGATGAAGATACAGAAATCAATAGCTGTCCCCACTGCTTAGCACAAAATATTGAATGCATTCCCCTATCTACTATAGATTTTAGTAAGAAAATACACTTTTTCTTGGCCTCCATCCTCCACCACGACCTGCCTGGTGTTTTACAGTAAGAGTTCATCTAGGTCACATTATTCATTAGTATCACCTATAGCCAATTTAATAAGATGCCGTGATTACAACCTAGATTTTACCACTGGGTTATGCACAGAGGTGGAAGGAGTACTGGAACATTTTACTCAAGTAGGAGCACTGGGGCTCAAGCCAGAGTAAGAGAAGCTGTCTAGAAAATTAATCAAGTAAAGGTAAGAATAGCTCACTAAAAATACCCAAGGACCAAGTAACTTTTGAGCATAAATCATAAAAAAAAAAAAAAAGTTTTGTGTATGCTCTAAAATCTCCTCACCCTAAATGAACAGATTACCCATTTTGGCACTGTAAAAATAGCAGAGAAGCTAATATGGCATCTAAAAAATACACTACAACTCTAAATAGAGCGGTTGTAATTAGTTACTTTCCACCTCTAGTGATGTGTGACATCATCTCACTGTCCTGTTGCGATGTTGTCTGTGAGTGACTTTCCCTCACAGCAGCTGCTGGGCTTGTCAGATTCAGTATTTGATTCCACTGATGCCTGAATACAAAAAAAAAAGGTCATTCATTGTCATCAGAGCAGTTTCCGTGGCCGCATATAAAAGACACAGTGGAGGTTGATGGATATCAGAGTGGTCAGAGGTCGTTTGACAAGCAGGATACCTGAAGGGTCACCACCTGAGAGGGGGAAGAAGCAGCGACCTCTCACTCTGCCCCTGTTTCTGGGTACCACATAGGTCACTGCTAAAAAAAAACAACAAATGTTCTGCTCTCAATGAATTGGTGTTAATGTTATGAGATATAGCCGATGGTTGCAGGTATCTTCTGTTAAAAAAAAAAAAAAAAGGTTTATTTGGACCAAATTACACCCAGACCAAAAGTTCTACTAACATCCACAGCTCAAATTTACATATTTTGGATGAGTAGTTCTCAAGAGAAGCAACTTAGTTTCTGGTCTGTTCCAGCTTGATCACTGTGATAATGGCATTATGTGTGGCTTTGCCGTCTCTGCTTCTCCAGGATCACACTTAATCCATCATGCGTTTGTGTTGTTCTACACAGGGTTTAAAGATTAAAGAAGAGAAGAAGAAGAAGAAGAATTAAACTGACTAGACCTGGTTATTGATTGCAGTATCACAACATAAGTTTTTGTTGCAACTCTGATTCACTGATGAAATGTTTTCATCATGAAAACTTCACAGAGAGCTCGAAAAATAATGGGCTTAAAAATAATAACACTGGCTTTAGTTTATGCATGCATATTCAACGCATAACTAGAGTAAATCCAGTACATGCGACACCTGCATCGCATCAGATTGATGCCGAGGTGACAGATTCTTTATGAGAAAAGAATGCACTTTCAACACTTTGAACCCATTAAAGAGGAACTAAACCCCAAACCCAAATCTGTGTAAAGCCTGACATCTAATGGTAAAAAGCATGCTGCTGAATTTGCCATCTGCTATTGGCTGATCTTTTTTTTTATCTGCTATTGCTTGATCTTTGGTGCCAGGTGGTGACATCACCTGGCACCAAAGACCAGCCAATAGCAGATGGCAATTTCAGCAGCATGCTTTTTACCATTAGATGTCAGACTTTTGAGGACTTTTTTGCAGGAGGAGAGCGCATGCGTGAGAGAGCTATCGCAGACCCAAAGGTGGGCCAGCTCTTTAGTACATGAGTGATTCATCTTCCAAAACATACACAATCTGCAGCCCCCCCCCCCCCTCCTCCTCCTCATCCCTCAGCAGGGCAACCGCAGTAACAGTTGTGTTCAAATTATCCTTTCGGCCCTCGCTGCCTCTCTCCCGCTAGTACCACACGCTGACATCACTCACACCAGCGGGAGAGCGACCCGGAGAGAGAGAGAGGCCGGTCTGCCAGTCTGCCTCCGCGAAAAGGTCACTCCTACAACGAGCCGGAGCGGTGACACTACAGTTTGGCCGGGAGCCAGGAACAGTCGAGGGGGGGTGGGGGAAGGGGGGTCGAGCGGAAAACTGACAGCTAAAAACAACAAGAGACAGTCGGGAGCCCGAGGCCCGCTCCTGACGTCAGCCGCCCCTCGCAAAAAAAGGCCAGGAGGAGTTGAGAGGGAGCGACAGGGAGAGAGGACAGGCGGCCACATCCCATAATACTCGCCTCTTCTGGGCCGCGGTGACAGCCGTCTTATGGCATGAGGACGGAATAAGACTCCCGCGCACGTCACCTCTGCCTCTTTCATATCATATCGTGTGGTTTCAGACAAAAAAAAAAAAAAAGATGAAATACACCCAGAACTGTGACACACTTCCTTATATTCACACACACTCACACACACTCACACCTTGGAGCCTCTGATACGCTTTAGATGAGAAACCCAAAAGTGATGAAGACGTCTGTTGTATGTCTACCCTAATCTGGACCTCCTTCAAGGACCTCCGTGGGTACCCTGCACCTCGGTTTGGGAACCGCTCCTTCATACTGTTCAGCATTTACACCTGTAAAGGAATGTGGAATGGATCGTTACAGGCTGTACCGGGCTTTTACGACGCATAAAACACAGCATCGTTTGACTGAAACCTTCACCGAGCATCACCAGATGAAGAAGTGACGTGTGCGCTTTAACCTTCTGTCATGACACGGATGCGAAAATGTCAAGTCATCCCCTCTCCACTTTAAAAGGAGAACACATGCTTTTTCGCTTGCGTATGTGTGTGTGAACCCAATAACACTGAGGGGGTTCGGCCAGCAGTCAGTGTCACACACACACACACACTCAGAGACCCGACATGCTCTCTTGTAACAGGAGGAGGAGGAGGAGGGAGGGAGCCGGCGGTGGGGGGGGGGGGAAGTGTAGTGTTGGCGATGCCTGCGGCTGCTGCAGTGACATTCATTCGCCTGGCCGCCAGCGCCGAGGCTATTTCTGTACCGTCCTGCCCCCCCCCCCCCCCCCCCCCCTTCTCTTGCAGGTCACCCCGGCCCCCCTTCTCTTCCCCCCTTGCCCTTCCTGTCCCGTCCCACAGCTGGAAGTTTTAGTGCCTGCTGACTCAAGGGGCGCCGCTGCCATCAAGGGAACGGGCATCAGAGCGTGGAAGCGAGAGGGAGGGAGGGGGGGGGAAGTGTGTGTGTGTGTCTGTGGGGGGGGGGGGGGGGGGTTGCAGGTGTTCTGCTGTGTGTGTGTGACGACACCGGTGACGTCAGCTGCAGGGAGACACACACACACACACAAATGACGGACCTCACTCCGGAGACTAATTCCTCTGTTTATAATTTGGGTGACCTTGTTTCGCAGAAGGTGAGAGCGGTGTTCAGCGGTGAGGATCAGGACAGGACCGGCCCGCACGTCTTCCTCTTCCTCAGCCCCCCCACCCCCCACCCTGGGCTCTGCTCAGCTGTTTTGGTGCGCCGGGTGAAGCTCCGTGCATATCTAATCCCATTTTCCAGCTCGCTTCCCCGCTGCTTTTCGACCCTCTGCCTCCCATTGGCTGCCTGAAGCATGTGCCCCCCCCCCCCCCCCCACCCCACACACACACCTCCTACCGTCGCTCCTAGTGGTTGATGACGTGCCACGCTGCCCTTCGTTCCCGTTTATCCTGTAAATCCACCATTTTTTTAAACATATGTCTGTGAGGCGGCTTAGCAGTCAGAAAGTGGTTGATAAACAAGTGATATACACTGAGACTGGACCGTCCCATGTACTGTAAGTCAGTGATATTCCGGACTCATAGTTGGGCAGGGGTGCTGCTGGAACGCCACGTATCTCAACTTAGCACAGTATCACCTCACTTGTCTGAATGGCCCCCCCTGAGAGTGCCCCCCCCCTCTTTCCCAGCCTCTAGCAGCACCCCTGCTGTAGTTAGCTATCCTCCTATAGAAGCCTATAAAAAGATGTTGGGTTCACTTCTGCCTATACTCTAGACCAGTGGTTCTCAACGTGGGGTCCGGGGACCGCCAGAGGGTCCGTGAGGTGGTTCCAGGGGGTCCCCAGCAAATTGATGAACTGTTCAACTTCACCATTATTTAGTTAACATAATTAGAGAATGTAGGAGAATGACTGTTTTGATCATAGTTTCACTGATATCTCTACCTATAATACAGATAGTCATGGGATTCTGGACAAAAATATTCTCAGATTTGGGTTCGAGAGAGAAAATCTCATCAAATGGGGGTCCGTGGCTCCAATGTGGACTAAATTAGGGGTCCTTGATATGAAAAAGGTTGAGAATCACTGCTCTAGACTGGCCAGATTGATAATCTCTTACTGCCGAGGTAAGGAGATCCCAGCAGTGAAGTCAGTGTTGTGCTGGCAGTTACAGTTTCTCCCCAACAGGGAGCTGATTTCACAGCTGAAATCAGAGCTGCGTAATGTAAACCGGTGACTCTCGGCGGCAAGCGAGCGACACCGTGGTTAAACAATGGCTACAGACTGGAGCAAACACAGGCTTCGGTTACCTGGAGACGGCTCTCAGCCGCTACTTGAGTCAATAGCAAATGAGGAAGTTGACATTTGCATTTACAGACAGGCAAGCAAACAAACCCCCCTAGATGAGGTTTATTGTTTTATATTCAATGGGGGCCTGGGGCTTAGAGGCTTTTCCCATGGTAATTTTACTGAGCTATCAATGCCTGCAAGACCTACCTCAGTGTGATTATAAAACATAATTTATTCTCTATCTGGACTTGTTCTGTGAGGCTTTATCAGTGGATTATATGAACTTCCCTGCATACAGAATGTGAAAGAAAAGCAAAGTAGGCTGTTCGGATCTTTACGATGTTTTATTCCAGCACAAGTTTTTTGTGTTGTAAAATGGCTGTGTAGCTAGGAATTAAAGGAGAAGTACAAAATGGAAAAAATTACAGACAGTTCTAGTATAATTTGTTTAAATTCCTATTGTGTTTATTTCCTAAAACCACATCTAGGAAAACAATTTTTTTCCCTGCCTTCTTTGGAAAGACGGTCAAAAAAAAAAAGAAAAATTAAATAAAAGAAAAAAAAAAGAAAGAAAAAAGATGAAGTTTTATTTCGAGACACTCTCACGCTGGAGGGGAATCTGACAGGGCCGCAGGATGAATCCACATGTGCAGCCTCGCTCTCACCTACCCAGTCAGGTAGCCCTTTTTTTTTTTGCATTTCACACACACAGCGGCGACACTTCCGCAGAGGGAAGGCAGTCGCCGCTAAAAATGCATCTTACGTGCATTCGTACGATTCCTAAAATTTCATATGATTTTCCTCGCAACCGCCATACAGGTCCATTTGAGAGAGGGAAAATAGCTGCGTCATCGCCGGGGGCCTCGCCAGAATTTCCCTCCAAAGTGACGAATGAATCCCTTCCTCGCTGACCCAGTTCGAGCTTGACCGCTTGAAAGCCGTCCATGTAGCTTTTCACTGATTAACACCCCAGATATTCAGGCCTGTATCTTCATTTAGGGATGTGTTCGACCGAGACGTCGGTCAGGCTTGGACAGTCAAGGTTCTCCACAGGATCCTAAACGCCGTTCCGATTACTTAAAATCTTCATGTACTTCTTTTGGGGAGGCGGTGCAAGTTTTGAAGCTGGGCCCCATGTGTCACTGTGCAATGGGGCGGCGTATAGGGAGAGCCGGGAGCTTGGCCCGGCTCTAATGTCATGAAGCACACAACGACATCCTGGTCAGGGGGGAGGAGGGCGTTAACATTAAAAAAAAAAAAAAAAAAAGGGGTACAGGGTAACACTGAGAAGTGACGGGGAAAATCCTTGCTTTCTTTTCTTTTTAAAACATTCATGATATTTTTCCAAAAAATATAAAATAAAAATCAAGAAATATTACGGACCGAGAGAGAGAGACAGAGAGAGAGAGAGAGAGAGAGAGAGAGAGTGAGAGAGAGAGAGAGAGAGAGAGAGAGATAACGCTGCAGTCATTCATAACAATGAAATTCTTCCTCAGCTTTGTTATGTACAAGATTAAACATACCATGACATGAGGACGACAGTTCAAGTAATTTAAAATGAAATAAAATATGACCACTAAAACGGTGAATCGCCGCCACACTCTGACGTCACAGAGCAACACGACATTAATTATATATATCAAAAAAGGGAGGGGGGCGGGGGGGGGGGGAAGACAACCACACACACCTCACTTAGGCAGGTTATGCTGTAAATTTACAGTAATGACACCTACAGTTCTGTAAGCCAAAATCGCTATTTTAGAATGCTGAACATTAGGGTAGCTTCCTATAAAAATTCATATTTTTTTTTTTTTTCCCTTGTCATTTTCCCACCCAAAACGACACTAAGCATTATGGCTTAAATATTTGTAAAACTATGTAGTCCGATGGGGGAAAATCAGCGTCTCTGCCTTTTTCAGTTTTCAGTCAGGCTCGCTGAGGTGATCCTCGACACAGAGGTCTACTCTGCTTTGTGTAGCTGCACATGGCTCTGTGTGTGTGTGTGTGTGTGTGTGTGTGTGTGTGTGTGTGTGTATTTGTATCAGTGTGTGTGTGCGTGGGGGAGAGCAGAGGGCGGGGGAGAGGGGTGTTGTGAATCCAAGTCGAGGGCAATGGGGAGTTTTTCTTTTTTCCTCTTTAGGTGATTGGACTTTAGTTCTGCCCTGTGTGCCATCAGTGTTCCTTCATCAGCGTTTGGGCACGTCTCCACCTCGCCTGCCTCCTCCTCCTCCTCCTCCCCGTCACCATCCTCACTCAAGCCCCCCCCGGCCCCACCCCCCCACCTCCTCCCCCACAACCGCATCGTAGCCAGCATCCCTTTGGGCCGCCAGTGTAAACAAGATTTCCCCCCCTTTTTCTCAGTGAGCTCAGAACAACAGCCTCGACAAGACGGGGCGGACACACAGGAAAACAAACAAAAACAAAACAAACAAAAAAAAAAAAAGAGTCCCGACGACGACAAAGAGGACGTCAACAACAAATACGATGGCCGTTGTCGTGGAGTTAGGAGGGTCGAGGGGGAGGAGAACATAAAAACAAACAAACAAACAAACAAAAAATCATCCGACAGCTACCGTTCAGGAATATTTCCTGGGGCGGGGAGCAGGAAGGGCAGTATGGATTCCTTTAGTGCAATGAAGGCCAGAGGAGAGGTCGGCTGCGGAGTCTGTTAAAACGTTCACGTTCCGTTACAGCCCGCTCTCTCTGGAAGGTGTGGCCGGCCGGCTCCTCAGCGGCCCGAGAGAGAGAGAGAGAGAGATAGAGAGAGACACAGAGAGAGAGAGAGAGAGAGAGAGACAGAGAGAGAGAGAGGTCCAGTGGGCATCAGCGATTCTCGCCAGGAAGGATAAGGGCAGACATTATGCTTTTTACTCACACATCCATCCATCCATCCATCCATCCATCCATCCACACACACACTTTACACTCTGTAAAACTACTACGGCTAAAGCCCGGAGGGAGGGAGGGGGGGGGGTGGGGGGTAGAGGGGGAGAGAGAGATACAGAGTCCGGTCCAGAACAGCTTCTGGGGTGGGGGGGGGGGGGGGGGGGGGGGAGTCCTGAGCCTCATTCGTTATCTTCGAATAAAAAGTCATGTACGTGTGTGTGTGAGCGTGTCTACGTGTGTATGAGGACGTGTAAACATCGAAATGTGAGTCCGTGACGAGTGCGAGAGAATTTTTTTTTAACCATTATTCCGCCGGGGGGGGGGGGGTTTGTCGGGAGCGAGTGTGTCGTCGTGTTAGGGTGTGGGTGTGTGTGTGTATGTGTGTGTGTGTGTGCGTGTGTCAGTATGCGTGTGAATGGTCGGGTTCATACTGTATGGGGTGTGTTTGTAATTTGTGTGTACTTGTGTGTTGACTTTTTTTTTTTTCCTCTTTTAAAAGTCTCTCTCGCTTTTGCAAATTGTACATTCATCCATCGTAGGGGGGCGGGGGGGGGCAAGTATGACGCTGGGCCACACACCGAAGAAGAGAAAAAAAAAAAAAAAAAAAAAAAAACGGATCCTGAGGCATTTCCAATGGTCCGCTAAAGACTCTCGCCTCATCAGCGCGCTCAAAATAAACAGCAGTAGAGGTACTGGAGGACGCTGTACCACACGTAGCCGGAGGCGAAAGCGAGGGACTGGATGATGCACAGCCACACCGGGTCCAGGGTCATCGCCCGGGAAACCGCCTCCTTCTGGCCTTTTGGCGGAGGGAAGGCTCCTGTCGAGGGAGTAGAAACCGGTCAAGCGGTGCGTCTGTGTCTGTTTTCTTAAAAGACGCCGCAGAAAACAGAACGATTAAAACAGATGTCAGAAAAAAAAGGGGCGGCGGAGGGAGACGGACCTGTGTCGTAGAAGTGGGCCAGCAGCTCCTCTTTCTCCACAAACCTCTGATACAGCCAGTCGGTCAGGGGCTCCGTCTCCACAGGAACCTCCTTTATGGGTACATCCTGAAGGAGAGAGAGAGGTAGGGGGAGAGAGAGAGGGAGAGAAAAGCAAAAAAAAAAAAAAGGATTATTGAAGTCCTACTCAGCAGAAGCTGTCCGCATTGATCCGTCTTTGAAGCGGCGGTCCAAACTGAGGGTGTCAAGCTCGGTCCCAGTGCAGAGCAGTCTATCTCAAAGTAGAGTCTATTATAGCAGCCTCTGTCTGTGTGTGTGTGTGTGTGTGTGTGTGTGTGTGTGTGTGTGCTCTAGCCTCAGCTCTTTTAGGACTTCATTAGCTGGCAGGCTCATCAGAGTGTCACGGTGGAGACAGAAGTGCTGAGGGGAGCCCAGCCTGCGAGCCGAGTCCCTTCCCCCGACTCAAAGGCTTTCCAAAGCACTTAGGGCGGTTATTCATGTAATGTGGCTCTAACACACAGGCTGTTACATGTGGCTCAAGTTAGAAAAACGTTCATTTAAGTGGGTGGGGGAAATAAATGCAAATGAAATCTTATAATTCCAAGCCCGTGTGAAACATTACAGCACTGTGGTCTGACAAAAGTAGCACCATAAAATGTTCAGGAGCACAAGATTGTTCATGCTTTTAGCTTTTTGTAACCATAAACAATGTTTTTAATGGGGGGGATGTTGGACAGATATTCAGGAAATATTATCCACAGCCATCTAGCTGGCTAAAATGACTAATTGGCACGACAGCAACAGAAAAAGCACAGTTTCTGACATCAGATTGACTGACGTATTGGCTGACATTGTGAACTCAGTGGGTGGCTTGCGGGGGGGGGTCACTTCATGAGGGCGCCGCCGCAGTTCTGTTCCCGGCCAGCAGGGGTCCCCAGCAGGCTGCACTCCCACACGGCCGGCTCCCAATCACCTTCAAACAGAGGTTACAGTCTCCTCCCGTGGAAAAAGCACTTCCTATACACTCACATTTGCTCAACAATCCTCACTGGATAATGCCCGCGGTAAAAGTACAAGTGTGCCTGAGGGGGAAGTTCTGTGAGAGGAAGTAGCGCGCGATTAAGTATTGATTGTGAAGTTGATCAATATGCACATTCAGAAGTCATTTCCACAAATGCAACAGTTCTTCTGTCAGGAAGAAGCCAGAAGAGCTTAAGGAGCTTCCTGTGCTCAGGTACAAGCACATGATGATGACTAGTGCAGATGAACTCAGAGTCCTTACAGTAACACCTTGGTCTTTGAACTGAAGGCTTGGCTTTGCTTGTTCCTCTTCAGAGATCATAAGAGCAGGAGCCAATGATTCACCCAGACTTCAGTTTGAGATGTGTGTTATGACTACATAGCTACGGACCCTTCTACTCGTTATCCAGCAGCATAGTGTGGGTGTTGTTCTGTGGCATGTCTGAATGCAACTCCTTCACTTCACCAGGGCCCAGCAAGGTCCTGTAGAAGTTGAGCAAGTTTCTTGTCCCTAGGGCCCATGAAGCCCTTGGAAAATCCAAGATATAAACGCAAAACGCATCACTATCGATCTGTAAATGGCTGTTTTTTCTAAGTTAACCTGGAAAGTTGACTTTTTGAAGATAAAAAGATTTCTGGACGGTAGCAGCACTGGGCCGTGTGAGTGGTTGACCTGGACAAAACTGGGGCTAAGCTGCTCTGGCTACCTGATAGTGCGATTAGAGGCCACAGCACTATAACGAGCCAGGCTTCTGCCACAGTGGCTGTGGCTATCAGATATCCTCCATGTTACTGATGTGTCACACAGCCAACCAGCCACGAGCACTGACATATTCTCTAACTGGATTACAAGGGGAAAGGGAGTTTTGAAACACAGAGCACGAGAAAGAAGACCCATTAGCACTCTCTAAAAAGCCAGGAAAGACTCATTAATATGTGGACGAGAAGTGACAACTGAAGCAGTTGGAAGAGACAAGCAAGACCCAGTCACTGCCTGAGCAGTAAAAGCAGTGTTTTTACTGTTTCCCCTGTAACTGCTTTGTAGCTGTGGTGGTAGGTGGTCATTTTTGGTTTTGGCTCCACACCTGTCCCTCATTCAGGACCCAGTTTTGGTTCTAGTGCAGACTGTAGCGCTAAAACTATTCTTATTTACATATGCTACTATGATCATTAATTCTCTGCTGACTCTCCAACTGTTTATGCTTTGAGGGGAATTAAGGTGAATTACATCCAGTTAATGCCACATTTTCTCTAGAATTGGTGTTTGTGTTATTGCTGTGGTGGCATATCACTGAATGAATGAATGAATGAATGAATGAATGTAGAGGAAACAGAGGAAAGTGTGCGCGCCCAGACAAGGCCTTACACCTGCTCCAGTGTAGCATGCCTACCAAAGGCCCTCTCAGCTCTGAATGTAAACCGATAGCTGTGTAATCCTAGCGGGGGGAAAAGGAAGCTGGCCCCGGTCACTTTCTTACGGAGAGGTTTGAGCATTTAGGCCTCGGGTAGCAGGTGGCTGCCACGGCACTTTCCTCCAGCTGAAATATTCATGCAGGAATCAGGGTCTCGGTGTGTCCGGAGCAGCTGCAGCGTGGCCCGAGGGTGCTGAGGTTGGAGGAGGCGCTGCTGATTCTGGTCCAGGGGAAATCAACGACCGAGCTGCAGCAACAATGCCCATTACCTTCCCCCTATCAGCCGCTTTCACTGTGTTACCAGCCAAGCTGATTTAGAGAAGAGCCCCCAAGTGAGGGTTGGACATCTGAAAAAAAAATGGCTGCAAACTTAGCAGGCACAGCCAAAAATAAACAGCATTTGGCTGCTGGCTGGTGTTAATTTCCCATCCTGAAAATATAAAATACCTTGCTCTGCATTTAGGCCGCTAGTAATCACACTGGCATGCTCCTGTCCTGTGGCTGAGTTGAACTGCCTGATTGCTAACTGTAGTGCCAAGCCAGTGATAAGCGCAGGTGCAGATGTAGCTGTGATAGCAGGGTATCTGCAGGTTTTGAAAAAGCCATTTTATTTTTATGCAACCTGGGATTAAATTTAAGACCATTTCCAACTGAACATAGCTAATGAAATTTCTTAAACTATAATTAATTTTTAACAAAAAAGGACACTAGGAAATTAAATGTTTAGGTACATGATGTCCAACTTAGTTTATCAAGCATATACAAAACAAGACATGTTTGGCAAACTGTCCTGTATTAATCTAAGGCATGCATGTCAGTCAAACATACTGTGACCAATTGGACGTGCAAATGATGTAATACAACATAAGAAAATAACACAATATTGATGGTCCCATGCATTTATCTTATTTCATTTGCCTTACTTTCCAACTCTGCCTTGACTAAATATCGCTGAATGTAAAGAATCTGCCAATACCGCTATCTAATTTTATAGTTGCATCAAAATGAAACCTGCGTAACATGGTGACAAAAATTAAGCACTCTAATTACTGTATTTAAGACATATGAATACTTTTAAAGGCCTTAAATTTAGATGATTTAAGACTTTTTAAGGACCTGTGGATACCCTGGATAGGTGGTACAGACGCCGGAGCTTGTGATTGGCTGCTGACAGGTAATGTTGACCAATGCTGGTCATGGTCAACAATAGCAGCCTTGGTTTGGATCACAGAATGGACAATAGACTCCCGGTGACCGGTTACAATAAACGGCAGCTACGATGACGCGCCAAGCAGTCGCGAGTAACACGGTTCTGCCGCGCTCCTGTTTGCAGTGCTCAGAGATGGAAACATTGCACTACGGTGTCAATATTGTGCTGAGTGAAAGAAACGGAGTATGACGGGGGTTGTATTTGTTGTGCTGAGTGGTGCAGTGGTGTGTAACAGTGTACTGTAGTGGTAGTGAGGAAGCGGTGGTGATGTGCTGGCGCCGGGCCACGGCAGTGTGCTCATTTCCACCCTAACCCACTTGGCACCGGCCCGCCTGTTAACCTGACACCCTGCCACATAGACGGACAGCTGGGGACGGCTGCAGTTTCTCCTGTCAATAACCTTCAATGTCAGCTTTTCGCCGGGTATTGACCTGCGGGGACACGGCACACGATGACATAAACAGAACTCTAACAGAGCAGAAGTCAAATCTAGTTATCAGACTTTAAATCACAGCAGTTATTTGCCCAAACCAGGTAGGTGTTTATTCATGAATAGAAAGACAAATTTGGGTTCAAAACGGGGCAAAATCAGCAGCAGTAGCTCCAAATTGATCCTCCACATTATTAGTACTGGCCTGTTTCAGCCGTTGAGCCTCTGTATAGCTCTCTCGTACTCTAAAGACTTCATTTCCGCTCGCCGCCGGGGTGGTGGAAGTGAACAATTCAATTTTGACTGTGGCTGGAAAGTTTGTCTACTCGACAAGCGTCTTTGGCAGGTAACCAGCCATTGTTTGGGTGCCCGATTCGGCTCTAAATATCTCTCTGGCTGTACAATCGTGTGACAAAGTGCTGCGCTGGGAGGCCTGCGCTCGGGCACGGCGCTGCATTAGGTGAATATTGAGATTAACGGCCGCTGTGGCCGGGAGAGGAAAGAGTTTGTCTGCCGTCCTGCTCCCCGCCTCTCCCTAGGAAAGATAAGGGTCCTCATCTGTGTGCGATGACGCTCCACATCCCTCAACTACTGACTCCGTCATGGCAACATCTCTCTCTCTTTCTCTCACACACCTCTACCTCCTGTGGGGCGGTGGTCAGTTGTACCAACAAAAGCACAATAAAAAAGGCCTAAAGGTCGTCATTCATCTTATTAAAAATGTCTAACAGCATACACACCCCTTGTTTTAATTGGGCCAAATTGCATCATTGGTGAAAGTGCAGCGGAGTATTCCTTGTGTAATTTTACTATTGAGGTCAATGGGGATCCCTAAGTGAACCGCACAGTCTGCATGGTGCTTATGCTTTAAAGGGCTCTTGCTTGCAGAATGCCAAGAAGCCCTTATCTGCAATCAGAGAGAAGTTGAGGGACGGTAGGAGTCGGCTCGTTAATTGCTCCATTTAGTCTTTAATCTGCTTCCTCTGTGGCTCAAGGCCGTCTGTGTTCCAGGAAACGGTTTGATACAGAACACCGGAAAGGACAGAATCACCTCCCACAGATGTAAGAGGGCTGGACCAGGGGGAAGAGACGGTTAAATCAGAAGAAACACTGTCCACAGATTCATACATCTTCCTCAGAAGGCCATTAGATGACCTTTACAGCACAGCTGTACACAGGAAAGCCCTGTCAATCATCAGTGACAAGACATATCCCCTCCACCCTGAGTTTGAGTTGCTCCCCTCAGGGCGACACTATAGAATAGCCCTGGCAAAGAAAAAGATCTACAAGGGAGATGTTTTGTTGATGTTTTTATCTTGTGGACATGTTTGTGTTTATATTTTCCTGGGTGAGACCAAGGACAATTTTCCTGCCTCGGCTGGACAATAAAGTTTATTCTATGCTATTCTATTAAGATGATTTTGCCCATGTAAAAGATAGGAGCATTCAACAAAAGCCTGATGCTGTGGCCACATGCCTTCCTTGAGACATTCTGTTTCTCTTGTAGCAGAGAGATGAAGCAACTGATAATGTAATGACTGACATAATGTAATAAAATGTCCCTCTAAACAGGCTGAAAATGGAATAAAACTTCATGTAACAAAATACAACGCATTAACCAGCTGTAGCCGGCAGGGATTCAATGACTTGCTCAGTGACACTTCAGCAGTGCAGATACTTGCCAACACATCGGCCTGAACCCGCTAGCGTGCTTTCACAGCTTATCCCCGCCTTGCAGATCGCATCTTTATGGCGTGAACACACTTTCACCTACTGACCACGACCATATGCCCATATAACAAAGTGCCACTGTTGTCATATGAGGCCACGGGAGGGGGGGATGGAGGGTGTGGGTGGAGCAGTGCAGAGGTTAATGACAGCTTAGCATGGGAGCAAGGATCTGTTATCAGTGCAGAGGTCGTAGTGTCCATAAAAACACAGTCACAGGTGGATTTGGACAACGTGGCCTGAAATGACTGCGGTCACAGAGACGAGTGCACACCTGGGTATTCACGTGGATGCGTGTTCCAGGTCAGATTAAGTTCTGAGCAGCAGTTATGATCGGAAAGGTTGATGCTCCTCTCTGTGACAAACTGTGTACGCAAGAACAGAGCAGATACGTTATCGAAAACTATAAACCTCCCCTCTTGCACATATCCTGTTACAAAACTCCAGACTTTTTGCAGACCTAAACTTCCAGACTTCATAGGAGGTACTAACACTGCGGTAAATATCAGTTTACATTTGTTGAGAGCCAGAAGAGTAAGACCAAAATGTACAGTAAAACATTTACTGATGCCTCAGACTTTACTAAGGAATCATGTTTCAACTTGATAAGTGCTGTTAACCCCGAGTCCAATCAAATCAAATGATTTCTTCGAAAATTTACAAAACTTCCTATTGTCTGTCTGGATCCTTGGCCAACCAACTTCCATATTTAGAGAGCCAGCTCTCAGAAAAATTGCAATTTCCTACGGCCATAAGTTAATTTCAAAACCCCGCTGAGGTGGCTCATGGTGGGGATGAAACAACCTCGTCCACTCCCATACTGGGTTTCCATGACAACACCAGTCCTCTAAGGAAAAAAAAAAAAAGGTAAACCCCTTCTCATTCATTACCCCCAGACGCCATCTCTAATCACCAAGGCACTCATTACCCTCATAGGAAAGAAAGAATGAGGGCGAGAGAGAGAGAGAGAGAGAGAGAGAGAGAGAGAGAGAGAGAGAGAGAGAGAGAGAGAGACTGATTGTGGGTGAGGTGTTGAGCAGACAAATGTAAAAAAAAAAAAAAGGTAAAAGAGGTGCCTGTTTCACCACTAGCAATGACAGACTTTGCTGCACCTTTGTTACAAAGTGCTTGGGGGAAGAAAAAAAAATCTGCCTCAGATACCTTAAGAAAGCGGTATGGCTGCAAACTCAACGATTCAGAGTGTGTGTGTGTGTGTGTCTTGTCTTTGAGAGAAAGCCAGGTGTGCAGCTAGAAAGCATCCATCTGATGACCAGGCAGACTCAGACTCCATAAATCATGTCACCTTTCACATATTCTCAAACAGCAGCAGTCAGAATTGCACACACAGCAGCAAAAAAACCCATAAAAAATAAAAAAGGAGAAGGCGCGTTTAATAGAAAAGAATTCAACCTATTTAACACCCACTACTGCCCTCCCTCTGCCTCTGTACACCCACCTAGCTCTCCCATCTGCCATTCACAGAGGGCTTATAATGCTGCAATCTGGGAGACCGAGATTATATGGAGAGAGAGAGAGAGAGCGAGAGACATAGACGGAGACAGAGAGACGGGAGAGAGGGAGGGGTGGAGCCGAGGGCCGCCGACTGGAGGCAGGGAGCGAGAGAGGGAGGTGGAAGGATTAAGAAAAAGTGCATAGCGCTCAGTGTGGATTCATCTAGAATATTACTCAATACTCAACTGCCCGTTTTGATGCCGCGGCTCAGGAGCAGGAGGAATCTATACAGGCCCATAAAACATCAGCACAGGAGGACAGTAGCTTATTACTAAGGTCAGTTCACACAGAAACACCTATAGGTGAGGCTTGCTTTCCTGCCCACAGGTATTATACTAATATAAGCGATTCTGAAAAACAAAACTCTATAAAAGCGATATCAGAGGCCACATTCATGACTCTTTTTATATGAGCCACGGTTTCCCACCATGGTCCTTGATGACTCTTTCATGACTTTCCATAACTAAGTTGGAGCGCTTCCATGACCTAAAAAATGTTAAGAGTCCTTCCTGGTTTCTTCATGTTGGTTTTCAATTCTGAAAAGTTTTTAAGGGTTACACAGTCTGGTTTACAGTGGAAAAAAACAGCTGGAAACCACCAACGAATATGGGAAACTATTCTGATAATAAATTCTGGTATATTCCTGTAAAGTGACCTATTTGTAAAATTCGCTGATACTTCCTGACTTTCCCCGTCTGGAATACACCTCTCAAAAATCCACGATATTCCAGAAATCCCCTGACCAGTGGAAACCCTGGTGAACAAACACTCCGCTGATTCCGAAAATCGCTCAAAACTGACAATAAAAACATGGTTCTAGGCGGCACGCTGGTCTTGCACACTTCCTGTCCGCATCACCCAATGAGCACCGACGCGCTCACACCCCCGCAGTCTTCCCTTAATCAGCAGGCGGATTAATCCTCTTGTTGACTGTGCACCTGTACCAGCGTGGGCCTCTCGCCGCTAAGCTCGGTGGAACTGAGAGTGTGCACGCCTCGTCACATGAACAGCTGTGCGCCTCGCTGGGTGCCTCCCTGTCCGTCCACCAGGCCGCGGAGCATGCTGACCGCGCCGGGGGGGGGCTGCTTGTGTCGATGGCTGATGAGAGGGAGAGAGTCCCCGAGGTGGGGCGGGAGCAGAGCATCCTCTGCCTCTCTAATTACAGACTTAATGAGTCCTTAGCTTTAGTCCAAGTGGGTGGAGAAGCCTCCAGAGAGGGGCCAGCAAGCCAGGGTTCATAAATCACCTTTTACTTTGCACCCCCCCCCACCTTATCACCCCTCACCCCACCCCACACACAAACACACAAAAGAGCTTGTCAGGAGGCGGGTGCACAGGGAGATGACCACTCCCTGATGGCTAATCTTAAACCCGGATGCTGCCCTCTCTGAGACAATGCAACGGAGGAGCACATTAACCTTAAATTGAGTCCAACAAAAGAAGCTAATCCTGGCCCACCCTCGTCACTTCCACCGGTGGACTGGGATTACCAACGGGGGTGCGGGGGCACCGAGAGCGGGGGAACAAGGAAGCAGCGCGCACGTGCTTTTGCTTTGAGTAAGAGCGCAGATCTGAGACCAGTTTACCTCTGAACTACAGAATATCAGATGGTGAATGCATACATGTGTATAGTCTGCTTTCTATCTTATATCCTGCACTGTCCTTTTACAGTCTATGAGAAGTCCTGTTGTCCCTGTACCATGTGTGTCAGTGTGTCAATTCCTCTACATTCATTATACTTGGGAATGAAAGTGATTCTGATTTTCTTAAATCATATGAAGGCTGATTAATCCTGACTAGCAATAAATCTGTGCTGATTTTCTTTGGGAGCTTTATCAATGCCGGCACACAACTCCAACCCTGCAGCCAGTCTTAAAGATGATGCACAAGCACTGTTTCTTTCACTGAGAGAGAAAAAGGCCCCAAAACAATTTAACATCTAACTACTCGCACAATGACAGCAGAATACGCCGTGTCAAATCTAAAAGCGACACTGGTTTGAAATGTTTAGGCATTAGCAGCGGATTGGCATCCAGTCGGCAGAGCGTTTTCTGTAAACGCACCAACACGTCATTGTGCGTATGAAACGGCAGACCTGAAGCCAAGGTCAAAGTCAGTTCTCACTGCACAACACCAGTTAATCTGTGTGTATAGGCCCCTGTAAAAAGCATCAGCGTCTCTTTCTGCAGTCCACACAGAGGCAATAATGAAATAAAAACAGAGTGGTCGAAACACAGGTGACACTTGACGAAACGCCTCTTCCGCTTTAATCTCAGGTGTGTCCTAGTGACTCACTAGGTATGAAAGTTGGCGGGGGATTTTCCTAGAGGGAGCTTGCTTCATCAGTGGGCGGATATCAAACCCGGTCCCAAAGTTCTCCTAGATACAAGTGAACACCGCTGAAGTGAGTCACATGAACGGGGACTTGAAGTACGGAGCCTCCGAGTCTCAGTGTGCAAAAGCCAAATGAGTTGTAATTGCATTATGGAGCCGTGATGCGACTCCGCGGTAATATGATTCCTCTCCTAAAGGACACTTTCTCTGGTTTGTTTGGGAAGACTTGGTAATGAGGGAGGGCTACAGGGAACTGTATTACAGAGTGAGGGGGGAGAGCAGCACACCAAACTATAAGCTCGAGGATCAGTCTTTGTTCTAAAATTATATCTTGGCAATAAACTACTAAACAAGATTAAATAGCACTATACTAAACTGAAATCATACTATACTTATATTTCATAATGTGGCACATACATTTTCTTTGCATGGGGGACAGACCCAGCTTATTTGGCTGCTTAGTGAAGCTGCATGGTAAAGTTTAACAACGTAGTGTTACTGTTGAATGTCTATGGGATGCCAGCCTGTGGAAGAATTTAGGCTAAAGGTGTTGTGGTGGCTCAGCAGGCTGTGGTGGATACCATGTCATCGCAATGTCAGAGTTAGATACATATGTCACCCCCCCCTTCCACTGTGCACTTCTGAAGCAGAAACAAGTATTCTGATCACCCATTTGATGAAAAATGAGAGGTGAATGTAATGACCACTGTATTAGTCTTACCTGTAATGTACATGTGTGACTGTAGGAGGCCTGTAGCCAAAGATCCAGGTCTGGATGTCCATGGGCCGTGCTTTGGGGTAGGCTATGGTCACGTCCACCACCCACTGCAGGCCTTTACGCTTATTGCCTGTCATGAGAGAAAGACAAATGCAGTTAGGAAGACAGAAAAAAGACACTTTGGCAGGGCAGGAACCTTAGAGTGGCTAGGCTAATTCACCGGCTATTTTACGTAGTTTTATAACAGCAACAATAATAATGTCATACTTTAAATGATCACCATAGGGAAACTCTTTTCGCATGAGGTAAAATCCAACATTGGTGAGTCCAACTTTCTGTAGACGGAGCACTGTTTCAATTTACTCTTAAGTGTCAATTTGTCAGTTCCAGTGGGTGGAGAACATTTCCTGCCAGTGACCTTATCTGACACCAGAATTTCATTCGGGCAAATCGGGCAAATCTATGGAGCCTCAATTAGAATGGAGGGGACGTTCACTGTTGCAGCTCCACTTGGTGATTTAGACTGCTAAGACAGGTGTATTTTTTTTACATAAAACTCTAGCCTAGTGCAGCTTTAATTTCTCACACTGCATCTATGGCAGCCAGGAGAGAGAGAGCAAGGGTGGAAAGGAGAAGAGAGAGGGGGAGCGGAAAGGAGGTGGGGGGGGGGGGTAGGAAGGATGACAGATGGGAGAGGGAGTGCTAGACAGATGATGAAAGTTGGAGGCAGCTGCCTGTGTGTGTGTGTGTGTGCGTATGTACGTGCGGTATGCAGGGTCAGCTCAGTCATCACTTGCACACAGCCACAATTTTTATATAAAGAACTGAAAATTAATTAAAGGAGCTTTTTGATAAGGATGATTCTTAACACATTTTTCTCTCCATTAAAACGGCCTGCTGTTAATCAACACCTGCAGGATTGAAGTTGCCTCACTGTTAAATATACTGTAGCTTTGAAAAGAGTAAAGGAACAATGACTTTGCTGAATCTCTCAGTGCTGAAGGAAGGTTGTCAAGGCTGAGGGAAATCCAGTGTAAAATCAAATTGATTCAATGTCCAGTCTCAGCATATATTTGACAATCATATTTGTTTTCTGTGTGTGTTTTATGCGTGTCTTTCTAGTTTATGCGTGTCTACTGGAAGCGATGAGTGTGCAGAGACACACAAATGGAGCTGGATATCATCGGACTATATCTGATGCAGACACAGTTGCAATTCTTCAAATTTAATGCTGGTTCTGAGAACTTTATCCGCTACCTCGCTTTGCCGAAATTATTTTCTGCGCAACATTTGTACATCCCACCTGCTTTTCGAAATGCTCAACATTTCCTCAATATGGGATGGGATCAAAATGGGATTTTTTCACATATACTACTTGAGCTCAGTTGTTCAACCTAATATTCTGAAGCGTCAGAAAATCAGTATGGTACCAGAAGATATTGTTTCTTAGTGCCCAGCCCTATCCACAAGCTGGGAGTACACTCTGCCACAGTAGAAACACTGATATGGCCCAGGTGATTAACTGAGGACAAACCTCATCACTCTCACTAGGTTTCTAATCCAGGGCATAAGGCCGGAATAATGTCCTAACACAGATGTGGCCCGTATGTGTGTGAGCGAGAGATTTTCTTAAGTATATGTGACTGTTCACTTAATAACGTGTATTTGTTTCAAAGTTCAAACACCAGATGGGGGAGGGAGCGGAAACGAAAGGCTGAGGAGGGAGCTCACCAGACGAGCATTTACACCCATATAGCGGTGACTGGATAATGACGAATACGGCTAACAGCGCAGCCATCCCCCCTGTGAGGGTAATCGGATCCGGATCTCGGCCCCGGTGCGCTGAAAGGCAGCCATCGTCTCCTGCGAGTGGCCGGCCAAAGAACCGGGCCGCGTGCCAAAGTATCGCTGCTTCCCCGCACGCTGTGACAAACAATACTGTAATAACAGCCGTGGTCATTTAAAACGACATCAGAGGAGCCCCGGCCCTCTGTAAACACTTAGAGAGGAAGGAAGCGCGCTGGCAGATGTCTGGCTCTCCGTCAGGCCACTCTGTGGGCCAATCGCAACGGCCGGAGAACACACCTGTCCCTCCCATCGACCGAGCTGCGGGTTAAGGGCCACCTCTGATTGGTCGGTGCTAAATGTACAGAGGATAAGGCCTCACGCGCTTTGATGTTTTACCTTCAGGTCATGAGGAGCTTCAGCCCAACCCTAAAATGACACTCAGCGGTGAACTCTGCTCACCTGCCACCTGCACTGTTTTATAACATATAAACAAGATTTATCAGTCCTTTATAGCTGCTATTGCACACAGAGCGTTTCTGCAGGCTGTGAACTGCCTGACCCGCATGCTTTGAGTCTGGGCTGCACAGTGTTTGCGTTTACCCCGGGTGACATTGCATGGCTGATACACAGAGGCACACGCATTTACATCAAATCCCATTTCCTCCGAGTGGCCCATTTGTCTGTGTGTGAGTCAGCAGGCTCTGGGCGCCTCTGCAGAGCATCAGGGAGGGTCAGAGAGAGACGGTGCTGCGCCTTTGATCAGCCAGGGACATGCAGGCATGCATACCCACCTACACACACTCACTCACACACACACACACACACACACAGAGTGCAGGACGGTGGGGGACATGGCACTCTTGTGGGTGTGCGTTTTTCCTCCCCACTCTCCCTCTGTTTTAATGCCATTAGCTAGATTCAAATGGAAGGACAAGTCCTGCTGCACCAACCAGCTTCTCCTCCTGAGCAGCTGGAATATAGAAGGACAGCAGGAGATGAAGAAACACCAAGGACATGAACAGGAACTATAAAAAGCAGGGAAACGGGTAATCTCCTGTCAATGAATGACACTGACGTTCAAAATCCCACCCTTGTCTTAGCATATAAACAGAACCTCTGCAACCATCAAAGTGTGTGACAATGATGAAATGGCTTAGGCCTTTGTGCTAAATTAGCAGAAAAACTAAACAAAAAACCTGCACATACAGCAAATAATTGCATAACTAAATGAATCTTGCTTATCTTATCTGAATTTTTACGACAGCCGATGAAGTGATACTTTTCATCTGGCCTGACACTGTGGCCTGCGGATGGATAAACAGAGCGTTTTGCTAGCTCCTGGCTGTTAGTGCTGAGGCTGTAGGACTGCAGGAGCTGTGTTAGCAAACTCGTGGAAGGCTAAAGTCCCTGAGCCACGTTCTCAATAGTGCTGGCCCAAACACTGTTCAAATTGCTATTAACGCAGCACTCCTTTAAAATGGATTTTGTGGTAAAGCCAGGAAACTCCAATGTGGGAATTGTGTGTGCGTGGGCATAGGAGACTCACCGCACACGTATGTGTATGGCAGTAGATTTCTGCACCTGGTAGCGTGAAAAACACGCAAACTTTTGTTTCTTAAATTCAGCTGAAGAAAAAGAAAAAAGGGAAAAACAGTAGGAAGAGAATGAAAAGAAATGTAATTTTCAAAGGCTGTTAATTGCAGAGATGGACGAGCTCATTGGCTGTATTTAGGGCTGGTCTCTAGACAGAATAAATTACTCTTCTGCAAATCGCCGCTGGGGTTTCAGGGACCTTGATGCAATTTCTGGCACCTCGGTGCATGTCACCCCTTTCCCCTCCTCGCAATCTCCAGCGCCAGCCGCCGTTCATTTAAAACAAGGTTCCCAGAGGACACTGTGACAAAGACGTGATGATTTAATGCTTTAGGTTTGAAGTATGGTCCATCCCTGGCCTGCTAGCCAACATAAAACCCCACTTGATGAAGAACTGTACTACACAGTCTATTATTAGAGCCAGTGCAGCAGGAGCGTTCACAGGGACTGTGAGGTAAGACAAAAAAGAAAAAAAAGAAAAAAACTTGCAATGTTCTGCCAGACTTCCCCAGAACAGAGCATTCTACTTTTTGAGACCCGGAAACCTCAGCAAGAAAAAAAATCCCGCGACATTAATAAAAGATAAATCAAACGTCATTAAGCGAGGCCCAACAGAACCCATTCAAAATCCATGAAAACATTTCAAATTCATGGTTGTCAATCTGAAAAATCAGGCTGTTTTTTTTCCCAAATTCCTGTTAAGTCGACAAGGTTTTCATCTGACAGCAGTGAAATATGCAAAGTGGGTACCAGCTGGCATGCCGACATGGGAGCATGCAGTTTTCTGTCAGTGTAAGAAGTGATGTGACCCAGGGGAGATGTACTTAGGATGGAGAACCCAAAAATGAAGCATTCTGGGCTGGCCTGGGGTCTCATTATAAGGTTATTACTTGACTTTATCCTAAATTTCACTGTACAATGGTTTGAAAGGAATGGAACTTAGTTTTAGCTTTTAACATATTAAAAAATATGATCATCTCAATGTAAACTGACTGAATGTTAACTTCTTTTTGCTTGAATTTTTTGCCTTGGATTTGGTCAAGAGTTCACAAATATGCATGTGTTTTCTTTGATGAAAACCAGATCTGGTGGCAGGGTGTCCTAGTGGTTACAAAGGTCGTAATTCGACTGGATGACCCAGGGTCAAGCCCCATGACAGCAAGCATCTACCCTGCTGAAGTGTCCTTGAGCAAGACACTGAATTCCTACCAGCTCTAAGGCTGCTGCTCTGTAGCTGACCCCTGACCTCCCCATGGAGGCAGGGCAAGCAGAAAGAAAATTTTCCTATTGGGATCAGTAAAAGTTCACATTATTATCAGTATGCATGGATTTACCAGAGGATTACACTGTGGGAGAGACATATTTTCAGCTTTCTCTATGCAACGGACAACTTGTTTACCTGACAAAATCCTCTGACCATTAGCCAGCCAAGAATTTATTTAGCTGCGGACAGCCTTAGTATATGTGTGATTCATAGACTCCATGCTTCCTACTGGTGTCAGGAGTGTACAGTTACATTCTCCAGAGCAATTAACAAGAATCTATAAGTAGAATAATCTTAAATTTCTAGATCACCAACATTACAAGCAACCAAAAGTAAGGAGTACAAGGATCAGAGCCACAGCAGCTGGACAACAGATGCAACAAATACTCCTGTGTTGTTAGAATAATCATGATGCATAACAGAGAAGAGCTGGGGAAAAGAAACAAAGGCCGGGGAGAAAAGACATCAAGATTTTGTGTGTGTGTTGTGTGTGTGTGTTAGGCACCTGACTGGTTGGGGGTCCCAGTCTCGCTGCCCACGCTGCCGTTCTCCTGCTGGGCTCCCAGGGTCTTCAGGATGACCTGGGTGGCGCCCAGACGAGGCAACGTCACGTGGGTCAGGTGGGGGAGGGAGTTCTTCTTGGCGAACGACTGGCTGGTTTCCCGCCGCTTGCGCAGGAAGCCGCCCTCGGGGAACAGCACTATCCACTTCCGGTCGCGGCTGTGGTAGTATCTGTCCAGGTGGTCCTTCAGGTAGACCAGCTGCTTGTCCCGGTGAGCTTTACCCTGTGGGAACAACGGACGAATGTATTTATAGATAAAACAATCACACGTGAAACATTCTGCCAGTGGGGTGTGATAATTTCTCTCCTTTCCAATCTAGCTTGACTTGTCTCAGGAATATTTTAGAAACAAGTGCCAATATCTTGAAGCAATGCAAAACAGGCAGATCACTCTACTAGTATCAAGGAAATCATAACAAGTCCAATTATCTCAACCCACTGGCAGGTTTCTTTAACTGTTCTAATGAAAAAAAAAGATTTTAAGGACCAATGCTAAATTAATTGACTTGTTAAGAAGAGTACAGTTTGCCGTACATTAATACAAGTAGCCAAACAAGAGAAAACCTACAAACAAAAGCCCAAAAACCAGGGGTTAGGTGCAGTGATACTGTGGAGCACTCAGACCAGCGGTAATGGAATGAATGAAACTGATGCAATACATGTTGGCCCTGGCAACATTAAGAGCATTAGCAGTGACAGCACAGTGAGGACCGGGAGAGTTGTGATTGATTTTTAGTTAGGCCCGGTCAAAAGCCATTCTAAATGCATTAGCATAGGCAGGCTGGATTGTGTTTGTGTGTGTGTGTGTGTGTGTGTGTGTGTGTACAGTTGTATGTAGTGAAATTGCACACCACAACACAACTATGGCTAAATGATCTGATTATTTTGCCAAACAATTTGATCTTGATTATTAATCCTAAATATTAGTTGCAGTATTAATCTTATCTGCTGCTATAAAGTCAACAGGAGATCTTTTGTTATGACAGTGAAGTTTATATTTAAACCTGCCAAAGACCTGTACTTCACCTTGAGATTGTTGCTGTGATTTTAGTGTGGCTACAGGAGCCAGATGGACAGAGGGAGACTTCCCATTATAGACAGTTTGTGCGTGTTGGGGGAGGGACAGGGTGCTGCAGCAACCTTGGTGATCTTTTGGTTATTTTGATGATTCTTGAGGTTCATGCTCGATGTTATGGAAATATTTCCAACTGTCAGATGAAGAACCGTTTATTTTACTGCAAAAATAACATTTTGCATTTGGACTTTGGGGGGGGGGGGGGGATTTGACTGGATCATTAGTGGGTGTATCCAGGCCTGAGGTATGGACTGATAGAATCCACTCTCTGATCTGAAGTCCTCAGGCAGCCCGTCTACCCAATTTTGTGACCTCGAAATTGCATTTGGTCACATTGGTGCGCCTGCAAATAATTGCCTTGTTGTGACTTTGTAACTTCTTTACAGCGAGCATGGCATCTCTCCTGTCATCTGCTCTGTTTTAGCTAATCAAACATCAAACTGACTATATTTACCTCAAAGCAGTTTTTGCACTTGCTGACATTAAATCCCCTTCCTGATACTTCCTCTCACAAGAAATAGTGTTTTCCGCAAGCGCCTAACCCTAACCCTAACCCGCCTATCTAGCTGCTCCGTCAAGAAAATGAAAGTAAAACTTATGTTTCTGGGCACCAAACTGTGCTCACGTGTCTATAAGTTTTGAAAGTTGGGAGCAGCAGTGCTACCAGGTAAAAAAAATAATAATTTAGAGCCCTGTACAACAATGACTTGAGCCATCAAAGCGTGCTGGTATCGTGATGAGCAGAACGATGTGAGAGACTGTCTGTCAGTCTGAGTGGGCAGCAGATGCTTGGGAGGCTGGGGCAGATGCTTGGCTGCGTGAGGGCGTGCGAGGTATTCTGGGGAAGGATGTCAGGAATGCACGAGACGAGAATGCCAGAGGGGATCACGGAGCAGGGCCAGTGGAAATGACCGAGTCTGCCCGGGCCGTCCAACGCTGCCTGCCTGGCTGGCTGTTAGCACATTCCGGGTTCTCCACCCCGGGCACGCTGCCTGATGTAAAATTCCACCACTATGGCAGAGCATTTCCATGACCTAAAAAATTTAATTCCCTCCTGCCACGTTTGTGCTGTTTTTGCAGCTCAAAAAAGTTCTAAAGGGATAAATAGTCTGGTATCCACAGTGCCACATAGGGCTTACTCATTATTTAAGTTATTTTCCACTAAAACAAACGTGGCAGAACTTAGTACATTTTGATATCCACAGAGATAATGTATCAGAGGTGCAGTCAGTTAAAATTGATTCATTTTTAAGTCTTTGCTGTCGACATTTGGAGCTGGCCCTGGCAAACCCTGTTTGGCCCTGCGGAGAAAAAGTGGCCACTGAGAAAAATAGGAAAAAAGAAAAAACAAGAACAGCTCATAACCACCATCTGTTGCAGGAAATGTGTGTGGAACCAACTGTAAAAGATATCCCACTAGGTTCCTGTAAGTGGATCAGTTTGTCGCATTCTGTGATATTCCATCACATGCAGAGAATTTGTTCAGCTCTCTGACATTGCTTGTCTAGAATTAACCTCTCAACCTTCCATGATATTGCAGGAATTCCCTGACCAGTGGGACGCCTGTGGGCTGTGTGTGTAGGTCTGTCACAACGGGCTGCTGTGTTCCAGCTGCCCCCACAACAAAGGGTCAGTCTGAGCCGGGGGGGGGGGCTGAGCGGCCTCCTACACTACGCTACTGTCCGCTGCCGTCATCCTTCTTAGAGGAGGCAGTAGCAGCGGACTCGCATATCCGCGGACCAGCTGGAACAAGCAGATGGGCAGTGACTCGCCTTCTGCGGAGCCTGGTGACGTAGGGGGCAACGGCCTAGAGGTTGGAGAAGTTGGCTCGTGACCCGGAAGTCGCCGATTTGATTCCTTCTGGTAAAAACTGGGCGGGGGAGAGTGAGGGGAAAATGCTGTCCCGTCCCTCAGCAACTACTGTTGATGTGGCCTTGAGCCCCGACTGTTTTCGGTGGAGCTGCTCAGTTGCCAACAGACAAAACGGTTGTACTGGGCGGCTCCCAGGTGTGATTGTGTACAGCATTATGAATGTGAAGCAGGGCATACATAATCCAGAGCACACATGCCCATTTAACTTTCCTTGGGTGAATAAAAGGTTCGAAAGGATAAACACAGACGAACAAATACTGCCATTTCCCAGGCGATGTTGACAGTTAACCTAATTAGGTCTTTGTTTGAGCTATTTGGGGCCGGCTTTTAACAGTTGTGGGTGTCTTACCTGTCTGATAAAGAAGTCCCCGTGGATCAGGGACACCAGGCCAAAGTTGGTGTATTTGAACACGTGGTCCATCAGCCACATCATTTTTCGTACCACCTGAAAGAGAGGGGGAGAAAAAAGTAGAACTTCAACAAACACAGCACGATTTCGTTCGATTCCCTACTTCCCTGTAAGCAAGACCACATGGAAACTGGCTTCTGTGTGCCGACACCCACGCCCCCAAAATGATACCGCCCCGCACGGTCCTTCCACCCGTCTGATCTGCTCCAAGGCAGCTTTGGCTTACTGTCCTTTCTGGCGCTTGTTGTTTCAGCGCTAAGAGGATAAACGGGGGCCAGGGATGCAGTTGTTGAGGCGGATCATGTCATCGTGTTTGCGCAGCGCGGCTCGGCGGCTGCGTTGCCGTGCCAGCCCAGCCAAAAAAAAAACAAAAAAAACACTACCGCCCTCACCATCCCAAAAACCCACAGCCGATCTCGGGGATGATTTGTGGAGGGTGGCGGGACTGCAGGCTGAATGTTTGGAGATGGTGCCAAATAAACGATTTCTTTGAGCAAGTGTCAGACTTGACTTTCAAATTTGACAGTCGATGCCGCTTTTTTCCTGACATTCTTTTTTCAAAATCACGTGCACTACTGAGAATAATTTTGCCGGAAATGGAAGCCATTTCCGTACTTCACCAATGTAAATCCAACAGATTCGTTTACAACTAAACCTAAGTGACCAGACTTCAATCTAGGCACTCATACGAGCAATCAGGCCCACTCAATGTCTGGAATAAATGGCAGATTGACCAGTATCGACAAACCCCAGATGAATTGATCAGCCGCAGCAACTACAGAGTGACTGACACTACAGTCTGGAGTTGTACACGTCACTAGTGTGTTGGCAGTCCTGCCTGAGGAGGACTAGCCTCTCCTGGAGGTCTGGACCTGGGGGAATACTACGAAGGAAGTGTTGCGTCAGCTGGCTTGACAAAACCTGGCAATCTTGGATAACTGGCCTCACGACGGTGGCTCTGTCAACTGAGGATTTTCCAATCTAGCTATGAGCATGGTCACATAACAGAGAAGGAGTTTGTAACAAATATCCAAGTGCATGCAACATGGACAGATCAATTTGAAAATGTTATTTAGACTGCAAAAATGGGAAGTATGGGGAAGAAATGGATTACTAAATGGATTTGTGTCCTTCTCTCTTCTCTCAAGAACAAACTATTATAATGAAAACATATGAGCAATACAAAACATTGTTAACAGCAAAAAGTAATGCTGCTGCCAAGGCTAGAGAGAATTGTTGGAGAAAATTTTTAAATTTAATTTATTTAATTTTACTTAAGTCACAGTGTGCATACTTTTCATTGATACAATATTGTGTCGTGACATTGAGGCTGTGAAAAGATTTTCTATTCATTAAGGCCTCATGCTCCCCAGGGCTGTGCTGATGGAATATGGGTGCAATCTACTGCTTCAATCAGTACCGGGTATCCTATGAAAGAATTTCAGCACTTAATATGCAACAGTAAATTTCATTCACTATTGTTATCTACACTCAACTAATGTAAGTTACCTGCTATTAGATAGAAGCCCTCTTTTATAGCCAGACTGGGCAAATAACCTGGAAACGCTACATTTATTATAAGAATGATCTAATAAATATTAGGCTATATCTCTGATATAATAATTCATCATGGAAAAGCCAAGTAGTTCTGCTGGTCTCTAAACACTGTTGCCCTGCAAAAATGTTTATTTAATAATAGACCTGTCCCCCTGTACAGTTCTTTACTTACTCATTCCTTTGCATGCAATGTGTTTGCTCATATCTGGTTCTTGAGATGGAATTGTTGCAGTAAAGGTTATTTAAAAAAGGCCACATGGCCAAATCAATGGCATCGCCCTTCCTAGAGGAAGGGTGATGCCATTGATTTGATTTTGAGTTGATTGAGTTGATTCATAAGGAGGCTGACTTTTTATGTTTGGATCCAATAGCCTGAACCTCACCTGCTCCAGAGCAGGTTAGCTGTGCAGCCTAAGTTACCATGGTGATCTACCCTGCTATAAAGTGAGCCACCGCTGTGAGACCGAAAAGCCAGGGTTAAGCCCCAAGTTAGCTCACTAACCCACTAATCTTGCTTTGTAGCATACCCCCCTGTTGTTCCCAGCTCTAATGCAGACAGCTGATGGCAGACAATGCTTGATTCTATAAGACATGCTTTCCAGATACAGACTACAGCTGTTTAAAGTTAGGTTTAACTTAACATGAATTACATCAACTTCAACACAGCTCAACTTTCAGCTCCAAGCATATCAACATCAAGGGATGGTTAGAAGTGGTTGTCCTTTCTCCCCCTCCTACTAGTACCATACAAGTTAAAGGAATGACCACAAACACACAAAGGTTACAGCTCAAACCACAAAGCAGAATGGCTGTCATTGGGAACCAGAAGCGTCTCGACCTAGGAAAAAAGGTGGCCTGGTGGTAATTGTGTTAAGTAAACCTATTGATTGGCCTGCTGAAGCAGAGCCAAAGGGTGTGTGCGCTGATGTTTGGGGCTGATTCTGTTCCCTGCCTGCCTGACACTGTACGCTATCCAAGCTCAGGGGAGAGAAAATCGCACTCATTCCATGGATAGTTTCTGTCCTTCCTCCCTCCATGTGTGTTTTACTGGCTGAGGCACTGTTGTAACACTGCTGGCGATGTACCTTGGATTTCTGATATTTTTCTTATTCCCATGGATAACTGACGACATTATGTCACATCGAGATATTTCCAGCGAAGCTACAATGGAGTTTAATAGAAAGTTTTCCACCCATCTAAAACAACCGTAAACGTCAGGTTTTGATGTCAGTCTCTAAGAACCAAAGAGCGAGGGCTTCTTTTTAGACTCAGCATTTTACATAGACGCTCAACAATGTTACCGGGAGAAATCCATCTTAGACGAGGCAGAGATACCAATTCCTCCACTGGCAGCAGTTTCAATAGACCAGAATGCAACGCAGCCACAGCTCGCGCCTTTGTAGATCTGACTTCAGTGGCGTGTGAAATACAACGGCTTCTTCAATGGCTTTTTTGTAACTTGAACAACCTGACACGGCACACCGCGGCACTGTTCTTTCCACTCTCACTTTTTCTCGGCTGGAAAAACTTTCTAGGACATCATCATCGCTCTCTCCATCTCCACACGTATACAACACTAAGTCAAAAGTCATTCTGGGAAATGTAGGAAATCACAAAATGCCTCCTAGAATGCATTCAACATCACAACTTGATATCTAACAGTGCAAGAGTATCGAGGTTGGTTATTGCCTTTAATGTGAACTGCAGTCCTTAAGCTTATTAAGAGAGAACTTGCTCTGTGCAAATGTCATTTGGCTAAATAAACGAAACAACTGTGAGGTTAGGTAATCTTTTACAAACACATCCTTAACGCAAACATCCTTAACGCAAACATCCTTAACAGGGTGGGAGAGGTGTTTTTCCCCAACCTCTAGGGATAGGTATCGAGAACCGGTACTAAATTGGTACCGGTTCCTGACTGGTCAGTACCGAAATTGATGAACTCCTGGACAAACGGTGCCGCTATCGCTATTTATGTAATGTTAATTCATTCTAACGTCCCCTAATGATGACGAAGCTGCCGGCGTCAGGCGATTACGTTGCGTAACTGCGTGTTTACGTTCTGTGCTCTCCAATCATGGCCGACAGGACAAAACGTGTGTGGGCTCACTTTACTAAATTGAATGAAAATGCAGCTAAATGCAATATATGTAAAAAGGTAGTTGCGTGTAAAGAAGGTAACACCAGCAACCTCATGAAACACTTACAAATCCAACATTCTATAAATCTGAAGCAGTGCAGCATGTTTGACTGCTTTGGCAAAGCGGCTGCTGCACCTAACGTTATGTCCTCAGTGCAGCCCCCCGGCTCCGATGCTGATGGGATTTGTCAAACTAAAAATGCGACTGTGTCGACCTCGTCAAGTCAAGGTAACACTCGTTATCGTTATAAAAATAAGTCTGTAGTTATTAACTCAGGACACAGTTAGCATCGGTTTTAAGCACTTCTAATTTATGTTCCTAAATAGTCCCATAGACCACGTCAGTCAAGCAGCAGCCACAGCTTCGTCAGTGGATAGCCGAAGTCAGACACCCAAGTCCAACCCATTCTCCATCGCTAGACGAGGGAAAATGACACAGGAAAAAACAGCAGAATGTCACAGGACTGACGGCAAGTTTACAGTGAAAGATTTACAGCCCTTCACTACAGTGGAGTCCAGTTGGTTTAGGTATGCTCGGTAGCCGAGAATATGTATTTGTCACAGTGTATGACATTTTGTATATATATTTGTTTTTGATATGTCAAATAAATCAAATCAAATCAAGCCAGTAGCTAGCATAGTATAAATCGCTAACTGCTAGGTAGCCTAAGCTTAAACTTAGTGTGAGCTGTCCTGACAACCAGAGATAACTAATTTTGTATTGCTTATGGTTGTTAATATTGTCCTGTAAGGAGATGACCACAGCCCTTAACCCCAGTTACCACCCCCCTTCTAGAGGCACATTATCAAACACCCTCATACCTGCTTGGTATGACGTTGAGAAGAAAAACATCATTGGTGAGCTTGCCAATGTGTCAAAAGTAGCCATAACCACTGATGGGTGGACAAGTATCATTGAATCTTTTCACATCTTTTCATGTCATGTCTTTATTTTTTGCACCAAATTATGGAGAGTAGTATAAATATGGGTATCGATAAGCAGTATCAGTATCGATATCAATAAAATCCTAACGATACCCATCCCTACCAACTTCGTACAATTCACTCAGGCAACCCAGGCAGATGGCGGGCCGCTCAGCTAAAACACAGAGGGACGCCAAACCCCCTCCGGTTCCAATTTCTGCATCGTTGTCATTCACACCGACGTGAACCTTTTAACCTCAACATCTGCTTTAATCCCCGGACTTCCTCGAAGGGACGCAAACTGACGACGGCGTCCCGTCTCTTCTTACCGTGCCCTTGTCCTGCAGGCACATCATGAGGGTGCACACGTCTCCTGTGGCTTGGTGGTTGACGATGACCATGGCTTCCTCTTCGGAGATGGGCCTCACGTCGTCCCCCCACTCCATTACTGTAGGGAAACAGTACAAAATTAGACACTTAGGTCAAATACTACGTACAAATAACATCTTTCCACAAATTTGTTTTAAACATCTTGGAGTGCCAGATGGGGTAGGTCTCACTGCATCAGCACAATTCAAACACTTTCAGGTAAGTTGTTAAGCACAGGCCCCCTTAACACCTGGCCTTAATGTGCGTCTTGTATCCACATTGTGTCTAGGTATGATGTAGCTGAATTATATTTAAACCTGGAATTAAAATGAGTCTCCGGTATACACACCGGAACCCCAATTAGTCTTTCCCCTCGCCAAAATGCCGACTGTCACGTGTCACTTCCTCTACAGAATATTTGCATCCTGACCATCCAGTTTTTGACAAGTTACTGTGTGAGCTGTCTTGACACCCATTTGATTTGCATGTGCTTTCTGATCTGAGACACACTGCATTTACACTTTGTTGTTAATGTGGCCAAATGCGTCTCTGACCACCTCCAGAGGTGCTTTGGATGATCGGATCTTCATCGGATCTTTGTCTTGGGTGCATTTATTTGTCTTTATTCTAATTTTTACTATATTCAATTACAGTCTGATGACCCAGGACACATATTAATGCTAGGTGGAAAGGGGGGTGACAGAAATGTTCAGCATGTGGTTTTCAATGAGAAAGGAGAAGTGAGTTTCAGGAAATGGTATCACTATCACTCTCACTATTGTCCACTCTGAACAGGGCAGAGGAAACTGTCTGGGAGTAAAAAAAAACAAAAAAAAACACACAAGGGATGCTCTGTGTTGTCATGGCATAATACATTGACTTTCAAATCCTTTCCCAGCGATTGTCTGATTGTCTTTCTGGCGCTCATTGTATTGTCATATGTGGCTTACCCCACCCATCTGGCACTGCAAGAAGATTAAAACAAACACCAGGAATTATTCACAATTAATATTTCACTCAGGCCTGCGACAAATAGAAAAGAATTCAAGTTTACAGATTACACTAAATATAAAAGTGGGACACTCCGATTAGCTTAGTGGACAATGTTTCAACATTATTGCTGACCCATACACTGACCATCATCAACAGGGTAAAAATTTAATAAAATGTCCCTCTAAATGGGTCAAAAATGTAGTAACACCTGTTAATGTAATAAACTGCTAATGGATAATGTAGTAACATCACTTTAGCACATTAACTGGCATATTACATTCATATATCATATTACATTTTCAGGGACATTTTATTCGATTTTGATAAGTTATTACATTATTATTAGTGTTACAGGGTTCTACGTTGACATTTTTTTCTGCCAAGGAGCAAATGAAAATAGAAACATTTTTAAATTAACTGAAAATACTCATCCCTACTTTGAATCTGAAGATGCACTCGTGCTCCGATTTCAGTTTCTTTTTTTAGGTAACGTGAATTTATTTTTAGGAGTATATGCTTCTAAAATAGGCGCACTGCAGAAGCCTGACACAGATTATAACCAGAATATCCTTAAGTTGCAAGAAGTAATCATCGTGTTACATGTCTAGACACAGTGTTATTAGCGGACTTGTTGGTATGGGAGCTACCTCGCTCTGAAATAACATTCTCCTGTTGGGATAAGCAGTAAGCGACATCCTGCTAGAACAGGACCATCAACCTTATTTGCATTCATATGATACATAAATAAGGTTTCCCTCCTTAAGCATAACCTCGCACAGCATCTTTGCAAGGCCGATAACAGAACCAGGGAGCTGTTCTCGCTCAAAGTGATAAAACTTATAGAAGGAAAACTGTAACATATTTACTCCTGCTCTTCACCCTGTACCACAGAAACCTAGTAACCGTGTTTCCGCTTTTCTCCCACGACACAAAAAAGCCATTTCACAGGTCTGTTTCAACATGTCCAACAATGGTGTAATGAGGAGATTGAGAAAGCCTGCAGGCTACACCGTAAATAAACCTGAATTGTGAAATACTAACACAGTTTTCAGTGATGCAATGTTCAAACTGATGACCGGTGTCTCTATCAGCACCTATTGGGGCAGATCCCCAACGGCACTCCGCTCCCCCTTCTGATTTACATCGATGGGCCTCTATTCAAAGCTTACAGGCTACTTCATTAACCATTCCGCCTGTATCTGACTGTTGACAGGAAACACACAGGAGCTGCAACAAAGGAGGAAACGAGGCTCGTGGTAGATGAGGGGTGACGACAATGGCCCTCCTGCAGAACACATGCCTTTGCAATTCGACAACTCCGCATATTAACAGAAAGCCAAGGAGGCCTGCGAAGATGTAGGCTAGCCAAAGCCACAGGGTGAGAAGATTCAGCTGGGATGCAATCAGTCGGTGGGAATCCCCGTAGTTCTGGGAGGGCCTGGCCAACTCCAGCTCTCTGTGTAATGCAAATGCATGTACCAGGCGGGCCCGAGGGTGCAGAGTGAGTGAGCACTTCCCGTCTACTGGGGAGTCTGGGTTAAGATTGCTGAGGTAGACAGGGCTTTGTCAAAATCGCTTTTATTCGCCTAGTACAGCACGTCAGGAAACAAAGTACACACATTATGAGACAGCTACACAATACAGGATTGACATATTTGGTGCAGGACAAAATGTAACAGGACCTCATAAAGAGAGGAGACAAGCCGTCCTGTATGACAGCGTACTAAAACACATGACAAGTATACATTCAGAGCCGAAGAACTGCTCAAGGAAAAATACAACCTAAAACACTGACAGTGTTAAAAAAACCCCAAAAAAACCAGCTAGTGGCGATGAACCTTGCATATCTGGGCCCATTTTGTTGTTTGGTGGTGTGTTTTTCTTATTACCATGGATACCTGGCCAAGTGTACATGACATGATGTCACATTGAGATATTTAGATAGAACTATCAAAACATCAGCTGTACATGGTTTTGGTTTCTCCACCTACATGCATAAGCAACAAGTTCATGCACGCTCTCTGGGGGTTGTCAAAAGGCATTCTGGGAAATGTAGGAAATTACTAACTGAAGAATATCACAGATAACAGTGTAAAAGTATTCAAGGGGTTTTCTCTTCAAGTGTAGCAGCACTGGCATACATGGTGAGGGGGGTAGAGGGTTCTAATTGTGCAGTAGTGCAGTGCACCATAGGGTCACAGTTCTGGGTAAGGTGGAGCAATAGGATCAACTTGAGAACACAGTGAGGCAGTGGTAAAGCAAAACAAAGTGACATGGATCTGCCGGTGCAGCAAAGTCACAGATGTGCAAAATACAACGCGGCTGATAAATAGCCAGAGCTGCACAAATTACAGATGTGAAGAACACAGCGAGGTTGACAGATAGCCTGTATTCCGTCATTTTGAAGACCTTCCTGTCATTAGCACTAAAGCCTCGGGGTATTTGAGGAGGAGCTCAGCTGATGGTGAGGGAAAAAAAAAGTCAGATGTCTGTTCTTGAGAGTCTAGGACATTCCAGCTTTGCTTTCCCGAGGAGATCGAAAATGTTTGCCTAAACACAAGATAAGCGAGGCTGTTGCTAGGAGATGTGACATCTGATCTGCATCTTCAAGGGAGCCTTTCATTGATTGTTCCATTCTCTAATAAAGTGATGAATAGGAACCAAAAACATTCTTAATGATCAGGTTACCTCAGGCCTACAATTATGCGCTCAATTTACTCAGGCAAATAAGAGTTTTCCTGAAATCAGCAGCTCAAATGTATACATCATGTCATCTAAATACCATGTTGGCAGATATCCAATTGAAATATACTGTACAACATATAAAAAAATGTGGTAGGCCTTTTATGTTCCAAACTGTGCAATTATATGCAAAGTGTAGACTAGATGAGATCTTGTGTCACCACTCCAAGAGAGCATAATTAGGATTAGGCCTAACCATTTCTGCATGACCCACAGTAAAAGACCCACAGTAAAAGACACTAATATATGGTGATAAAGGTAGCAAGCTGGTCTCATTCTCAAAAGCCATCATCAAATTAAACCCACTATACTAGCTGCTAAGTATTCAGCATGTTCACAACAAGATTTAGTCATGGATTACTAATGCACAAATTATTCATTCAGCAGTTCATTAGCAGATATTGGAAAACATATTCCATGGGTAGATGCATGAACAAAAACTGCCAACGGTTTAAGGCAGGAGGCTCCTTTTTACTTCATCTCACAGTAGTTACTGTTTATTATATAGTAACAGTTACAAGTGTTACAGCCAATTACATAGGCTTTAGAGCCTATGAAAAGTTACTGGGTTTAAGCTTAGGCATTGATCCTTGGGTATACAGAGCAACGGGGCGGTCACTGTTCATACATCTACATCCTCTGATGCAAGTGGACAAAGGATCTTCCAACATCAAGCACTCTTGCTCAGGCAAGCTAGCTGGGGTTAATCAGGCACTGGCTTGAGTTTAAAAAAAAAAACAAAAAAAAAACATATACTAAAAAAGGACGGAGGGGGATAACGTGTTGGCATGTTCAATTTAGGCCTATTTCTCCCCCCCCCTGACCTCAGGAGAATAAGATCACTCCTCTCAAGTGCGGGAATTGAGAGCACACTTCGAGACGAATGACACGCCTGTCACACTCGGGGGGGGGGGGTGGTGCGCGTCCCCTGAAGGCAATGTCATTTCATAAGGAGCATACCTTCATGCTCGCTGAAGTCCCCATTGTCGTGCGAGAGGAGCGTAAGTGATATCACAGAGATGGGTCATCTGTCAGACACAATACATTAGGGAAATTGTCTTTGAGAGATGACACAGTTAGCCTGGTAGGAGGACAGCCGTGCTGCAGGCAGAGTGTCTAATCCAGTAACGGTGGTCAGCTAAATGGCGTACCGCTGACCTTGCCCTTGCCCCCCCCCCCCCCCTCCTATACTTCTCAGAGGAGAAGGGTGATTTGGCAAGGCATTACACCAGTTTCTCCAGTAAATTAAGGTGAGTGGCAGTTTGTCCACACTCAGCTTGGCAGCAGAGAAGAGTCTAGCAGGGGAAAAAAAAACAACAACAAAAAAAACCAAAACAAAACGACCAATGGCCTGTGTGGTAAACCAGAATACACAGTGAAAATTTGCAATGATCTGTTTAATATTTTTCAGAACAAAAATGCCACTTCACAAAAAGTGGGAAATTAATGCCAGCCAGCAGCCAAATGCTGGTGAATTCTGGCAGGCAACAGACCATCATTTGGAGTTCTTGTTCCGTTTTAAAAGACTAGTTAACTGGTAAAATAGTGAAAGCTGTAGTGAGTCTTGGGTTTTACCAGTCAACGAATTTAATAAGAAATGCATCATACTCGCAGTTTCCTGGATACTTTAACATTTGATGACAATAACACACATTCTTGCAATTTCCTTGTAGCAGAAAGGGATAGTCGTACCAATTCCTGAAACTCACTTCTCCTTTCTGATTTAAAACCACGGCAGCAACAAAAAGAAACGACAAAACATGATGGCCTGGTCTGGATGCTGGCTGAGTACCACTACATTTGAAGAGAAACCTACCTACAACATCAAGAAGACTTCCGCCATACTAGCCTCATTCGCAGTAACTAAACCATTGTTGTGTAGCTATAACATTAAGTTAGTCTCATGCACTGAATTTGACTAATTTTGGGCCTCTATCAAAAGACAAATATATCAAAAAATATCGTCCTCTTGATGGACCCCGAGCTGCAGTGCCGTTATTCCAAGCTTGCTCGCCTCCTTTACTTGGTCCTCCACCAGTGCTATGAGGACATGACCATAACAATAGGTCTACCTATGTTTTCATGCACTAGAGCCGGTTGATACATTAAACTTTTACCAAAGTCTGTCAGCAAGATATCAAAAGCGTCCTTTCCCTGAATAAAAGCTTTTAAAAGCATATACTGCAAGGCTTTTAGAGCAGGTATATTAATCTTTTTAAAAGTGGCTTCTATCACAAGATCAGTGTTTAGGCTACATCTTCATCCACCATTGCTTCTGGAGTTTGATTATGCCATCACCAAGGCCCTGCCCACAAACTGAATAATCCAATCAAAAGGCCAGGATGTCCGCACATTATAAACGCTCCCCTGCAAATAGGAGACTACCAGAACTGCAAAGCGACAAAAATTTAAAATACAACAGGCATGGTTAATGAGCGAACTAAAGCATTTTCACGTTCAGACTCTGGAGAAATATTTTGCTCTCCAACATTGGGCTGATCTTAACTTTCGACTTGGTCACATGGTGCACGTTGCACATCCAAACGTGACTGCTCATGTGTAATGGAAGTGCTTGATATACCACACCAGGACTTTCAGGGGAGTTGAAAATATAAGAAACACTTCCATATTGCCAAATTACATTAATATTAAACAGGCTACTATGATACTGAAAGACAGCTAACCTACCAGAGTGTAACAATATAGTAGAGTGGAACTATTCTTCTTGACAATACATTGGGTGAATGATGTTGTTATCCTGATTATTCCAGGACTGCAGTAACTTCAACTACAGCAACAGTTGATGCTGCACATCTAGCTAGCTGCTGTGGGACTGGACAGCATCTGGACTTGTCTGTGTATTAGTTTCCGTAAAAACAAATACAGTAGTAATTCCAAATTCAAGGATTCAAGCAAAGCAATTCAAAACTGTTTTAGCTGAGGCCCCAAGTCAGTCCTGTATATATCATACCCTGGGACAAACAGAATAAACACATAGAGAGCAACATATAGAATTCACCAATTTCAACCGCAATGGTCTCATTTTTTTTTTTTACTGCCATTATACTATGCTATCAAAATTAATTTGAGAACGATATAATGAGGTAAATATTCTACACATAGGGGCTTTATTTGTGGAAACATAAAATCGCGATATACAATTATCTACAATTAATTATGCAGCACTTGTCTTTAAGGTCAAATATTGAAATACTTTTTGCATGAAAAGTTTGTCATAACCAAATCACTGAAAGATAAATGATAACAACATTTTCATTAACAAAATGAACAGCAGTTGCTGGTAAGAATTCAATCCAAAGTGAATTCACTCAAGCCCTACTGCTTAGCAAGTCTAAAGTCTGATCATTCTTGGACTGAGACAATGTTTGCATGCTCTATAGACTTATGACTGATAGTCACTATCTTTAATCTCTGCCAGGCCCAGCAGACCACCCAGTCATCTGACATGCAATGGTAACTTAATCCTGCTGGCTTTAGGGCACCTGTTTGTGCCCACCGCTGTACGTGTGACATTCTGGAGAGGCAACATGCAGTTGTGCCGCTTTGTGACAGAAGGAGGTAAAGGGTGGGATGGGGGAGGTGGAGAGGGTGACAGTCCAAATGATCACATGATAGTACTGCCACTAAAAACAACACTGCGTTTCCTATACACTGTTAACATTGGGCCGGACCGCCTAGCTAAATTAACAGCCAAGAGCATTTTTTTTAATACATTTCGGGATTCATTCGTGACGCATGAAGCTGGCGGTTCTTGACGATGTAGTTTCCAAACAATCAGATTTAATGCTGCCAAGCACCGAAAGTGTGTTAGTGAACTTCAAAGACCATAACTCATTGCACCTATGACACAGCGCATCTGCTTGGAGTTGCAGTGTGTCTACAGACACAAACTGAAAGGAGAGACGGTCTGAAACCGCCTCAACAATCAGATGGAAGTATAATAGTCAGCTAATGTTGCAATGTCATTAGCTTATACTGGACTGAGAGACATTAGTGCCTGAAAAAATGAGTTACTGGGTTTGGTAAATGAGACGTCAATAACAAGTCGTCAATAACCCCCCCTCCCTACACTGAAGTAAACTGACAACCTATGAGAAACACTGAAACATCTGTACTAGTATGCATGCAATGACTGCCAAAACACAATGTTATACCGCACATGGTGGGTTTGGAAAGTGGTTCATGATGCACGGCTAAGTAAAGGCAGCCTAAATTAGCTATGCTAGGATCAGTCTGCTGTACCAACAAAACTGATGTCTTCACAGGGAGTTATGAGTTATGCTAGTTATGCTTTCAGAAGTAAACACGTCATATCATTGGGCAGTGCTCAGACCTCGCTCACTGAATGCTATGCGGAATCCCTATAGTTGTGATTATTACTTTCCAAGTACAGTGGGATGGATGTCAGTGCTCCTCAGACATGCTGAAGGTTGTGCGGCCACAGCACCTCAGTAGTGATCAAAGACCAGCACTCTTTGAGGCTGCATGAATGCGATAGAGACTCCTCACAGTATAACCTGTTTGAAGGGTGTCTGAAACGCCTTTCCTCGGATCAAATATTGCAGCCTGTCTGGATGCTATACGGGTGAAATCAACACCTATAGGAATAGACTGATCTCGTCTCTTTGGTGCCAAGAAGAGAGAAAAAAAAAAGAAACTCTCGCACACACCCCTCACACCTTTGCCTCATCTCTTTAATGAGGCAAAAACATTCAAATGGTTTTGCTGTAGGCAAGCGGAGCATGGCTCCTGCTCCGAGTTGTAAGTTAGATTCCCGGAAAAAAGTAATGATATTCACTCGGGAGTACCGGAGTGCTATCACCTCACACTGCCCCATCTGCTCTCAGTTCTGCCATTCACCTAATGATTCAAACTAAGCCTTTATGAGAAGCTTGAGGGTGACCTTTCCATTCAGGCTGTGGGCCGCTCCACAAAATTATCCAACAAAGAGTTTTCAGAATTAGCCTAATTCTTTTTGTACAACCTGTGCCAGTGACAAGGGATATATATGCCAATACTCCTTATTTGGTCACTGTAACATGATCCCACGTCATGTACAAAGCACCATTGTTGTGCTCCTCCAACTGAACTGACGCAGCATCCATCATCTCTCTGACAGTTAACCAAAGCGCAGCATGCAAAGTGCAAACTTTCAGGCTGTGGATGAGTAGGCTGACACACCCCGGACAGCAGTTACGTAGCACTCATTCATCGAAATGATATCAGCGTATGGATGAATGTTGTTTTCGTCCTTAACAAGGCCTGGACAGAATGGAACGAAAAAATGTAGAGTATCGCAGTAAAGCTGTGACCTTGGGCACAACCTGAGGCTTCTAAATTGTAAGTGTTGTCCTGATGAAAAGGTCATTTAAATACAGCAGAGTGAACTAGTGGTTACACAAGATTGTCCTGTGAGAGAAGGGTAACAGGGTTGATCACCCCAGCCTAGATCCATCCTTGTCTAAGTGTCCTTGAGCACGAGTCACGACACGGATCCCCTACCTGCTCCAGGAGTGTTGCTCATGCATACTGACCCCTCTGTTATATCTAATACACAACAAGTGTGTGTCAGAGAAATATGAGAAGTACCAGATTCCAATTACACTGTGTGTATAGTGATCTGGTGCTCTAAATTCCTAAAAATCTAGGCTCTATGTTGATAATCTTGGCTGGACTTTAATCACCACTATTATGGTCATATCTTACTTCCAAGCACTGCTCATCGAGGTCTGTAACACATATACTGCTCAACGCAAGACCAGGTGTTCTATAGGCACAATGCTTTGCATAATTAATCAGTACTCCTTGTTGCTCTCCATGTTCACCACTTAGTAATTTGTAAGCATTTTGCTTGCGCCGCTGTGCAACCAAACACCACTGACGAGGCCGAATCACTTCCAAGACGTGAAACCGGTCAGTTGAGAGGAACCAACAAACGCTTGTGAGGTCCTGCTGTTCTCGTACCATGTGTCAGTCTGTACTGTGTCACTATGCGAGCTGTCAATATGTCTCTGCAGCAGCATCACCAAGGCAAATTCCTGTACATTGACCGCGCTTTAGCAATTAAAGTGATGCTGACTATCGATGAATGCTCAAGCAGAATCAGCTACACTCTGAGCATATGTAACTATGCTGATTATATGAATATTTCATAATGGGAAAGGGTTCTATAGCACTACCATTTTAGAAGCAGATGCCCCTGAATATAAGTTCATGCTCCCTACAAAGTGGAGCGAAGAGCAGCTGTGCAGATTGAGATTCAAAGCAGAGATGGTCATTTTCAGTCATTACACTACTATGTGTCTCTCCCCTGCTACTTACTTTTTCAATTCAGGAGCTCATATGCTCCTTGGAAAACATTTCACTACAGGGCCCTGTAGGATAACAACTACACATTTATATATCATACCCATGCAGTGGTCAGTTTGGATCAAGAGTGCATCCAAACAAGTTTTATGGCAATCTCCTGTATGCTTCCCTAACCAGTAAACAATGGCCATGAAATCCAGGCCCTGTCTGCCAACAGCAGGAAAAAGGTTTGCATTCATGGTACATGGAACAGTGACAATGTGGTATGGGTAATAATAAAGTATCTTACCTGTATAACCTGCAACCCAGCCCCACGAAGACACCATGGCCAGCATCCATTTGAACATAATCCCTTCAATGTGCCAAAAGGTGGGACTGTCCCATATTCTCAGCGGCTGAAGCAGGAGCAGGTATAAGCAGTACGATGGGATGGCTACACAGTTGTTAATGAACATAAACACGAAACGAATTAACGACCCCAGCAGAACCAAGCCCAGTTTGCGGGCGCCGTCCAGGAGCTGTGCCATCCTGATGCACACTGTCTGTAAAGAGACACACAGCAGAGGTTAGCATCCCGTTTTCATCTCCACTGCCTCAAAACAAGATAAGTAGCTTGCTCACGAAAGAGCACACCGAGGCATACGTGTGCACTTGCTGTTAACAGCCAGTCGAAACAATCGCCTGTCGTGTTCTGAATGAGAAACAAATCCGCCAGATAATGTTATGTCATGCACTCCTGAAAAAACTGAGTAGTGGGTCTGCCGCTAACCGGTTGAGGGTCGGGCTATTTAGCGGAATGAGAATATTACAAATGTGTAGTGAAAGCTATCTTAATGTATCCTACACTCACAGGTCGCACTGCAATGTATATTCAAGAGATTTATTCTGAACTGTGGTTTGTTTTCGTGCCTACCAGCTAGCTAGCTACCTAGCCGCTAGTTTGCATGCAATGATAGGACCATAAAAGGACCAGTCGAACGGGACAGGATCGAGTCCTACAGTTGGCATGCTAGCTAGCAAGAGGCTGAGTTAGCACAACGGGAACAGATGTTAAGAAATGTGTCAGTTATGAGGTGTGACAATCCGTGTATCACTGTGAAACATATTGAAATGCATATTTTGGGTAGCTAGTAAGCTGAAGGACTTGGGTAAATGTCCAGACATTGTACCAGACGTTTACTTGCACACTGGATAATGACTGAGAGCTGGTGCAAAGCGCGATATCCGCGTGTTTAGCGAGTGGCTGCTCCAGAATATAGTCTGACCCTGGAATTTAGTAAAAGTCTCAGTTAACCACTGATGCTACTCACCCAGTTAATGTCACTGAAGCATCCAAGGACAGCAAAGATGTAGTGCAAGATATCGTGTCACGTGCAGCTAACCTAAATGGTTAAGTTAGCAATTTTTGCTAGTTAACATGTTAAGTCTCGATCAAATCTGGGGACACTAGTGGACATTTTTGATAAAATATACCCTGCGCGATATAACTCCAGTTCCACCCATTTAGCTATTCAGTGCTGCTCGGGTAGAATGAATCCCGGGCAACGCTGGCTCGCTAGCTGGCTAGCAAGCGACTCCGCTTCAGCGTCGTTGGCTCCATCTCAATCAATGGCACCGGGATAATTCCACCGATGCAACATCATCATCAAGTTAGCTAGCTAGTGAGCTTCCATTAGCAAATATGAACGAAAGACGATGCGGGCCTGGAATCAAGACTGCCGGTTAAACTGACGTTATACAAAAAACATTAACGAAAGATGCACTCCGTGCGTATCAGGTGCGGAGAGCAACGATTTTTCGTTTCTAGACTGGTATGACCCGTTATCTTTCTCCATAGCCCGATTCACGCAGCCATCACAACGAAGAGAAGATCTTCACCGGAGCTGCGACAAGCTACCCAGAGGTAACCAGAGGAGTCCGGAAGTGACTCGATTTTGCCTTCAAAATAAAAGCTGCACTATTACTCAAAACGTCCGCACGAATGTTGAATACGGATTATATTTTGAAAGCTAGGAGCGGAAGTCCTGTTTTTATTTCGGCTGGTTTTACACCTGTCTTCACTAGACGCCAGCTTCTAGCCACTAAGTGCGCAGGCTCCCTGATTTCAGTCAAACGCAAACCGCTTCATTATCCTTATCCAAGGAACTGCAATTCTGATTTTGTGACCACATGCTATGACTTCATCTTAAGTCATCTTTACTCACTCCTAGCTACAGTGTGACCAAAATGTTCCTAGATCTGCAATTTCATCCGTTTGCGTGATATCACTGTTGGCATTCTGTTGCGTTTACTTTTATTCTGAAAGTGTGGGCTATTTGAACAAAGCTTGCATCATTATCAAAGTATGTTACAAATTTGAGATAGTTACTGTAACAAGGTATTCAAAGCCATTGGTAATAATAACGAGAACATTTACGTGTGTGGCTTTATAAGGTGATATATAACTTAATACTGTCGATGGCCTAGAGTAATTAACACTTAAACCATCTAATCCACTAGTCTAACTACTGACCATGTCTCCCATACAATCCAGCCTTGTAAAAAGTCTAGAATTAGCATCAGACCAATTTTGGTGCTCTTTGGACCAAAATGATGCTTAGAGGCTGTTTAATGAATAGTTATGGTCTGCCCCCTGATGGTCCTTTTGTCTATTGCACTTTCTGAAGACGATGACACTGACTAAGGCTGTAAATCCAAGGACATCCAATACTATGGTGGTTGGAGCGAGACAACAAAATGGACAGGGAATAAAGACCAGTGTTGCATTATATCAAGCGGCAGACTTGTGTGCTTAAAATCTACACCATCAAGTTATATAATGGACAATAACGTGTAGACCTTGATGTGCACTCAAATGATTACATCATCCTGAGTGTCCTTTATGGCTGGTTAAAGATAGTTTACAAGGATTACGCATGGTGTGCGGCATTAAAATTAAATTGGATCTTTTAATCGATGAAAAAAAATATATGTACACATTATCTTGGGATTCTACAAGACATAACAGGTCAAATACATGAGCTAGGCGAGCCATGGATGAGTTCAGAAGGTAGAGCATCAAGGGGACTTGGACTAGAAGCGGGCGTATGCGCTCCTCTGTGGAGCGGGCTGGGCCCCGGCCTGCTGCTGCTGCTGCTGCAGCTGGTGGCGGAGCTGCTGGGAGTAAGGATCCTCCAGGGACTTGACCGACACCGTTGTCTTGGGCCCGGTCTTCCACTCGATGCCACTCTCGTCCACCACGGACGCCTCCACGGTGACGGTGTGGGTGCCCAGGATGGAAAAATTGAGCAGGAACTGGGTGCTGAAGTAGTCATTGTGGGGCTCTACCCGCTGCTCAATCTCGTTGGTCTTGGTGTCCAGTGGAATCTGAAAGGTGGAAAATATGGGAAGGTTATTATTATGAATCAAACAATAGCTACAAACCCAATGACGTATTGTGTAGGAGGCAAGAACAAATCACAATACTCACTGAATAGATACAGCATTTACATGACATTTTAGGCATTTAGCTGACATTCTTATCCAGAGCCACTTTTAATGAGTGTGACAGTAAAATATGCTTCAGTTATTAGATCACCAAATACAAGCCACCAGCAGTCAGGAGTACAAGGGTCAGAGCCATCCTCATGTCCTGTGACTCTATAATCACGTAAGACGAGTGCTAAGAAAAATGTATAAGAGCTTCAGAGAGAGGTAGAAGGGATTTTTTTTACCCTATGTTTTATATGACTTGTACATATTCAAACCACCATCTGAATAATAACCAAAGACAAAAGAAAAGGCTGGACACCTTGTAGTCAGGCCCCGTCTTGCTCTGGAGAGTGGAAGTGACGTTGAGGCACACGGACTGGATCTTCCGGAAGAGTCCCGGGGTGGAGCCGTGCTGCACCACCCCCTCCACCTTCAGAGTCAGCTGCTGGCTGCTCTGCACTGGGATCGGTTCAGTCGGTGTCCGCGGGGACGGAGAGATGGCGAGCTGGAAAAATAAAAACAATGCATGTCTGGATCAATTTTAGAGAATGAATGAGCGAGAAAGAGAATGTCCTCTAAATGGCCGATTCAAACTGATCAAGAAATGTGATCAGTTTCTCTGTAGTTGCAACTGTACTGTATGCCACAGTGGACACACATATATAGCTATATAATACTACTGTATGTGTTGACTACAGCCCCTCTGCACTGTATGTGAGGTCCTGTTGTCAATCACCCATGTGTGCCAGTACGTCAACATGTTCCTGCATCAACGTCACCGAGACAAATCCCTGTGCATGTGATGTGTTTGGTGATTGAAGTGATTCTATACATGATTGAAAGAGTCCACACATTGTTATCTGCTCCCGAGCTGTGTAAATGTATTAATACCTACACACTCCAAACGTCACCTGTGCATAGGTGTACATACATGCATTTACACACCTTGGGAGCAGAAACAGTGTGCAGACTCTTTCATTCTTCATGTTGTGGATTCTGTTTGGCACCTGGATTGGGATGTGTGTGTTTTGGTTCCTTTTCTGATTAAAGTGAATCTAAGTTAGTGAGTTACCTTAATGCTGGTTGACTGGAGCTTTTGGAAGAAATACCTCTGGAAGGACAGCGGGACTTTGAGCAAAGCTATGACAGCGTCACAGAGGCAACCTGTATGCTGAATAACAATACAAGCAAAAATACATTTACAATCTTGACATTTTAAGCATTTCGCTGCTGCTCATTTCCAGAGTGACTAAGAATAAATAAACAGTAGAATAAGCTTAACATCTAAAATTCTTATGTTCCTAGATCAATGACACAAGCAGAGAATTTGTCACAACCACTGCACTTTGTAAGGCGAGACACCCTGCGGCACAGCTACAAGCATAAGGAAATAAGCATACGCAAACTTGGTGGTCACTGGGTGCACCGTGTAGACCTTACCAGATAGGAAACAGGAGGGTGTTTCTTGCTAAGGCCCTCCACTTCCTCCAGCACACGGTTGAAGACCGACATCATCCGTCTCTCGTATTCACTCTCTGTCTGGACCGACCCCAGGGTGCCATACTCCTGAAAACTAGATTACGGAAACAGAGAGAGACAATCTGTTACAATCAAATGCTTGCCCGGAGAATGCTTCCAGGGAATTTGTATTAGGGCAAAGTACTTATGATAGCGATCCCACAAGTATTTTGTGTAGCGAAAAACGTTTATATCAAATAAAAAAAAAAGATACATTTATTTTCATTCAATTCATGTCATGCACTCTAAGTGTGCAGCCCAAGGGCTTAAAAGAAATTCTACATCTGTAAATTACGCCGTAGTTGGTTACAGCATAAACACACTCCTTAAACTACAGTATCATGCATAGAAACTCAGCTGATGTTTTCCCCCAGGCTTTACCAATATAGTGTACCATACATAGAATCCACCTTTTCTCAAACATATCTCAAGCCGTTCAAAACCATCAAACCCCAACAAATTCAGTCATTTTACAATAAAGCACTCTCCTCAGCTCGCTAAATGATGGATAATAGAACACAACATGAATTTCATTATCAGTTTTTCCCCAAATCACCTAACGAACAATTTCAGATACATCAGACTGGTCTACTCACCTGGCTGCCTGTGGGTCCAGAATCAGAGCTTCTATGACATGGGAGACGAGCAAGCAGCTCTGTTGTTGGCTGGATACGCAGTTAAAGAGAAATGCATTACAGCACAGAAACCAGGGCTTTCAAAAATACCACACAAGTGATGTGATTGAGGAGTGTTCATTTAACTGTTTGAAAAGGATACAGCTCCACGTTACGGAGGGTGGCATAGTCCGCATCGAACGACGACTGGTGTAAGTCAGAGTAACGAGCAGCAAGGCTTCTGAACTCATCCATGGATACTTTCATCTGAGAAAAACAAAAAAAAACAAAACAGATGGGGAAATAGTTACTTAACAGCAGTGACCTATATATCATACTTGAGCATATTCGGTCGTACCTGCATGGAGATGCGTCCGCAGCGCTGCAGCTCATTACCCGAGGTGAGGGCGACGGTGGTGGCGATGGCGGGAGGGGGGCTGGTTTTCAGGCTGTTACAGGTACAAATGAGCTGCGACAGGGCCTGCAGCGTGTCGATACGCAGCTTCACAAACTCACACTGGAAGGTAAGCGGGCTCAGAGGAGTGCTGGCAGCCTGAGGGGAGAGATTCATATGATAACCATACAAAAACATCATGATGAGATGGCCTAACAATGTACAGACAGGTATCAGGTGTGCTAATTTAATTAATTAATGATCTGCGTATTCAGCCCCGATACAAAGACTCTCTGCTGTGGACTGAGCATCAGCAGTTGCATCTGTCACTGATGACAGAGGCGGAGTTGTATTAATGCGTTTTGACAAGCAGATGCCTGGCAGTTACTGACTGTGAGGGAGGCGATGCCCTTCTGGTAGGAGCGCAAGGCCTCGGCGATGGCGCTCATGGCGGCGCTGTAGTTCCCGTCCTCCACGTGACTCAGGCACTGCTCCGCCTGGGAGAACTCCTTCAGGCTGTTCAGCCAGAAGTAGAAGTGCTCCGACGCCACGCGGGTCCGCAGGCTCTGGTACAGCTCGCTGGAGAACTCGTGGCATCCCTGCGGATCAGTGACAGGAGTTAAACTGTCCTGTCTCAGGTGCTGGGCTCGCTGAAATCCAACACGCTATGCTCCAAAACACCTTTTCATTCAAACAAATGGATGTTTCTGCCCTCTTGGACCTTTCTCGTGTCTTAGAAGAGACCTAGGGGAGGCACACTAAGCCATTTTGGAGCATTGCGTTGCCAGCTCAGTCTGTTTGGTCTCATCCTTGGGGATCAAAAACAAGGCCAGTCATAAAAACACAGAACACAGAGGGCACTGAAGGCCGTCAGAGCTTCAATGCAGTAAAGTTTCATAAGCATACAGTATCTAATAGGGATGGGTTGAAATATCAAATTCAATGTATCGCAATACAAAAATTTGACAGTACGTATTGCAGGCCAGAAAAATGAAACGATATTAGCTCCATTTTATTCTGCTGTAGTAATCACAAATGAGATGGCTTGCCCATCACAATTTCACAAGCTCTCCATCCAAATTATATTTTCACTTTGTAATGATATTTTTAAATTACTGTTTACATTCTAGCAAGCCAATGCCATTGCTAGAAAGACATAATTCTGCACAGTCATACTTTGTTATCATTGTATCATGGTTGTATTAAATCATGAACCCCATATCGCGTATCGACTCGTATCGTGAGATACGCATATCGTCCCATTCCTAGTATCTAACAAGTATCATTGACATGTGCTGCCAATACCAAAAGATGGCATTTAATACTTAGAGGCAGATGTGTTGAAAATTATACACACATACAGAGCATCAGATACTGTAAACAGATCAATGATATCTGTGCATGTCCCTTTAAAATAACCCAATACGGTTAGTGAGCTAGTCTGTATGAGCGTCAGAGTTATAGTCAAGCAGATGAGATCACCATGCGCGAGGCCTGCCGAGCGATGCGGTACACCGTCCAGCCGTTAGCCACGTTCTCCAGCTGCTGTTTGATGACCATCTTCACTTCGGCTGACAGAGAAGACTGGCTGGCCACGAAAATCACTGTTGCCAAGGAAACCTGCAGCAGTCACAGTGGGTGTGACATTGAGGTGTTAAAAAAAAAAAAAAAGAAAATCAGCGGGACACAAGGGGCATAATAGAAGTAAGCGATTCTTCAGACTGCATGTCAGCTATTCATCTAATATTATTTCAGGTTGTTTGTCAGAAGGATGCTTAGGCCAAAAACAAAAAGCAGAAATGTAAACGTGAGAAGAGGCAAGCTGTATTTCTAATTCAAAACAGGTTTGTGCATCCACTTTGATTTCTCAATAGAAACTACACAATTACTACTTAAATTGTCAGTTAAATGCCGTTAAATGAGACTCCCAAAGCTGTTTTATTTAAGACATAAAAGCTCCATTTAAGCGTTTTAAGACCCATTAAGGCCCTCAATTTAGATGATTTCATTTTTACTTTCTAAAGCCCTGCAGACTGATTCGTGCTCCGAGTCTCTCACCAGGAGCTCTTGCTGCTTGTCAGTGGAGGAGTGACTGGCCACTCTGTAGAGGTCCACCAGATCTCCCAGCATGCCGTCTCCCAGCACTGGCAGGTGGGTGGCGATGGCTGCCAGAGCGTGGCACATGAGAACGCGAGAGGCGTCACAGGCGGAGTGGAGCTGACCGAGCAGGAATTCCACGGCTGATTGGCTGAGGTGAGGTCGACTCTTCAGCAGCTGAACCAATGAGGTGAGGGCCGTCTAGAAATATAAAAAGGTAGATAGGGAGCTGGATATTGCTAAGTCATGATGTAGAAGTAGGTTGGGTGATAGTGTAACCATCACATATATCGCCAAATGAATGATAAAATCAGAAAAAACATTGGCCAGGGAATTCCCCGATACTTTGATGTATTCGTCCAATCATCAAACCCGAATGTGAACAACCTCGTGGTCGTATGTCGTCTTACTTTGAGTGTGGCCTGTGCACTGGAACTGCTGTCCTGACTGCAAAGCATCAGCAGAGACTCCACTCCCAAAACTGTGTCCTGCTCCAACTGCACTATATCTGGGGAAGGAAAATACACACAATGGCACTGAGCCCCGGCAGACAATAGCAAATATCAGTGGGATGAGTTAAAACAAACAGAGAGATGAAAACACTGACAGGCAGCGAGGCATGTATGAGAGGACTCCCTGACCCCGTGCGCGTCGTGCCCATTGTAACTAACCTTTCTCTGGACAGGAAATGGCAATGTTGGCGAGCACGATAACCCCGTGCGCGGCCACTGCCAGGTTGCTGTGGTAACAGCATTCCTGCGCCAGTTTAACCAGGTCAGTGAGCCGAGGGGGGACCGAAGAGCTACCTGCAGAGAGAGAGGATTGTGTTCCAGCATGCTGTAAATCAGTCCTGAGATACTCAATTTTCACAATACAAATCAGCCAAATAACAGAACTTCAAACATGCACCTAAAGCCTAGTCTGAATAAAATTATCACATACTTAAAGCAGTCTACTGTGTGACAAGAATGTCTATGTTGGAGACTTATTTAAAAGTCAACTGTACCTGTCACAGGGTTGAAGTACTGCTTGATGGCGATTGTTCCCGAGAGAGTGGAGAGGACAGCCAACATCCCCAGCTTCAGACTGTTGTATGGGCTAGTCAGGGCGCACTCACACAGGGTCTGCAGCCACAAGGCATCAACACCATTAGATTACTCACACATTTCAAATTCAGCAATAAGTAAATCCAGCAATGCAATTATCAGCGTCTGAAACTCGACCTGAGTGTTTTCTCTGATCCAGAGGTGAGGAGCCTTTTTAGCCAAGAGCTTCAAGTCCTGAATTGCCAGTCTCTTGACAGCTTTCCTTGGGTCGTCTTTCAGGTATTGAAGGAGAAGCTGTAACTGTTGGGTGGAGGCGGTCAAATAAAAAGACAATCATTTTGATTTTCTTGATAGGGTGCCAGGGTGCCGAGTACAGACTTGATTTCTAAGCAACATCGCTATTAGGGATGGGATGATATTCTTATCTCACGATACGGTACGATATGATACAATGTAATAAATAAAAGTTCAATGACAATTAAGTCTGACTGTGCCGAATTATGTTAATTTCTGAGTTACAAATCTTTCTACCAATGGCTTTGGCATGCTAGAATGTAAACAATTTAAAAAATCTCATTACATAGTGAAAATATTATTTGGATGGAGAGCTTGTGAAATTGTGATGGTCAAGTCGTCTCATTTGTGATTACTACAGCAGAATAAAATGGAATTCATTTTTCGATACATATTGTCACATTTTTGTACTGCGATATATTGAATTTCGATATTTCGTCCCATCCCTAATCACTATGTCTTTAACTTTTACCTGCTTAGGGATGTCGATGAGGGAGGAGGCGGCCAGCTGGGTGAAGGTGTGCAGGGTGACGATGACCATGGGGGTGGAGGGGTAAGAGTTGACCAGCTGCTGCAGAAGCTCTCTGCTGCTGGAGGCCAGGTTGGCATCGTGGTGCATGTGCTGCAGCATGGGGATCAACTTCAGCTTCAGGTCCACCGGAGTGTCCAAACCTGGGAGGGGGAGGTAGAGACGGAAGATGAATGGAATCTCACTGTAAGAGATTAACTGAATAAATCGACACCTGTCTGCTGGACGGCAACATTTACCAGGACAGAGATGAGAGGTGTGAGTGTTTTGAAGATAAAACAAGGAGTATTCACAATCCTTCTCTCAATGTGACCTGGGATTGGTCAGCGCACAGTGCTGAAAGTTTTTACCTTGAATCATCTCACTGATTTTGTTGCAAATTCCAGCTGCGAAGTCTCTGAAAATGAAAAGACGGCACAAAAAATCTCTTAAACTCATGTGGACCAAAGTAATTACACCGTAATGTAAAGCATCATCCAGGATATCACACGCATTAAAGCTCATCTTAACCTGTGAACTCTGCTTACTTTGATTGTGCAGAGAAGCTTGCAGCAGCAAATATGGCAGCCTCCACTTCTACGTTGTCGTGAGAGTCCAGACTCTGGCGAATGCTGTGGTGGGCATTCTTCCTCTCTGGGATGATGGAGGCCAAACTACCAAGCATCCTGAATGGAGAACACCAAGGGAAAGATTTTAGTAGGAAAAAAACTCCCATGCAATTGCATGAGCCAATTAGTGAGTGAGTATAACAGACTTCTTTGATTTAAATAAACATTATACGGAGCCCCTCTGGGGTCACATGGTAGAAAAAAAAAACTTGATGTGTAAATCCGTGCGAACTGATTTGTAAACTGTGCATACGGATTTCTAAACCGTACCCTCGGATTCACAATCCGTGCGAACGGATTTGTATTGTGAATCTGAGGGCACGGTTTACAAATCCGTTCGCACAGTTTACACACAGTTTTTTTTTTTCTACCATGTGACCCCAGAGGGGCTCCGTAACATTATTACCTAAGAGTGATGGCTCTGGCCACAGGGTCATTGCTATGGATGACAGAAAACACCCTTTTGACAAATTCGTCCACGTTGAGGATCTTCTCCAGGTGTTTCTCGCTCTGCTGCGTTACCTTCAGCACACACAGGCGCAGAAAGTTGTTCCTGAAACAGAGTAAAACTTCTGTAAACAAATTGTTCAGTGTCACAATGAAATCTGTTTAACAAAGGCGACTACTCGCACAACATCCATACCCGAGTCTGAAGATGTCTGCAAGTTTCAGGAACGCAGAGTTGATGAGGATGGGGAAAGGATACTTCTGGAAGAGTTTGGGGAAGAGCACCACTGCCTCACACTGCTCTCCGAGCTTCCCCGACCTCAACCCTGCAAGTAGAGGGACTTAAGGTCAAAACAAAGCGGGGATATTCCCTCATGATATCAGTGAGCAGCAACAACAACATATATGCACATGATACAGACATGAAGACGACACAACACATAGAACCATACTCTCTCAGTATGCTAACGAGTTAGCCATGTTGGCTAGCTAACAAACCTTTGTCCAGCTCCATAAGAGCCGAATTGGCGTCAAGTTCTTGTTCGCCGTAACCGGCCTCTGACAGGAATGACCGGGCCGTTGAAAGTGACATCACTCGCTAGTTTTACAGTAGAAATAACTTTGTAAATCAGCGCCTGTAAACCACTAGCATTTCACTTTAGACGGCGAGCTGTACTCAAGCTAGGCGTCACGGCAACAACACTTCCGGTTATTTTTCAAAATAAAAGCTATCAAAATTAACCTCCATTTTAAGGTTTTATTTCTTTGAGTATTTGCAAAAGAAAATGCCACAGTTAAGAGCAAATACATTCTTACCAAGACAATTGTTGAAGCAATGTATATTTAGTGGTTTGCTCTTGGACTGGATTTAAAGTTTTAATACTAATTTTGTTATCACAACCTGTGATTGTATGATGGATGATGATGGTTGCTTCCACTTTTACAAAGATCAGGCCTCCAGTGTAACTGTGTGCATACTGTGCAATACCTAATTGGGGATTCAAAATTGGGGTAAAACTGAATTAGAGGGGAAGTGCACTCAGAAATGTGCAGTTATCAACAGATATTTTTGCAATGTAAGGGTTGGTGTATTTATTTAGGCATATTAAAAGAACAGTAGTTCCATTGTTACTTTGAGTAGCTGAGAAACATTGGGAATGTAAATAGTGATGTCAAATGAATCAAATGATGGTATGATGGATAACAATGGATTCAGAAAACCTGTTACATGTTGAAAGAGATGCATTGGCAGGCTAGCTAGTAGATCTAGTCAGTCCCTATTGCCCACACATCCCCATTCAACAAAATACATACAGATCATCTCTCTGAACGAGGCATATTAGAGAAAAATGTTGCATTCAGTCGGCAACTTCTGTTTTTACAGGGTCAGGCAAGAGTGGCTTTTATATTGAAAGGAAAGGGTTCGTCGATAACAAACAGGAAACGGCACCGGGAGTTATTATGGCGAGCTTTACAGATCCGCGGCACAAAGAAAACGGTAGCGGAAATGATGCTGAGAGGAAGCAACCGTTTCAACCAATGGCAGAGCGCGACGCAGGTTTAGCGGGGGATTCGGTCCCTGTGTTCAGAAGTTCTGTTCGCGGGAAAGACACCTAAAAAAGGACTACCACCGATCTGAGGAATATTCCGGTATTATCAGAAAACTATTTCAGATCGCCTTCTACCAGAGCGTAGAGATGCTTTTCCGCTCCATTGTTGACAGAGGAGTCGGCAGACGGAGGCAGAATGGTGAGAAAATACAGTTAATGAGTTTGGGAACATTTGGGGTCTCTTGCCTGTGGCTATGGCTGTGTTCTTACTCCAACGACGTTAGCATTTTGCTAGCTAACTTGTGCTACAGTAGTTTAAGATCCAACGTCTTCTTCCTCTCTGGTTTGTGTTTAGAATTGCAAAGCCACCATATTTTACATTTTGCACCATCGGTCGTGTGTTTTTGTTGCTTTGACAGCAGAATATATTTCAGAACTCTCTCACAACTTTTTCAGACGAGCGTAAATGAGCTATCTTGGGTATGTGGTGCGTCCTTGATCAATAGGGGATCCTTGATGAATCCCCCAGTGTTGATGCTGGTTATCCAACGTTGGATCTGCATGAATTCATCTAAAATGCGTTGAACTAACCAGTGTCCCTCCTTCCTGCCCCTTACCCTCAGATCCCTGCCCCAGATACCCTCTGACCTCTCTGCTGGAGGGGTACCAGTGTGCCCGGCACGACGAGCACATCTCCTATGGAAACCTGGGTGACACAGTGCCTCCATTCGGATTAGCTTTCTCCTCTGGTAACTATACATCTGACTTTTATCACCGGGTCATAGCATCAGACCAGGGGGTTGTTGTCATGTGTCTGACTCCCTCTCCTCTGTCTGTAGTAAAGGGCCTGCAGAATGTCCTTGCAGTGGCCAATGAAGAAGGCGTGGTGAGGCTCTACAACACAGAGAACCGTGGAAACCCCGTTCTTAAAGGTGTGTGTTATGACTCGCCTTGTTCTTTACAGTTGATCTGTCCTCCATCAAGAAATGTCAGTGGCTAATGGTGTGTGTGGACATTTGCAGAGTGGCTGGCTCACGAGAATGCTGTGTTTGACCTGGCCTGGGTACCGGGGGAGGCCAGCTTGGTGAGTACAACATTTGATCATTTCTTGTGTTTCATCTGATTTCTATTCTATTCTTCTTTTAATGTTTTGTGCTTCTTTGTATTCCCTCATACATACATTTTCTCATATTCTTGTTTTTCCTCCCTGTAAAGCACTTTGGAAACCCTGCTTTTGGATAAATGCCATGTAAATAAAGCATATTCCTATTATTATTATGCCTATGTATGATCCTCAGGTCACCGCTTCAGGCGACCAGATGGCCAAGCTGTGGGATGTGAAGTCGGGGGAGCTGCTGGGCAGCTTCAGGGGCCACCAGTGCAGCCTCAAGTCTGTGGCGTTCACACAGCAGGAGAAAGGTATGCTACACAGAGACCAAACATATGGACGGGGGATTTTTGTTCCCCACTGTGTGTGTGTTAAAAGTCACATGGAAACGGCATTTCGATGGTGTTTTGCCTCCTGTTCTGAAGTGTTCTAAAATGCTTTGTGCATAATCTTAAGCTTTCACACATTTTGGATTCTTCACAATGAATAACTTGCAGCTACCGGGACACAACCATAGTGTCTTAGGAAAAGGAAACAGGTTGCCGGTTTTATATGATGGGATGAGATTGTGATATAAAATATTTGAATGTTTTTTTTTTGGCATTTATTGTTAAAGGGGTGTCTTCTCTGATACTGAAAATTAGCTACCGATGTGAAAAAAGATTTTTTTCATTTCATTGTCACTTTAATTGTCACACTACATGACTGCTTTGTTTGTCTTCTCTTCAACAGCTGTATTCTGTACCGCTGGCAGAGATGGGAATATTATGGTCTGGGACACCCGGTGCAGCAAAAAAGGTACAAACTGAAGATTTCAGTCGCAAAGTTTGATCTTTGTATTTACTGATAATCATTCCTTTTATCGTACTCGTCTTAGTTTGTCAAATGGCAACAAATAATGGGCTTGAGAGTCTGATAGTGTTTGTGTTCTCCTCTCAGATGGTTTCTACAGACAGGTGAAGCAGATCAGCGGCGCTCACAACAAAGCGGACAGAACCACGCCCTCCAAAACGAAGAAGAGGCGGCCCGGCGCGCGCGGCATGGCTCCCTCTGTGGTGAGTTTCCTCAACCGCGGCTTCCAGGTTCCATTAAATACATCGACATAGAATGAAGGCCAATCTTCAACCTCTATACCCCTCCTCCCCCCCTCTCCCAGGATTCCCAGCAAAGCGTCACGGTGGTTTTGTTCCGGGATGAGCACACCCTCGTCTCTTCCGGAGCCGTCGATGGGTAAGGAACATCTCCGCGTCACCGCCACGCGATCGATATGAAATGCCTGTAAGAACCAACAGACTTTACATCCGTTTTCCCCTTCGCCAGAATAATCAAGACGTGGGATCTGAGGAGAAACTACACCGCACACCACCATGATCCAGTTCCCCTGCAGACGTACCCGTATCCAGGTTCTAGCACACGCAAACTAGGTTGGTTCTCTACTTTCAACTAGGAATCGCGTATGTAGACTTATGTGGAAACTTATGTGGAAAGTTAATGACTGTTTTGTGTGTGTGTTGCAGGTTATTCCGGCCTCGTCCTGGACTCCACAGGATCCAACCTCCTGTGCAACTGCACCGACGACAACATCTACATGTTCAATGTCAGCGGGCTGAAAACCTCCCCAGGTAAACAACACAGTCCGTCCTTAAAAACATTTAATCTCCTCGTTTTATATGCGTGTTGTGTATACGTGCAAAATGGGCAATTTCCACTTCACATATTGGCTAATTTAATTACATTACAGCTGCTTATCACTAGATGGGGCTGCAAACTGATGTGCTTTACCTTCACCTGGGAACGGGCAGCAGAGGGGAAAGCAACAAGGCTTTGTTTACGCCACAGAGGAAAGGTGGAGATGCGGGGGACCTGCTTGCACACGCTCGTTCTGCTCTTCGCCGTAATCGGCCTTTTTAAAATCCGAGCTTTTCGGTGCGGCAGAAGTCTCGAGAGGTGTTGAATCTTCAGCCAGACAAATACCGTGCGAGCCAGGCAGCCATTTTGAAACGCTGTCACACACCGAGACACACACTGTGGGGATAGATCCTCTGAAGAGTGGCCTGCTTGGCAAGCCGCGGAGCGTGTGGCTCCTTCCACATGCTGCTCTCTGCACGTAATTGCTTGAAGAGCGGTAGTGCAGTTTGCTCTGAAGGCTGTCAAGACTGAAATATATATATTTTTTATTTTAAAGGAGCAAACTTGTCTAATGTCATTCATATACATCCGTACGTCCGTACTTCTGCTCCACATCCCATTTAGGCTTGTCTAGTCAGTTTATTATAGAAATATTCCCCTTTTCTCTTTTTCCTTTGATTGAGAGGCTCTTTTTCTGCCTTGTTTGCACTCAGAACTGCACATTTGTCAGAGATCTTAGTATTTGTTTGTTTTCTTCCACAGTGGCCGTCTTCAGCGGCCACCTCAACTCCTCGTTTTACGTCAAGTCCACCATCAGCCCAGATGACCAGTTCTTGGCCAGCGGCTCCAGTGATCATCACGCGTACATCTGGAAGGTTGGTGGCTTCTGTTGTGCCATAATCTAATCTTTCTTGTGAAATTAATAGATTTTATTGTTATACAGCATATGTTGGTTTTTCATTTCAGCTGTCCGAACCTAATCGCCCCCCCGTGATGCTTCAAGGCCACAGCCAGGAAGTGACGTCTATTGCATGGTGCCCCACAGATTTCACTAAGGTGAGACGGCATGCTGACTTGTTACTTACTGCAGTTTGTGAGTGTTTCCAAACGGCCACACTAGCAGCACCATCTGTTTTGTCTCCTTGGTGCAAAACCTACGTTTGATACAGAATGTTTTTGTGTTTCCCCGCTACAAAACCAAACTGTGTGAATAGGCCAGGAAGATGGATTTATGCTCTGTATAATCTCCGCTCCTCTCTTGGCAGATTGCTACCTGTTCTGATGACAACACGGTCCGGATCTGGCGGCTCGACCGGGGAGTGGATGGAGCAAAATCCTCAGTGGGAGAGGCCAATCTCGTGGGTTGGGCGCGTCCAAAGTCTGCCTCAGTGAGGGCCGGCGCTCACTTGAGTTCACTTTCAAATGGTAGTTGGCTTAAACTATCAAACTGGAAATTAAAAAATATTCCTTTGATAATAAAAGTGCACAGATGAATTAGTCAAGCTGGTCATTAATTGGGGCCGATTAGAGCCTTTATAAACAGATGGTGGATATGGGTGCCAGTTATGGCTGATTTGCCAAAATGATAACTTGTGGTATCCTGCAGGGGAAACGTTTCATCTACCAAGTAAACAAGGGTCTTTCTAGTCTATTTTTGCCAGGAAAAATACTGTTAACTTTTCTGGTGTCATTCAATTTCTATGTAGCTATCCTTGCACATGAACGGTGCACTTAAATGCAAAATGTATCCAGAATCAACCTTACTGAATTCTCTCATTCAAAATACTTGTTTCACACCTGAAGTAAAGACTGCTTTGAGACTGACCAACCTGTCTTGTTGTCTTTAAGGGACTTCAAGCCGAGTTGAAAGCACCCCTGCCAAGACCCGCTTGACGGAGAGTCTGGGAGGCCCAGCCTCGCCCCAGCCGGCCTCCTGCGCCCCCAGCGGAGCCGCCCTGCCCCTGCCCTCCAGCACCACCTCACCCGTCCCGGCTCAGGAGGCCATGGCCGGCGCCCTTCGCCAGAGAACCCCGTCCTCCATCAAACGCTGGCTCACCCCCACCCTCGGGTCTCCTCCTGAGCAGGCCAGCCCCCCGCTCCGCAGGGTGCTGAGCCCGTGTCCGCAGAGCCCGGCGGGCGGCACCCCTCCCTCAGAGCGCCGGGCCAAACGCAGGCTGGAGACGGGCGGTGGAGCAGCGGGAGGCTGTGAGGGCGCGGAGAAGTGCGACTGTGTTACGGAGCTCTACCCCGCGGCCAAGAGAAGCCGGGTCTTGACGGGTGTCTGCTGCCCCGCACAGGACCCACATCACCGAGCGGAGAGGTGCAAGGAGAGCCGGGCGCAGACAGACTCTCGCACAGAGGACAGCAAACAGGCCTCATCCAGACAGATTGGCAAGGAGAACTGCTCGCCTGGAGCGGTGGACTGGTTGTCAGTGATGGGCCAACGGATGAGGAAAGGCCAAGGAGGCTCTAGCAGTCCCAGAAGCCCCAGTGCCTCCAAGAAACAAGAGGGCAGGACACCAGCTTCACCGGTAAGCACAGAAATCCCAAGATCAGACATGATTTCATTGTAATTTTTTTCGAAGAACAAGTTTTTCAACCTTTTTTTCCCTGATTCTAATTTCTTTCCCTATCACATATAATCCACTGTTTCCGCCAGAATTGTATTCTTATCAGGGTGTAAAAACCTCTAAAACAGCATTTAGATCATGAGACACTAAACCTTGAAACCCAGATTAATGAAATTATTTTAGAGTGTGCAGCAGGGTGACCCACCACACCTATTCATCAGTAGGGGAAACTCTGGTAGAATAATTTTAGAGGCACAGGAATATTTGTTGCATTAATTGCCTGGGCATCATGTCTTTGACCCTCACAACCCTCACTTTCAGTTGCTTGCAATGTTGCCATTCTAGAAATTCAAGCTTTAGTCTTTTGTATACTTGCTTTAAGTCACTGGGTAAGAATAGCTGCATTCCTTAAATCTAAATATATAAGAGACAGAAATACACACGCTTGAGAAACTGATGTTCAGTGATTAGGGTTTGTCCCTCCTTATCAGTAACTTTTAAAGGACTGGCAACTTAATCGTTTCTATTCTTGTATTTCAGACAATCCGCTCCCCACAGACCATGAAGAAAATCTCCTCGTATTTCCAGAGGACGAGTCTGGAGTGACCTACTTGAACTGAGTTCAAGTTCTTGGAGTTCTGTGCTTGTATTTAAATGGATATATTTTTATTTGGGGTATTTTTAATAAGAGCTTGTAGACATTAAGCCTCTAAGGACACTGATCTATGGCCAGATTACATGACTGTATGGGGGGCTGCATAGAGAGTGACAGAACAATCCTTCTCCATGTTTGATACTGCGATTTCTACAAGAGGCTGCAGTGTTTTGTTTTATTGGGGTTAAAGGTGTTGCAGCGGCCTCCAAAACAGTTTTCTGCTGTTGTGCAGAATCTCTGGCCTACAAATCAAGTTGCATGTTGGAGTAAATCTTTCATTTTACTCAAAGCAAGCAACTGCAGTAGCATTTCATGTTAGTCCCCACATTGTTTTTTCCTCAAGTGCTGAGAAAAATCTGTGTCCACATGTATGCCAATTCTAAATTCAGCAAAAGAATCACTATATATACTGTATATATGTATATTTTTTGGTCCACATCTTGGAGCCCTTTTATGAACTTCCCTAAGACTTAAAAGCTAAGCTGGTCTCGGATCAGCTGTTAATCCTACAATTCATTCCTGTCTTCATCTGTCTATTTTCCCATGTTTTTTTCATGCATGGGTTTTGACTTTTGACAGTGTTACTTGGTTATAAAATTCTGCAAAATGTGATTTTTCTTGAGCAAATGCGCAACTTGTTTATATGTACAAAATAACCAATGATTGTGGCTTGGTGTATTTGTATTTACTTGACTCAAATGTGCTGTGTTCAAATTTTATTAAATTGAAACACGTTTTCAAACTGTGTTAAAGGCAGTTTCATGTGGTTTCATCCGTGTGTTGGAGTGATAAACAATGTCGGGTGGTAATGTTTTACTCAGCCTGTTGTAGTAATGGATTACTTTCCCCAGTAACTAGTAGTGTAACGAATTACTTTGTCAACTTCCGTGAAATAATTGGGAACGAATAAAAAGTCGTTCCTCTTTTGTCACTCCCTGTAGGTATCAGATTGAAGTTGATTCCCGCCAGTTGTTTTCCTTGGAGTTACTCGTCGTTCTCGCACACTAAACTAGGAGGTGACATTTTAGGCGTGTTTACTTTATTTGGGAAGAAACGTTCCCGCTTCTTTGATGTTATCGAGCCAAAGGATGACACGAACATTGGATATCAACGGTATTTGGTTTCCCTGGTGAGTCACACAACCGCGCACAGGAAAGGCAGATGAGTTATCCTGTTTTGTTTTTTGAGACAATGCAACCGCCCATTTTGGGGAACGTAACGAGCTGTGAGACGAATTACTGCTCCCAGAGAGTAATACGTAAAGTAATATTATTATGTCTGTGATGAGTAATACGTTATTTATTTGAGTAACGAGTCCAGCTCGGGTCAAAACCCTCTAAAAGATGTAGACTTGATATTCTGGGGTAACTTTCGCCCGTCATGAAGAGCTACAGCTGCGCCTCAGTTCACCGTTCAACGTCACTTATTTGTTTTCACATGTCACATGTTTAGGGTCCGCTTTTAGCGAAATTCTATTGGTTTAAAAAGTTTCCAGTTTTGTAAGCCTCTATTGCTGATTGGCCACCAGAGATGTCAGTCAATGACGTTCGCCTGTCAGGCTCTGCAGTCCACCAAACCGTCCAGACCGACATCGACGGAACGGCAATGTTGGAAGTGTTTTATGGCTGCCTACTCAGCACGACTTCTAGTAATTTGTTGTATTTAAAAGCCTTTGTCTTTTAGGGGACGGGGACGTGATTACTGCTGTTCATTTGATGTGGAATGTAAGATAAATGCACACGAATGTGGATACGGCTAACTTTAAGTGCTAGCTAAATGAGACTCAGCCGTCGACCGAAATTCAACTTCATCACTCGCGGACAGTTCTTCAGAAAATATACTCAACGGAACGCAAACTAGGATCAAAACCCGTGCTTGAAGACTCGGATTTGCCATTTTTGGTGAAGAACTGAATGAACTTCATATGAACCGCGTTCTTTCTTAACTTTTTTTCTAATCAGCGGTGCAAACTGTGTCGTCGTAGTGGCTTACATTAACGTCAGCTAATTTTAGCAAGCTAGCTAGGTGCGTTAGCCACCAGCCCAGTAGTACAGTAGATAGGTACTGTCAAGACCTCGTAACGAAGTGGGTGGTCAGGCGAGTTTTTTCCGACCATGCATTTAATACGTTTTGCAACAGGTATACTTTTTGCAAACACGATTAAGCAGCAAAAACAATCAGAAATTTAGTCACTTAATGTTATTTGACTTGTGTTAGTAATATTAGGTTCTTTTGCGGGCAGTGTCATGAGTTGTAGTTTGGCTTTTTGATGCGTGTTTTGTAAATTGCTCCGTTTGTCAGAAAACAGACACACTGCCCAAATGATGCAGGCTTTGGAAACAGTCTAACCCCAATGCCAGCCGACCATGTTGGATCAAACAGAATAGCATAAGAGTTAGACAGGAGACGAGCTTCAAGGCGTGCAGTTTGCTCCATATTTTTTGTGCTGATGCGAACGGAAGAACACAAGAGGAAACCTTTCATTTGATTTAGCGGTATTATTGCTTGTCTAAAGTCTTTATCAGTTCATGCATCAAAATGTCGGCCATCTCTGCATCCGAGAAAGTGGACGGTTTTACGAGAAAATCCATGAGGAAGGCCCAGAAACAGAAAAAATCTCAAGGGTCTTCCCAGTTCCGAACTCAGAGCGCTCTGGTTGAGCTTTCACCGCTGCCACAGCTCAAAGGTACGGTAAGAGGATGAGGGGGTCTACTGCTTAAAATGGGCTACTTGCAATGACCTGTGTGTTATGTTCAGTAGTAGATTCGTAGTAATTACATACAATATGCAGTTACCAGAATTTTAGTAGACATGAATGAAATGACATCAAACAATTTGGCCTCACTGGCAACAGTGATTTGTTGTTACTCATGTATGGGTGTCTCAGTCTGCTGCATTGATAAATGCACCCGGTTGGTCCTTTATCCTGTTATCCTTTTTTTCCCCCTCCATTTCATTGAATACAAAAGCAGCCTGTCCATCAAGGTGTATGTGCATGTCTTGTGCTTCTCAGAGTCCCCCAGCAGCAAAAGCAGAGCTCTACAGGCCTACAGGTTGTGGCAAAGAGGCCTGTGTGGCCCCTACCTGATCCACTATTTAGAGCTATTAAGAAATTATTTTTAACTTATTTTGCTTAAGACACATTCTCTTTTCCTGCGCTGCCCTGCTTCACATTCATTCATTCTGTTACATGTTTTCATACCAGGACTAACCGTACCCAGTACAGCTTTCTTTTTTTGGCCACCGAGTAACCTCACTGGAACAGTTAGGGGTTAACTGACTTGCTCAAGCAATCTCCACAGTCATTTTGAGGGAGGAGAGAGTGTCTCATTCCCTTACGCCACCCAAATCTTCCCAACCGGTCTGAGAATTTGAACTGGTGACCTTCTGGTCACAAGCCTGCTTCTCTAAGCTTTAGGCTACTGCTTTCACGATGCCACACTTGTACTCTGCAATATTTCACGAACCTGAGAGGTACATAGCAAGTAGTATCACAATACCACACCTGAGAAAGATGAAAACTACCTGTTGATTAACATTAAAACGTTTGAGTAGCCAGAGGCACAGGAGCTAGCTAACAGTGCAAAGTTACAAGCTAATAAGCTCTTTAACGAGTTTGTTTTGTCAAATATAGTTATTGGGCTGCAACTTTCTTCCTGGCCCTTGTATGGACAATAAATACTGATACTTAAAAAACTTTGGTATTGCAAGTATTGTAAAGGTTTGGTATTGCAATACTTCAGTTGGCTGGTGAAATTCTGATGCACACCTACCCATGTGTTGTTTTGGGGTTTGAGACTTGACAATGTTGTCAGCAGTTCTTGTTTTTTGGTTTTGCAATGAACTCATGATGTGGGATTCTTGCTGACAAATAAACAGTGGACACATTTCTTAATGACTTGTTAAGTGTGCGCTTTAGGTCAGCTTTCCTCTGTAACCTCTACACTTCTCAAGGTCAAGAGTTGGACTATTGCATTATGAGTTCCCACAGGGGCTCGTCTGTCCCCTGAGGCTATTTGTGTCAGTGGTGTTGTATATGTGAGTAGCAGAAAGGGAACGCTTAGCCCCAGGATAGTACAAAAGAAACTAGAGGACAGCAAAAATGCATCAAGCAAAATGTGAAATTTTCGCACTAGTAATACGGGTGGCTAGTTTCAAACATTGGAGAGCCTGCTGTCAATTACTGGGAGAGCCGACTTGATAGCCAGGCCAGTTGTTGCATACCCCTTGGTGGCTGGCAGGTGGGGAGTGGGGATTGGCATGTGACCTGAATGAGTAATCAGGTGGCTATCTGTCAGTAGTACTGCTGCTCTGCCCAAAAGGACAAGTCCCCAATTTATTATTTATGGAGAAATGGTCATTTGTCCTTACTGTGTTGAATTCCTGCAACAAAAATCTGAAATGAGCCACCTACACAATTTTTTGCTAGTTCATGTGTACCACTAATAAGGCATGTTGAGAAAATTCTAGTATTTGTTAGATTCTTCTTCTATGCAGCCTCATGCAGACAACTACATATGCTCAAATTCACAGCTGCCATATTGTAGCAGAATAACACTGTACATGAGGAACACTGCACATGAGGAAGTTGAATATTTAAGGTAAAGTGTGCTACTCATACATAGCCATACAGAGGGCTTTTCATGATATCCAATATTCCAGTCTCTGACTACCCCTTCGGTCTCAGAAGTGGATATCTCCTAAATAATGCCCAATGATGACTAAGCCTAGGTGTAAATACAATACATCATGAATCACATCACATCACAGAATCAATTCTGTAAATCCTGTTATTGATACTTGTAACCCCTGCAGTGCTTCCCACAGGTTGTCACTTTTCTTCTGCCGTGTCGTGAGGGAGGTTATTGACAACTTGTCATTGATATTTCATTTACTGAGTAGGCTAACTCATGGCTGATTCTATAACTGGGACATTTTGCATTTGTAGATGACTGGAAAAAAGAAAGTTTGTCACAAAGCATACCTGAAATGTAATATATTTACTATCTGCCAAGCTCGAGCTATAACGATTTCAGATATTTATTTGAACTGGTCAACTATGTATCAGGTATCATAGGTTTTGCTGTTTTGTGCCCAAATTCCATTTAAATGTGGTTAAATGTCATTTAGTAATGGTGCTGGAGGAACACTGTTGACCTTACTTTATAACAAACATTAAGAAAAAAAGGAGAAAGAAGATGCCTGCCAGTCCTCACAGTGTTTTCTTCCTGAGGAAATGACATAGTGCGGTTCATATGCTTTTGGGACGAACCATTTCTTATTGAGAATAGGTTTTTGAAGGGGTAACTTAGTTGACAATGATACTCAGACATCCATAAAATGTTATGTCACACCTGATGTTTGGTGTAGCCTATAGGCGATGAACGGCTGTCCTCATTAGGCTATTTCATGTTCATGAAAGGAAAATGCTGAAAAGAATTTTAAAAAATAAGCCAATTCTATTGTTTTTAGCTAATTAAAAGGTTGTGATTAAAATCAGAGTAAAATGGGTTTCAGTGGTATACAGCTTATTTTTATAAATAGATGACAGTTTCTATGATACATAATGGTGGTAGGCCTATTTGCTCAAACATGATCATGTATGAAAATAAAGCATGTTAAAATGTTTTAATGAAAAATATGTGAGAAACTCCATGGACATGAAATATAGAATTACCCTTATTATTTCAGGCACTAAAGTCTTTCGATCTAGTATAAGCTAATGACATTGCAACATTAGCTGATTATTATACTTCTATTCAGTTTGTGTCGGCACAGATCAAAGGCAGACACCATGACTTGAAGGAGCACAGATGCACTGTGTCATAGGTGCAATGAATTATGGTCTTTGTAGTTCACTAACACACTTTCAGTACTTGGCAACATTAAATCTTGATTGTTGAAAAACGGCCAGTTCCATGCAAAATGAATCAAAAACAAAAATTTACTTGGCAGGCTTTTACTTAACCTGGGTGGGCTGCTCAAATATTAACCTTGTATGGGAATCACTGCACTGTTATTTTTTTTTTTAAAGGTTTATTTTAGGCATTTTTATGCTTTATTGATAGCGACAATGTGAGAGAGAGGGGAGGACATGCAGCAAACGACACCGGATTCGAACCCGGGTTGCTGCAGGAAGGACTCAGTGAGCCATCGGGGCGCCCCACCGCACTGTTATTTTACAGGGGAGCAGCCATTTTTCATTTCCATGAAGAACTCTGCTCTTCTAGGTGTCACCACAGCAATAATTTCACTGCAATTTTGAGAAGTACGGAAGCCCCACCAGACCAAACTATGTCTGTTCATTGTAATGGCACAGTGCCAACTAACCTGAAGGCAGGTGTTTGGATGCAATTTGGATTCCAAAATGAAAAGGAGCGACATAAATTCAACAAAAGTAAACTCTTCTGTCAGCTTTGTCATTCAGTGTTAGGACTGCATGATTAATCTAATGAAAATTGCAGTTGCGTTTTGAACATGCAATATCTACATATTACACTCTACATCGGGCTCCAGGTTTGATTTTAATTATTCCCTTTCGCACACAACCTCTTGAACAAATTTGTTAGATTGATTTGGGTCTGTTGGAGGATCCCACTCTGCAGTGTCCATGCAGAGCTGATGTTGACTTGTTGGCCAATTAGAGGCGTCCTTGCCTGTTGTTAACCAATCAGAGGCCAGAGAGGCAGTGATAGCCAGATCATGAGAAGAGCAGAGGTGAGAAGCAGCTCACTGAAAGAAATGAATGACGCAGAGGAGGAGGTTGTTGGTTAACTGTCTTGCTGCAAATGAGGATGATATGGTCCCCAAAAAAGACGACAACACCATTCATTTGGCACTCATTTGAATTCAGGAGAGCAGAAGTACCACAAACTCAGGTGCTGAGAAAAAATGTTGCAGAGTTGTAGCGACAGCACGAGGCAACATGACCAACTTGTTCTACCACCTCAAACCATGCCATAGAAAATGGTATGAAGAATGCATAGCGACCAAGTACCAAGAAAAAAGTACACCCAAAGCTCATATTCAACACATATTAATGACTTGCCACCTAAATTAGTTTTTAAACATGCTTTTGTATACATTTTACAAAAAGTATTTTATAAATACTGTGGCAACATGACAGATTTAGGCATGCACCTGACTAGACACCAGTCAGATGTTTTCCTACAGCCTGCGGTTAAATGTGACGGAATTGATCCTGCCTGCTGCTATGTGTATTCAAGTTCCACTTGCTAGAGCACAGAGTTGTGCATTTCCACTGTGCAAGTTATTTCAGTGCACTACAGCACACAGAAGTGTGCATTGTTTACATTAACATAATAAAGAGGTATGGAAATATTAAATTCAGTTTTGGACTCAGTTTTGTCCCCTTATCCATATTATTCACATAATCATATATCACAACGCTAAAAACTGTAGTTATCAACTGTGTATGCATCAGTTCACTGCAAATTTCAGTCATGTATTTTTGTCTATAATGTTGATATTGTGTGAACTATAGAATTGTGTCATATCATGACCTAGTATAGACATAGTATAGAAATTGAATCACATTGTGAATTCCTTGACAGTATGCAGCCCCAATCATGACTGATATTTTGTGAGCACCGGTTCCATCACAAATCTGTTTTTATCATCATTTTTTGTTATCACTTGTTATTGGTTATCATTTTAGCGTTTCACAAGATTAAAATTTGTTGTGTTTTTTAAGCTAATGGCATTGTCAAATCTTTGTGATTGGAATTTAATTTGCTCGCACTTATCAAGCAGACAAGCCTTGACAAGTTGACTTACCACCATGTTTGTATAACAAGGAGAAAGAGCAGAGCTTCCAGTGGAACCGAAGAAAGGCTTGCCTGGTCAGGTTCCTGCAACTTTTCACCATGATGCAACTTCTCATTATGTTGAAAACAGAACTTTTTATGAATGAATGTATATCACCAATGGCTGCTATCGTTATAATTTTAAAGCATAGTGGAAAATGTAACCTTTTTAATATTTTATTTTTAATTTCCTGGATAATACATAGGGGAAGCTGATAGTAATACAGAGAAACAAGGGGCACAGTATTCTAGCATGAGTTGTGTTTCAGACACTGTAGTGTTGGTATGATTTTCTCAGGAAAACTAGAACACTGCACTACAGCAGCATCCAAAATTGACTTGAAATAGCATGGCAGTAACTGCCTTGTTGACAAGCATGCAGTGACAGCCAAATTATCCCTCTTTTTTCTTCTAAAAGCTCCAGGGTCCTCGGGTTAGTTCTGGTTTAGAATTTAGGAAATTTGTCTTTTTTGCTATTATTATTGACTTATTCAAATCTGATGTGCAGATGTACAATATAAGGTAGCACATTTAAGATTTTAGACTAAGTATTAAAAACAGATTTGATGCAGGCTTTGTTTATATTCTATTACAATCAACAGGTGTCATCACATACTGCGGTTTACAATCAGGTGACCAGTCAAATCCCTAGGCACCATTCACCATCCATTAAAACCATTCAGGGCAACCTCTACAGTGACAGACGATGAGATAACTCAGCGTCTTGATGAATCCAGGTGAAACTTCTGTGTACGTAATAGGGGATAGGGGTGAAATAATGAGGACGGCAAAAGCTCAGTCTCATCAAAACCAGACGAGGTGGACAAAACCCTGCAGATGCTTCTAAAGCACAACCGTTATCAACAAAGACAACACAAATAACTTAATGAGTATTCTTTGGTATGAGTCAGTGCATAAGTACAAAGCAGCTAATCAGACGTGTACATAGTTTTGAAAAATAATCTCAAGTAGCTGTAAGGGTGTAGTTGATATTAGGACATTTCTGCTATTATGGCTGTGTAGCTGCGCAGACATATTTATCTATACCCCTTCTTTATTACCTAAATTATTATTGTAAAGGTAGGCTACCACATCAACCGAGTTCATTAACAGTATCACAGAGAAGTTCAGTTTCAAGTGATAATACAGCAAATTAATCAGGATTTTCTCCATTGCCATCTTGAAGAAGACCTATCATATCACAAGACTTCCCTTTCAGCAGTGAGATAACACAAGGCGTAATTGTCTCAACTAAGTGCAATGGCAGTTTGGTATATGACGAACAATAGCACTGACATGAGTCAAGGCATTAGTTTGAATTCCTGTATAAACAGTGATAGGTGAAATAGGACTTGGAGCATGTCTAATAGCAGTTTGGTGCCGTTTCAGAAAGATAGTAAAAATTAGAAAACCCATATGCAAGATTTGTGATACTTTATAATAGTGTTTTGGAGGGCCAGCACTGTAATTGATCCTTGTGATGGTCCATACAATATTAATATTTACAAAGCTTCTCTCTGGGGTGCCCCGGTGCATCACTGGGTAGAGAGCGTACCATAAGGCTCAATCCTTCCCGCAGCGACCCGGGTTCGAATCCGGCCCGCGGTCATTTGTCCTCCCCTTTCTCTATCCCATGCCTTCTTGTCTCTCTCTCACTAACTCTGTCGAATAAAGCATAAAAATGCCAAAAATAAATCTTAAAAAAAAAAAAGCTCCTCCTGACCCATTCAGTAGCTTTTCATTTGTTCTCTCTCAGTGGGAGAAAAATCTGGCAAAGCGACACTGATAGCGGCGACATTTCTCTGTAGGTACGTTTAGCTTAGCTATTAGCCTTTATGCACAGTTTGTCCTGTGGGGCCTCCGTAGTCCAGCAGCTTTGCAGTGCTTTATTTACAAAATGTGTTGTGGTTTCTGTCACCCTCTAGTGGTCGGAAAATCGCTTAGTGCAGCTTTAATATCCTAACCCTAGAACAATTGCAGGACCAGTCACAATTGGTTTAAGCTTTTTCAGATTCATTCCCTGTGCTCAGAGCTGGATACTAACTTACTGCATACTAATCATTATGTACTGCATACTGTACACTCAAGTGATGATTCAGTATTACCAGCGGACTGTTATGATTGCAGTATACTTAAGCAGTACTTCACATGACCAGACCATGCTATAAAAGGACACAGATCAAAATCAAAATTACCCTACTTTTATCCAATAACATAATATATAACTTAGGATTTTAGGAGTTCTTTATAATTCTGTAATTTTTTGTTATTTAGGCTATATAAACCTACATTATAATACATAATGATAATAACAATTATAACAATATAGTAACATTACAATTATAATACATTTGGCATGTCATTGCTATCAGTTCCTGGTTAAATCTTTTTCTTCCTTTGAACAAAGCTGTTAGACGTTTCCCCGCCTTTATTCATTGCTGTAGATCTGTCATCAGGAATTATTCCTTACAGTCAAAATTGTCTGTCTAGTAGCACTGAAATACTGTCACAAAATAAACTAACTTTACTCTCCTGTCACACATGAGACTTAAATGTTCGGAATTGTCATTTCAAGTCTCCAACACATTTAGAAAACATATGTATTCATGAAAAGATAGCATTGTATGATCAGATAAAAATTCACAACTTTAATCCAGCAAAGAAATATGCATAGATGTGATCCTTGATTTTGATCCTTCCAGGCCAACTGGTCAGAAAGCTGATGAAGTGCATGGTGTCTTCATTGGTCCCTGGATGAAAGAAACAAATATGTATGCCTCTGTTGTTGTAAGGCATTAATGGTATACAAAATACCAGGTTATAGTTGCTGCTGGAAATGCACTCACCCCTAGAATTTGACCATAATACCATTTTCTCCATCAAGCTATTATAGATGAAAGTTGGCGATCAGAGCTGGTGGGACAGGGCGGTTGTGCTCGAATTCACAGATGTAGAATGAAGAGAAAACTTTTGCATGTCACGGGCCTCATTCGAAGGCCTTTGACACGATGAAGCTTATAATACAGCCTTGCCACCCCATTGTGTGCACACCCACCTTACAAAACTTGGTATGAAAGTTGCACTTGCCTTTATATAATTTAGGGAGGACCCGGGGGGGTATCGTTTTTTGCCAACCAATTGAAAGCACTGCAAGTCTGCACAGTTTGCAGAGATTACACAGATGGCTTCAAATCAAAAGTAGGAGTAAGATGTTTACATGCAACAGTAACCCTTTTAATATTGGCTTAAGCCGGGCATCTTAACTGGGTTTCTTATAATTGAAATACAAGCTTACCTGGCTTATTCTAACAGAGTTACATTAGTTAACATTCATCAACCCTAAACCTGGTTACTTGAACTTGAGATCTCTGTGCATATAAACATAGCCAGTATGTATCAGGACCTAATGGACATGAGGCAATAAGGATGCTGCTTCTTTCCTGCAGTGGAGAGGTTGGAGTGCTTATAGCCCCTGTTGTGTGATAGACACTGAAAAGATGACTCACTGAGAGACCAACATGGTTGCCATGGCAGCCACAAGCCTTGAGAGTAAGCCGGGCAAATTTTTACTTTCCAAAGATAGACTGCTTCATTTAGGTTGATATTTCTGTCAGTGGGGTGAATTTGTGAGCTGAGCTGAGACATCTTTTCAAAGTAGCCTAGACTTGGGTGTAGGTCGTGGTGATTATTGTCAATAGCCTAAATAGAGTTCCAGTATTAGTCAATAAGTGTGTAGTAATTTGGTTTCCAGTGCTTGAAATTCCCTCTCAATAGATCAAAGTATGCTGCAATGTTCTGTTCTAGATTGTTCTAATATACCATTCAGTTTTGTTCTACTCTATTCTACCCTATTCTTCTATGTTCTATTATGCTGAAACTATAGTTGTAGCCTAGAAAGTTATCATATAGGCTTAGGTTGGTGTCAGTCATGCTTATATTGTGTTGCTTTGGCTACATGTAGTCTGCTGTTGACTGCATCAACTTCGTACCTGAGTTGATCTTTTAGCCAGGGTTGATCACAGCATCCATCTCCCTTCATGAAAAACACAGCCAGTCTCTGGAATGGCAACTATTGGTCTATTGATTGCCAGGGTGTGTCACATGGCCTGTTTCCATCGCGTCTGCCAGCAGATAGAAAATCAATATATATTTTTTTTTAGCAAAAAAGGGACACATATTGCTCTGTGAGGGTGTTTATGCTGTTTTTGTTTTTGTTCCTGTAATGTTTGGTGATGGCAGCTTAGAGTGTGCTCGCACTATTCCACTTTTTTTGTTAAAAAAAAAAATAATAATGCTGCCTCAAATAGCCTACATTTTGTGCTGGTAATAAACAGCTGCCACTATCAGCAGACACTGCTTATGTACTCTCAAACTCTTGCCAGAAACTCTTGCAACACAGCCAATCTGCTCCATACTGACTCTTCATGACCAGACAGCAACTACTACCAACCTTTCTATGGCTGCTTTCTCTATTTTCAGTCTGGTTGTAGTTGTTGTTGTAGACTGTCATCTGCTTACAACAGCGTGAAACCCTGCCTCTTCCTCTTCATCGGTCGGCTCATAAAAATGTGGTCTATGTCATTTGTGCGCCTCTAAAATGTTAGAACTGTTCAACTTGACTCAACTTTACTCAACTTTAGAAAGCATCCTTGTTGCATGTGTTCCCCATTGCCTTAAATATGAAAAAAGTGCTGGCAGTTTGAAAAGCTGAATAGTGTGAAGGTGCCCTTATGCGACCATTAGGGGTTAAATTGCCAATGAAGTGAAGGCAGACTTAGATGTGTTGAAATGTGGTAGCCTGGGCAGAAAATAGGAACGTGCTGGGCGTCCAGCCTACCGATTTGTTCACCCCGTCTTCATGTACATCCCTGACCTCCCTTGGCCAGAACATCTGACATTCATCTTTCTCAGCAACTGTAACACATGCTCAAGTTTCACAGTATCCCATAGAGGTAATGTGAGCAAAATGGCACTGTAGTTTCTCTGCGACAAGCTGGATTAACACTCATAGTACAACGGTGTAAAATCTAAAATGGGCCCAAGCCCCTCAAGAGTACGATTCCCTTCCAGGTATTCTTTTGCCTTTCTTGTTATGATCATCCTTGGACGGAGTAAAGAGGTCTGGCTCGCTGCCTTTGTGCTTGTTGTGTGTTCTGTGTCCATTTCTAAATGAGCCCTGGATACTGTTTATGGTGTTGTATGGGTTTGTTATTAGAAACCAGGCTACAGAGAAACTGTTGAGTGGACCCTTTGTTTTCGCTGATCTGGACTCGATGCCGATGTCAAGAATAACAAGCGATGCTAGTTATTAAAACCCACATTCTTTCATACAGATAACTGGAATCAGGGCAAGAAACAATAATGTATGACCTCTGATGATTCATTTTGGTTCATATCTAGGCATTTAGCCTATTAAGCACTGAATCTTTTCACAGGACATACAATACACAGTGCAGTATGATGATGAAGACGCCTTGAATTTGTCTTGGCCATAGCATTTTCGTTATTTCTCACATTTACAGTTGGTAGTTTGCATCAAAGTTGTTTCTCTCTAGTGACTCTTAAAACTGCTTTTAGCGCTGCTGTGACATGCTCTACCAGCACAATTTGTCTGTGAACCCTAAACAAAAGTGGAGACCAGTGTGTGAATCAAACTGTGCATACTGTCTCACCCGACCAGTTCAGCAGCTGCAGCGGCAGCAAGTTGAGAGTGTGGCCTACGTGGCATCACTCCTGTCATGCATTAATGCCCACATTTAGCCTACAGTAGACTGTCACTGCTGGTTTTTACGACTCGCCAGTCATGTTCTGCACATGTTGAGGCATTTTGTATTCTTTCTCAGTATTGTGATATGGGGAAGACTCAGATAATTTTCTCATATCTGCTTCTTTACTTAGTTTTAAAAAACATATGGCTGTGTAATACCAGGAATACAGTTTTAACCAATGCAGGCAGTACTTGGGCCTTTACAGGAGCAGCTACAGATGTAGAGCTCAAGGGCTTTTACTGACATCTTCTACTGTGACTTGTTAGCTGCTGCTATAAAAGTTATAGCCAAAGGTGAGATTTCTCCAATCTTCATATATTAAATGCCATGTTGTTGTTTGAGGCCATCTCCCCTAGATTTCCATGGTAAAATATGTCAAAATCCACAATGCCATTTTCAAAATGTGTTTTCTCAAGTAGTCTCAGGCCATAAAAAAACTGCCTAAACAATTTGACATTTAATGGTCAAAAATACATGGATGAAAAGTAAATCATAAAGTCAGTCATAATCAGAGTAGAAAAGTACCTATGGTTATTCTGACATCTATTCAAAGTTTTGACGTCTACATGTGTCTACCCAAATAATACAAAAAAATCTAATATTTTGTAATTTTTGATCAAGGCTGATTAGAACCACCCATAGTTAAAAAAAATCTGTAAAAGTAGATGTTTTTTTTCCACCAATCAAGAACCTGTGTGCAACCTGAAACCTCTCTCAAAACACTATTATGTTTGTTAATCATGAATCAATATCTAGGTAGGTCTGTATCATTGTTAACTCAAAATACAGCAAAACTGCTACAATTAGATTATTTTAATATTTCTTTTTTTTCTTTCTGCAGTTTGAAGATTTAATTTAGCAGTAATTGGAGAGCTAGCTCACCTCTTGCAGCCAGAGGCTGATGGCATAACTTCATCAGTTTTGTATGTGAAATCCACAAACCTATCTTTGTCATCACACTGCACAGGTTGTGTAGGCCTGCCGCCTGTGCTCTGTGTATTCATGGCAGTGATGTCAAAGCTAACAGCAGGAGTGTTACATCCATGTAGTGTTGTATCTCAAGAGAAAGGCTCATTGATAGTTTTACTGTAGGGCAAATCTAACTCGACTCTGCGCTCTAAGTGTAGAGTACGAGATGGCAGCTGCATGACTAAGCTATCAGTGCTACCACAGTGTACAGCAGAGGTCATCTGGCCTGCATACGTACCTTCAATTTGTTTTGGTCTCTCTCTGCTTGGCTACTGTTCTATGAAATGTTGACGGGTACCGTACAGGTGGTCATTGGTGAAAAGCACTACAGCCATGGTGAGTGTAGGTTTGCTGAGTTATAATACAAATATGTTTGTTGTATATTTAGCAGTGAATAGGTCAAGACCCACAGTGTTTCTGCCATCATGGTGATTTTGTTTTCCCATGTTCACAATACAAAACTGGCCTTATAGTTTTACCAAAGCATTAAAGTCGTAGCCTTAGTAAAAGAAACCTAGGTAAAATATGGTCTATACTGATGTTTGATAAATTCCCTACAATATACTGTAGTTTGTCAGCATGATGACCAATTAACTTAAGTCTCCGTTAGTTCCTTTCTGTACAGCCAGAGGTTGCTACTTAATGCTACAACAGTGATCATCAAAAGGCACATTCAGTCAGATATTCGGTAGACTATCAGTATTGGCCAGTATCAGGGTTTTTTTTCTAAGAGTGTGTCACTTAATACAACTGTCAAATTAGCACCAAAATAAAACTAATATGGCTTTTAAAAAACACTTAATTATCTTAAGATAGGCGTGTCTGAAAGGTTTAACTTGTTTTGCACCTGCATTTGTGCTAAAGTTCGTACAAAAATGAGCATTTGCCATTATGGGCGGGAAATATTGGTATCGTTCTCAAAAAAACATATTGGTGCATCCCTAATACAAATCATGTCTGTTCCTTATACAGCAGCATCTAATTGAAAAAAATGAAGTAAAAGTTGTCTTATTGTGAAAATGTATCTTTAGCCATGAATCTTTACACTTGAGCTGCAAATTTTCACACAACTCCCACAATCCTCTTTTCATATTTAGAAAGAACTATGTCATTGCCACAAATGCGCCGGGGGAGTGTTGCATTTCTGTTGCCTGTGTTTTGTATGGCTGTTGCCCTCTGCTGCAGTAGGAAGCAGCCAAGAGCCACCCATTCAGCGCACAACACATCAGACGCTGGGGCAATAAAAACATGAGTTGCTAAAATGGAAAGTGGTTGCATAATTGCAATTGTCCTCAGCGCAGACTGTTCTCATAAACACTATTGTGTTCTCCATGTATCTTAGTCTGGGTAGATAAAGGATTGATTTTTAACAGCGCAAAATCCAAGCCATACAAATTTTAAATGGCCTTAGAGTTCAATTCTTTTTGTAAAAACAAATAACAGCAAGCCTAATTGGTAAAGAAATAAACAGACTTTTGTGTTTTCAGAATAAGCTCAATAATTATAACAAAGGTTCCAACAAATATGATGAAATGTTGATAGGCTGTTTTAGCCTTTTGTCAAGAATTTGACTACTGTTTTGAACATCTCAACATTTCTGAGCATGTGATGGTTCTAGCCAGTAAGTTTGCCTGCCTACTTGTTGCAATCTGCATCTAGATTTGTGCAGTGCTATTTGTGCTATCCTAATAGACAAGCATTTGTAACTGTTATTTGAAAAGCGAGGTAGCTGTGCATGTATTCATTCAGTTACAGTATGAAATAAGTTGTGGTGTGTTTTGATGGCAAAGTTTATACTTATTCACTTGTATGTTCAACTTGATATAGGCTATGCTGCATGCTGTATCTTTTTCTTCCATACCAAATTCTATTGGCACCAAAAAGATCAAACTGCCAATCAGAGTAGGAATAATGATCATTTGTTTTGTTAAAATCATGTACCATACAATTGCCTATTTGTTTCTGGTAAAGTAACTATGTGGATTATAAGTACCAACATTCATGCCAATTTGTACAAGAGTTTTAATTTAATTTTGGCAGTTCCATAGGATTTGCAGCTGACATTGATTGATGAGCAATTATATTTTTAAATAAAAACATTGTACATAATGGAACTTTAAACTGAACCTGCTTTCTTGTGCAATTGTTGTTCTCTTGAGGAAACCCTGTATGTCTCAATGTGACAAACTAGTGTGGCAATTAGGCATTTATCGCCGTACATTGTGGCTGCACAGCTAGTGCAATATTTGGTTGCTATGTGACAACAATCTACATCTGGAGTCCAGTGTTGCTAAATACAGAGCAGGTTTGCTGCTTTGTGTTGCTAGTTTTTCAACAGGCCATGCAGCAGTATATTTTAGGCCTCAGCTTACACTGTGAGTGCTCCTTGTAACTTATTCTATGAAAAACAGTAATATGCTTGAAGCATGTGTGTGACAATTTTCAGCCACTGTTTGTGTGATGTGTGAAAAGAAAAATTAGAGTAAAAGTTAAGTTACCGATAAATCCTGTTGCATTCCTTATCTTTTTGACCAGCAGTGGTTTCAAAAGGCTTTTATCACTAATTACTGTGTTGGGGAGAATGACTCTCCTTGTGTCTGTCAGCTGAGGTCATGTTGTCATTCTTTAAGATACTGAAAAGTTTGGACCCTATAATCCAGGGCTCTTCCAGTTCCAGTGGCACAGTGATTGCCTCCCAAAGTAGGCAGTTATACTCAAAAGATTTTAACAGTAAGACATCTATACCTTCAGAGGTTAACACACACCACTATAGCCCTGTTTGTCTATGATGTACTGAGCTACTAAAAGGACCTAGGGCATAATGGTATACCCTATCCTGTATCAGTCTCTCCTTTCACCCCTGTATCTCCCAATTTCTTACTCATGTCCATATGTGGTAATGAAATTAGATGTTTAGTTATTACATCTAGATATCGAATGATTCCTGAAGTTTGCCATAAACTGCATCAGTCAGAAATACAATACAGTGAAATACAGGGTGATTATTTTTAAAATGTGGTTCCTGGGCTTAGTTATAATCTAGGTTACATTGTAGTTGTGATGTCAAGATAAAACATGTCACATGGGAGTGAAGGCTTCCTGTTTTTTTTTGTGTGTGTTTTTTTCTTAAGATCAGGATATCTGTTTGTTGCTCTGAAATAAGGTAGCCTAATTTTTTGTATGTTATTTTTTTCACCGAAAGGAAATCTATATGGGACATTGTCAGCTTGATGTAGTTGGAGTTTCTATCTAATCTCACAATTGCGCTCTTGTTCTCTTTGTTCTCATCCATAGATTCATATCAATTAGTTTGAATGGGAATATTTTCCTAAGCACCCTAAGGAATTTGTACACTAACACATCCATTTCTGAAAGGCCAAAATGGCTTTGCATTTGGAAAAGTATCTACATGTCAGACTGTATCAGGCCCAGCCATCTCTACTCCCAGGAGGATGAAGATGAAGCCACATGAATAGAGGAAATCCTTTTTTCACATACTCTCTGGTTCTTCAGAAAGCTCACAGAAAGCACATATTGAATATGTGAAGGCCAGGTCTCAATGTTGCCTGATTTTGTTTCCATGAAGTAGGAAGACTAAGGCTCCTTGATAACATCGGGAGACTGAGGCTAAGGTTATGTCTTCTTATGTAATTTAATAACCTCTAACCATGGAAGAATTGTGCAGCATGCTTAGAGAGGAAGATAAACTTAAGATCCGCAAATGGAAAAACTTTGCTCAGACTTAAAGTGCAGTTAGAATACATTACTCTCTCTCTGTCTCAGAGGCTCTCAGATATGTTCCACCCATTGGCAAGGTTGTGCACCTGCTTTGTCCATGTTCAAATCGGGTACCAAGTAAAAGGCCTGCATAGAAACCAGCCATCACGCTTAAGATTTGAATCCAGCATGCCTGCCCAAAGTGATGACGCCCTGCCCTAGACAAGTCTACAACTTGCCTATTTATGCGCATACAGGGAAGGAATGTGAGCTATGTGTCATGCTAACTCACTGCACACTCTGTCCAGAGGCATTATGGCCCTTCAACTTCGGTTTTTCCTTCCTGTTCTAGTTTGGCGTCAGACAGTGCCCTTCAATATGGAATCCTTTGAGGTGTGATACATTGGGAAATTGACATTAAGGCAAACTTGTGGGTTAACAAGTGGGCTAGGTCTAGTTACACTCAGATATCGACTTCTCTCACAGCAGCAGCCAATGATCCGACCTGTTCGGATTCAGTTGCGTCAGTACTTCGTCAGCCTTCAACACCACTGGAACATATTCATTAGGTGTGAAAGTCGTTGGGAATTCTTTGGCCGTGCCTGCCTGTGCATTGTGCTCATGCCACAGTATTTTCTGGGGAAATGGCTGTTCAGTTGCATAATGTAGAAATGTATCGCCTCTCAATAAGAAACTCTGCACCACGACACACCTTGCACCGAGTCCACTCCTTTGATGTTACCAACATTCTCTTTGCAGCAGTGGAGTGTGTGTGTGTGTGTTTGATGAGGACAGGGTGCAGATCAATACTTGATAAGCCTCAATAGCCTGTCCATTAGTCATCAGCCAGTATCTAGCATATATCATATTGCTGCTGCAGCGTATAATTAATGTAAGGGGTTGTAGAGTTTTCTTAACCTATAGAAGACAATATAATCCTTCAATTGAAGTTAAAACATGAAAATCACCAAACTTGGAGTTACAAGGTTTTCACAAGACAGCAGCGATATGTTGGGAGTATATTGAGAAATGCAAGGGGTTTAGTCACATCATATGCATGTGAGTAGGGTTCTGGTAGATATAAGGATACAGCAATAATAAGGAATTGGTAATGAGATGGAGATTGATTGATCTCAGAAAATATTTCATTTAGACACCAACATTGACTTGCAGTGTCATTTACCCCAATACACTCTATAGAGTCAACATGTGTTTTGGATGGCATCTACATTTGCGTAACCTCTGAACCTTTGGGTGTTGGGTTCGTGAGTGGCTGTAAATCAGACCTGCAGTGTTGGTACGCTCAGTTATATCCTCCTGCGATCATTGCAGAGACAGGGTCCTGTGTCTACGGCTATAGGCTGGTGCTGTGCTGGAACAGAACATCACTGTACAGTGTGTCACTGCATTTCTGGACAGCTGCCAAATGCTGTTTATAGCTTAGCTGGGGTCAAGTTTGACAGCTCTAATAACCCTGAACGCACTCACCGTCTAATCCATAAAAGGCTTTACAATCAAAGCCGGGAATGACTGGGCTGCCTCTGTGTGGCATAATACATCCGTCTGTCTTCTCTGTCTGTCTCGCTCTCTGTCTGTCTGGCTACTTAGCTGTCCATGTAATAGTGTGCTATAAACCTGTTGACTGGAACAGTCAATTTGATTTTGCATGAGGTCGAGACTGATTTCAGGCCTGGTTGAATCTGCCATGTTTGTGAGAATTTAAAGTTTAAAAAATACACTACCTTAATTTCTTACTGTTTTTATTCCAAAAAAGCAAATCACACAACCTATGAGTCCAGTTACAATCATCATCCCCTCACTTGTCTCATCCGTAATCTGTTCATAGCAGCATAACATGATGTTACCTAGTCTGTATCAGCAATGACCCAATCTGTTTCCCTCCCTGTGTGCTTCCAGATGCCCCGTCCACAGAGCAGCAGGATCTGTTCACACAGAAGCTCCAACAGTGCTGCATGCTCTTTGACTTCATGGACTCGGTCACGGACCTGAAGAGCAAGGAGATCAAGAGGGCCACACTTAATGAGCTAGTGGACTACGTCTCCACCAACAGGGGGGTGCTGGTGGAGTCTGCATACCCGGAGATCACCAATATGGTGAGGACACAAATCTAGTCTTCTGCTCTATGCAAACACCAAGACCTGCTGTCACTGCCAGCAAATTGGCGGTTGTGGATGTGAGCTTTACAAAAGTGATGGGGAGATTTTGAGATTTCTCATTTGTTAGAAAATTACATGAATTCAATGTGATTCAAAACAGAACCTTCAGCGTTATCGTAGGTTTCAACAACAAAGCCCTTGGAGAGGTTTATGCCATCAAAGGAAATCAAAAAGAGTATTTGATGTCAGAATGGACGAGATTTCATTTTTCAAAGGGGCAGGATGAAAGAACCATTTGTTAACAACCAAGGGAAAAGCTCCCAGAGCTCAGCGCTGGGCAGCTCTGAATATACATTTCTTCCTTATTCAATCTGAAGTAACTAAGTGTGCACTTGGTTGGAAGGTGAAAGACTTTGGTTGACAGCACTCGATATTGCTTCCTCACCCAGCCACTTTAATCACATTCATTCCTTTGCCCTTGTCTGAACCTACACACACTGTTGGAGCTGATGTCAAACTAGAGCAATCCAGTTAGCCCCCTTTGCTAGCCCACTAGCAAAGCCTAAAGCTTGTTTATACAGGACACATTTGTAGTCATTTATAAGCCAAATCATCTTAAAATACATTCCATGACAAGATAAGTTACTATTCAATTCAATTCAATTCAATACTGTATTGCCATGTCAACACAGTTGATAGGAAGTTGCCTCAGTGCAGCTCTTAAGAACAGACAAAAAAAACAACATTTCAGGTGATGCGTGCCTGTGCTACGTGATATTTTAGGGAGCACTAGGTGTGGTGTCATTTTTTGGATTGACATCTCTGTCTGGTGTGATCATTTCTGCATTATGCACCTCACTGTTCTTAAAGCTTCAGGGTTCTTTCCTCATGAATCAGATTTATTGTTAGGATTCTGCAAACGCATTTTGTGCTCATCATGCATGGGAAACTATCAAAACTCTAATCTGTCAGAAAATCACTCAGTGAATGTATTTTAGGTGTGTGACTTTTCTCGGAGTGTAGAACATGGTATTGGGCATACCAAACAGGAACATTTGATAAACGGGTGTTTCACCAGCCAGCTCAGTACAGGTAGATTTTTTCCTATAATCTACCATTGTTCTCCTCTTCACTGCAGCATTGTTTACCACCCATTCAAAGTGGTCACCATGAAAATAAATGTGCTCTCCCTGTCAGTTAGGTTTAACCTACTTGGCAGGGCAACTGCATTGAGCGTTACACATTGGCTGACATGCAAGGACATGCGTGTCATATGGGAAAATTGTGTTGGCCAAACTAAGTATGTCCTAAGTATATTGCCTCCCTTTCCTGGTAATGTGGCTTTGAAATGGGAGGCCCCTGACTTCTTCAATTGTCACATTACACACAGTGTAATTAGGGTTTTTTAATTCACATATTCCCCTGAGAAATACGTCTATGCATGCATTTCACCAGAGAAGTCAGAACGCAGGGGCAACGTCGGTGACACCCCTAGAGCAGATAGAGGTTCAGTGATGGACACATTGGCTATTGCAGGGATCTAGTTTTTGAGCATCTTATTACAAGCCAGTCTCTTTAACCACCAATCCACACTCCTGCAAAGTATCTTTAGGCCAGCATGGTATAGATTTGTGTTCCTGTAGCAGGTGTCCTGAGGAGCCCAGTTCCCTCCCACAGTCCAGTAATGACTCATGAGCAACATTCAGAACGCAATAGTCAGTATCACAGTCAATGCTGCCGTGATTCAGTCCACATTGCAGATTACCGTGGTGGATAGATAAGAATGAGCACATCCTTAGCTGAGTCAAGGAGACCTCAGATTACTAATGGGCTATAGGTAATAATCCGAGTCATACCTTACAACTATTGACTTAGGGAGAAAGGGAGCCCTTCTCTCTGTTAGTTTGACTCTCTCACTATTGTTTTTAAGGTGCATAACGTAGTTTAGTTTAACATAAATACTTTGCATACAAACTGAAAAGCAATGTGAACTAAGTGATTGGAATTCAATTGAAAGCAAAATGAGATTGATAGGAAGAGTGTCATGGGAAATTAAATCGCTATATAACTGACAGCTTACTCTTTCAGGGATCTTTTTTTTTTTGAGCCCATTTTGGTAGTCATTCTGCTTTTGCAAACATGTCCTCACAACAAAGTACCACATGAATAAACCATTCTTACCTGGCAAAGTTTCCTATTTATTTCCTCAGCATTGGAGATCGAGTGCTTTGCTCAAGGGCTTCATGCCACAAGGGAGGGCAGAATGTTATTCATTCATTTTCCCTGCCCAGATTTTCAGCAGACCTAAATTCGGAAGCCTGCTTCTCTCACCTAAAGGCCACTGCCACTTACCCTGCTTTTTTGTATTAAAAGCCCTCCCTCAACTACATTTTGTGCTAATAATTTTAAAAAGCAGGTCATGCAATGTGCACTTTGTTTCCATAATAACCAGCTGCCACTATCAGCAAACAGCACTTATGCCCAACTGTCAAACACTTAGCAGAAAATGCACCACACAACCAATGTGCTCCATACCTACTCTTTTTGATTCGAGTAACAACTACTACCAACTTTTCTACCAGCACTAACGTTTTTCATTCTGGTTGCTATTGCAAACTCTCAGCTGCCAACATATCATGAAACCCTGCCTCTTCTTTTTTTGTGATTAGTCTGTTTACTAAAAAGCAGACCACGTTATGTGTTCTCTGAAAGTTTAACTGTTTTCAACTTCAGACAGTGCTCTGCGCTGCCTAAAAAGATGTCAGGTGTGGCACCTTTCTAAAGCAGTCACTTTCCATCCACTTTGCTGCCGCTTCCCATTGACTGTGATGTAAAAATTGCAATGCCAGTTTGAACAATACTAGGTATGCCAGTGCCAAGTAGGCGCTGTGCCATTCTGGTTCTAAACAAGGTCAAAGGACAATTTTGGTGTATACTTATTTTGGTTGAGTGATGAGCAGAGCTGGAGGCCAATTTAATCAAGAAGGTCCAAATCAGAGGGTACACTAACTGGATTTGGCACTTCATGATGTTGAAGTAGGACCTGCTCACACAAGTGGTTCACCTATCCATGATGTTGGCTCATGTTAGCAGTCAGCTACTTTATAATGTAAACATTTTATTTATCTCCATACCAACCAGGAGTACTTTTTATTAGCTGACAGCAATTACAATTTCATCCTGTTGCACCAGTTAACCGTAAGTTGAAGCGTAGGCTAGTTTGAATGTTAATTCTCACCAATTTTACGCATTGCAAAATTTGAACAGTTGCACCAACTGAAATAGTTGCAATATAGATGTAAGTTACAACTTAAAATTTACACTTACCACCTGCTTAGGTGTCAAAGTCTCCTGTAAAAGACCGGGAGGAACAAATACAGTACAGTTTATGTCTACATGTTTCAGGCAGCAAGCCAGAGACAAAGCAGCAGTTCAGGCATCTGCTGCATGAGCCTTGCCTACAGGCCCTGGATGGTGCATGCATATTTCATTTTGCATAACATTTTTTTTATCTTGGCTGAACTTGGCAAACTCAGCCCAACTGACCTCTTGGACTAGGCTCCAGCTGTGGCTACTGCCACCTGTTTGCCCAACCAAAAAAAGTGAAATAGTGTGAACATGTTAACTAGGACTGCTCCTCAGGTGTTGTCAGTGGTCTTTTTTCATAATCTGGTTTATCCATTTAAGGTGGAACAGAGGAACATGGGTCCAGTTCGAGAGCAGGGACCCAGGTAAGAGCCAAGGGTCTGTAGGTTCTGAATGAGGTTAGACAAATAACCGCTGCGCTTTCAGACAGCCGGGTTGGTAATAGCTCTCCCGGATACTCCATGCTTGGCATCACATGGTAATGAAGAGGTGGGTGTTTAAAGTGCAGTCCATTATGCTGCTGCAGTGAGGGCTGCTTTGATCATTGAGGTTGTTGAGAGTACACACAGCCAGGTTTCTCATCAATGTAACCATGGGTTTTGCCTCTTTTGTCCAGTCTGTTGTTATTAGTTACATATTTAAAAAAAAAAAAAATAGCTTCTCTCAAATTTAGTTGTTCCTGTTTGTATGCCAGGGATAAGAGTGAAAAGACAGGGATTATTTGAGTAGAGCGTGGTTGAGCTATTATTTCCTTTTTATTCACTTTCCCTCCCACCCTCTATATCCCTGTTTCTAATGTTGCACCCCTCGCTCTCTTTCTCTCTCACACACACAAAGAGCCACTGATTAATCATAGGATTATTTTAGTTCCCCACAAATACTTTCAACTCAGGCATTGCTATGTGTTGGTACTACTAGAGTCACCCGCGAACTGACCCCATGCAGAGCTACAGTCCCCCTTGTCATCAGCAAGCCTTAGTTTGGTTTCACTTGCAGCGCTGTCACTAAAGAGCAGCCGTGCCATATTCCCCCTACATTGCTATCACCCTCTCCCCCTTGCTCTCTCCCTTTTTCCCTACCATAGAAATCTCTCAGCCACTTCCCATCTTTACCATCCTTCCATGATATTTCTCTCCTGTTCTCTCTATCCTTAGCCATTATTTTCCAATCCATTTGAGTGTTGACTGTGGAGACTTCAATAGGCATGCGTAATTTGTGTGGTGAATTACATAACCCATTGTGTTATATAGATGGTGAACATCAGAGATTGTAGGCCAGGGAATACACAGCTTAATACACTGACTGGAGACAGGTCACTGGAGCCTCTTTTGTGACAGTTAAATGCATTCATATTTCCTGAAACTGAGATTATGCTAAATAAAAGGTTATTATGATCATTGTGAAACAATAGTTGTACATTACTAGTAATACCAGGCTTTAATTTGCAGTTCAGATTAGACCCATGCTTGTGTTTCACTGGCATTCATCAGCCCTGAGCATTTATCTTGAGTGTGTGAGCATTTGGCCCTGGGGCACTCCAGTGGCAAGATGGGCATCACACTGAGGCGTAATGTCCCGCCTGGCAACCCACCCTGGGATCTGGGTCATGTGACTCCAACTCGGCCAATGAAGCATCTCGCACCAGGGAAAGTAATATGCCACTGAGAGCTGAAAGAGATAGGGCTTCGATTTATTCACCTGCCTCGACATCTTGTTTAGTATCAGCTCTGCATACTGTGCAGACGCTGACGAAAAGCAATTACTGTGGAGTAGAAGGTGGGTCGCTCTTATCTGAGTGCTGGTGTCCCTGAGGAGTGACACCTTACATAAAGTTGAATTTATTGTTGGCCTAATATTGGTTGTCATCTGTCTGAGAGTGGAAAATTGTCATCCTATGTGGTTGCTATATCATACGAGTCAGGCCAGTTCCATATCTGGCCTAACATGCTCAGGTCACATTAAACCTTGAGAGAGACAGAGACAGGCAGGGTCACACAGATGTTGCAGTAGTGGACACAACGATGGCTCCAGCAAGGTGAGCAGAGTCTAGTCTTTGGAGATGGACAGCTTAAAAGCTCCATTTCTCCATTTTGGAAAGTCTTGAGTTCTGAGCCAGGCACAGCAAGACCCAGTCAAGGAAATCATAATAATCCAAGTACAGTAGCCTGTGCTTACAACTATACTCCACAGACCTGTTATGAGCTTGTATTCATTTTGTATATTTGGTTTTGTTTCTTATCTATGAACTATATACAGTATATGCATCAAGATGTTCTTCATAGATTTCACTGTGTCTCGGCGGTGATGAGTGGAAAGGCTGACTGACTGGAGGCTTGTAAATCTGCCTCCCTTCCGGCTCCTTCTGTTATTGCTCATCACTCTGTCTGCTGGGTGTGAGTAGGAGGTATCCGTGGCAGGTTGCTCATCTGAACACCAAAGAAAGACTCCAATCTGTGTCCTCATCTAGGCAACATCTTTCTTTTTCTTGCCCTCTTTCCATTTTCTGCAATTTGTGTTTTTCTCCTCCATTTCTCCCTTTCTCCTCCTCCTCTCTGTTATTCTCTCTTCCATTTCTCCTCCTCTTTATTTTATCCTGCAGTGCATAGCCAGGGCTAGTTCTGTCTTTCCAGCTCAACCCATCACTCTTGTGCGCACGAGCACACACACACACACATACACACACCCGCCTACTGCTTCCACCAAGACAGTGATATAACACAGCGTGATTGTCTCCTGTAGCTTCAGAAACCCTGGTTTAGTGTGAATAATCTTCAGCAGTTTACATCCAAAAGATTAAAAGAAAGGGAAAATAACAGGCTGTTATTTACTGTATCTGTAATCATATACACATCTTTGTGCCCTCTGGAAACGTTTCTCCAGAGACCTGAACTCGCTATAATCCAGCTCTCTTACAGTTATTAGAGGCTATTTTACACTGTGTTTAGCTTTGTGTAATGAGCTTCTTTGCAATATCTTTTAGGGCGTTACAATTCTTAAGCCATAAATTAATTAGCTGATCTGTAAATTGGTATCCATGCTTTGTTTTTACCATTTCCATCCAGGACATTTCTTCCAACTAACTCAAAACTGATATTCCCTAGGAAAGTTTTGCTGGAAGCTTTTCAGCATGTCAAAAGTTGGGCCACTGTCACGTTAAAAATTCCTTTGCCACTTTCCTTGTCCATTAGTGTCATTTAGATTTTCCAGCTGCCAATAGGTAATTGGATGTTGTCTTTCTCACTCCTATATGTGAGCGTGTGCAGCCACACACACACATACCCACGCACATAATGCCAGGCTCTCTTGCTCCCTTCTGCTGTGCGTGTCACTCTCCAATTTACCCTGGCTAAAAATAACAGGGTGTGATAGTGGTGGTGATGACCTGACTACAATCATCGTCTTCAGCACAGAATTTTAATAGGGAGTTGTGGCTCATGCAGAATCTGTGATGGTTTTATCTAGCCCCTCTCTGTTTAGGTAATGTTATTCCACATCCTCTCTCACTTAAATGAAACATGCCTAGCGACAATCCAGAAGAAAAAAGAGATGCATGCCTCCGCATTGATTTGGTCAGCTGCCAGTGCTATTTATGCTTGTGTGTTTTATATAAGATTTGCTTCCTGGGAGGTAGCAACAGTTTTGTAGAATAACAGGGCATTCATCAAAATATAATGAGTTATATTGTTTCTCATTCAATCCTCAGGTATAATAAACACCTTTATTGGTGTTCAGATCCACAATACCTGTGGTTGAGCATATAGGCTTTTTGAATCACAGAGCGTTAAGTGCTATAGCCAGACTTCCATCACCCGCATTGTCTTTGTGGACACTTAAAACACTGCCCAGAGTGGTTTTCCAGGGATGTGGGCACATTTTCTGGTTCACATCTATTAGCAATTCTGCAAATATAGGCCATTGATGTGAACAAGGTTAAAAGGAAATCCTACTGAGACCACAAAGTTTCCCATCCATTGTGAATGGAGCAACTCCACGTCTCTTGATGACATCTAAGATTTTTCCCAACTTAATCCTTACATCAACTCCTTCATAAATGACTTGACCTCTATGATTAGCAGTGTAGCAGCAGCTTGGTAATTCCATAAAAGGGCCAGTGAGGATCATTACTTTACCCAGTTTCTCTCATTCCAAGTAATGTCTTGTACAGTTGGCCTGATGATTCCCATGCCTATTTTGAACTTGCTCATTGGCCACCACTTCATTAGATCTCTTTTCCCCCCTCTTTATAACCAAAAGGGGGGTTCATGCCCAGGCTTTGTAAGTATAAATCAGTGCGTAGGATGAAAATAGCCAAACATGACAAATTAAGTGTCAGAATGTCTGCTCTTTTTCAGGTTTTTGTCACATTTTTTGCACCTGGGCACTTTTTGGTTCAGTCATGCTGATAAATGAGAGAGTGTTTGCTTACGGGAACAGTTAATGCCCCCCAGTTCCAGTCCATACCGTTTGTTGCAGTCTAATAACAACATTGTCATCAAAAAATATTTTTGTTTGCCAGCTTCCACGCATATTCTGTTAAACTATTTTTGGAACCCCAAAGGTCTAATCAGACATTACATCCATTGACTATTATTTGGTCATAAGACTTGAAGTTAGACTTGAAGTTAGGTTTACCCTTTTGGCACTATTAGAAATGTTTCGAAATGAAAGCATTCCAGTTAGAGCCGCAAAATATAGAAGTCTTAGTTGATGCCCAGTGGCTTATTAAATGCTCGATTTTTTTTTCAGAGTCTCTTTGTTGTTAGTTATTGAACCAATCCTGTGTAGTAATGAGTCATTAATGAGTGCAACACACTTAAGCAAACATAGGATGTTATTCAATTAACCTTTTTTATCCTTTTATCCCATCAAAGTTCAGCATTCTAGTCTGCATGTCTGCTCACTTGTTGATGGATTATCTGTGAATGTCAGGTTATGTATCTCTCTCTTCAGTAAATGCTCTCCTGGGATGTAGCTGCTAATAAGAATGTGTACCATAATTTAGTTACAACTGATAACCCAGTGTCTGTTGTTAACAAGCATCTCCATCCTCACAGATCTGCACCAATATATTCCGGACTCTTCCGCCAAGTGAAAACCCTGATTTTGACCCAGAGGAGGATGAACCCACTCTAGAGGCTTCATGGCCTCACATACAAGTAAGGATCTGATACTTCAACCTGTCTGGGCTTCTCTTTATTGCCCTCTTCATTACCTCATTGTGTGTTTTATTTATGTGGTGCGTATTTCTCTCTTTTCCCAGCTTGTGTATGAATTTCTCCTGCGCTTTTTGGAGAACCCAGACTTTCAACCTAGCATTGCAAAGCGCCACATTGATCAGAGGTTTGTTCTTCAGGTAAGTGTCTTCATGGCATCAACCCTTTTCTTCTGTCCAAGACATCCAACATGACTCCACCTGTGCACAGCCTTAAGTTTTCATTATAATAATCATGTAAAAGTATCTTTATCAACAGACTTGCCAAATTAATGTGTGCTATTACCTCACAGTAGTAATGTGTCAGTGCCATTGATTTTTCATAACTCCTCATAGATCAGTGCAGGAATGTTAGTGTTAGGGTTTTGGCTAACCCTTAAGCCAAAACAGACGCTGCTGACAAACCTTATCAAATTAAAACAAAAATCTTTCTAGATATATTACCTAGCTACATACTGTATATTGTTACCAAACCTGTTTGGTAAGTAAATAATGATTTAAATTGCTGAGGTAGTGAGCTAACTACAAACCTACAAATTATAGCAAAACGCACCACCTGCCACACAAGTTTTTATGTATTGACAGCTTCCATTGGTTGTTATGCATTCTAAGTTAAATGCCTGGAATTGTAATATTACAAAGGTTCAATTAAGTCACTATCCATTACATCAGGGGTGAAAAGATGGGGTAAACATTATAGCAGTAATGACCAAAACATGATGTGATTTTTTTGTGAAGCCAGCAAAACTCCATCAATCCATTGTAGCTAGGCTACATCTGTCTTGGCTCAGTATTTCACAACAACCCACCCACTGCAGGAGTGCTTCAGCTCTCTCCCTGTGTGAAGCTGCAGACTGAAGCAGCTAACGGGGACCACAGGGCCTGGAATGTTGGCTGGGCCACATCCGAGGTGCCTGGGCTGACTTTCCATGATGTGAGTGTGTCGTGGGGGAGCTTTAAATAGCTCCCTGTTGTTTACTCTTCAGGATGGGAGAAGGGGACTGTGGTTGGAGCTAGGGAAATGAGGTAGAGGTTTGGGGGAAAGAAGGCCCATGCGTTGGAGTACTTCAATAACCATAATACACACAGTGTAATTAGGAATTTGCGTTCTCAAATATCCCTCTGAGTCTCACAGATACAAATGCATTTAGCTGGAGAGGTCAGAGCACATCGGCAGCCAGGAGCAGCACCCCTTGAGTCTGCAGAGGTTCAGTGGCTTGCTCATGGACCTTTTGACAGGGATGGACACATTTTGGTGGTGTGGTGATCAAATATGTGACCTTACAGTTATGGGACGGTCTCTCTAACCACCAGGCTGCCATGCAGCCACAGGAAGTTTAACTTGAAGTAACTAAATCACAATTACAAAGCCAGCTTTGCAAGGGACCAAATTGCAGGTGTATCAGCCACAAAAGCAGCAACATTATATAATGTAGCAAGGGGAACAATCTCAGAAGTCATGACAACATATGGCGAATACAGTGGAACAGCAAGGCAAAGCCCACTGACAGGGACAGACTGTTACCACACAATTGAATTACAACCTCCGTGCCACAGTCTCAACAAAAAAGCCATAATTTATGGCCGGGCTTTATCCGAGGTTGCACTGACACATAGCCTGGTGTAAGGAACACAGAACCTAGAACCTGGACCCTGAGCAGTTGACAAACGTAATATGGCCTGAGTCTCTCACCCTTTTCCGTATATCTGGACCGGTTTATGTTTGGAGAAATCCAAAAGATGCCTAAATTCACAGTGTCTGCTACCAAAGGTTAAACATGGTGGATCTGTAATGGTTTGGGTAGCCATCTCCTGGGAGTCATTAGGTCTGATGATTACACTGCATGGTTGTATAACTGCCAAGGAATATGTGGCCGTTTCACCGGATCAGGTGCACCCTATGGTGTACACCCTGTAATGTCTGGGAAGAGCAAAGAAGTTTATTATGTTTTTTCCACATGGGAAATGTTGTAGGGGTCAGATTTGATTCAGATTTGATCCATCCATTCCCATCATTGGTGGCTTTAGATGCCTATACTGGCTTGTCAAATATGAAATTGCACATCACACCAATTACCCAGCCTTGCTTGACTTAGCAAAGCTCCTTAGCGGTGATTATTATTTGCGCTGCTGTTTGCCTCCTCCCTCCAAGGCACTTAGCACCTCCACTAACTACTTTCCTGGCAGAAACCCTGGGGTTGCCTTCCTCCTTATTAGGTACTTGATATTCATATGTTGTTAAGTGTTTCAGTTTTTTTTTTTTCCTCCACTCCCTGTAGTTGTTCACTAAACAGCCCTTGACATGGGAAAAGAACCATATGTGGAGTTCAGAGCAGAACCACAGCTTTGTGGTCCCATTTTATTTTGGCACGTGGTTAGGGTGTATTTAAGGCATTTCTGCCAGGGAAAATGCATCCCCCCACATGACTGGTAAAATGTTAGTGTGTGTGGAGGGTCTATTTTTTTCAGTTTATGGTTTACAATATAAAATTCTGAGATGCTCAGAAGCATGTTATCATTTGATACATTTGAATTCATACCTAATTCACTGCAATATGATAGGATTGTCATTCATTTCCATGTAACTTAGTTCCTCAGTTAATGTATTCGGACGTGTTTATGAAGATTCTTAATTGAAACGCACCTGTTTTGGAGATGGGGGTCCCTACACACTTCCAATCTATGTTGTTCTTTTCTTCAGTCTTGACCTTTGTATGTTCCATGCTCAGACTTTGGTGTAGAGAATGTCAGCTTTGATCATTTTTATCCCGAAATGCGAAATGGTATTTGACTCATAATTTGACTCAGTAAATCTTGTCATTGCCTTGGGCGTAACTTATTCCCACTAAAGATTTAAAGGAATCACATGAAAACCCTTCTCAGTTTAAATTGAAAACTATATTTTGGTGTCTTTGGATATGGCTAGTAACCATCATTTGGAGGTTGTTGAATTTTGGACCTTAGCAGCCACTCTGGCATGTAGACAAAAAGTTAGCTTCCTGCCCTGATGCATAGGGGGTTATTGTTAAACCGCACCATCGCTCCGCTGGCATGCAGTGAAAGGAAAAGGGGAGAAGAGGCTGTTTGCACCTTGGGGGGCACTGAGGCAGAGGGTTCTGTGCAGAGGAAGTGCCGGAGGTCACGACCTCCCTGTGGATACACAGCATGTTTACCTAGCTGCCCCAGACAGGCTTCCTCCCTCAGCCTCTTCAATCAACACACCACACTGCTACACACACTCACACATTAACCTGACAGCTTCACACATACAGATAAAATGACACTTTTTTTTCCTACCTACAGTGTGTGCATCGTGCTCGCTGTTTGTCAAGGTGTGAGACACATACAGTGTTATTTTTAATCATGGATTTTTATATTTGCTTGTGTTTATGACACAGGCTGTTTATTATTGTTATTTAAATAACAAATGTAACTTGTGTATTTTCACTAGAATCCTAAGGTCAATTAATTTCTCAATTGAATTCAGATACAAAATGGCATTATTCTCATCTGTTATCTTAGTTGCATTAAATTGCATTTACTAATAGGCTTGATGCAGTACAAGATTAACCTTAGCCATAAAAAAATGACATTTTCCATCCAGTCTCAGTGGGAGAGTGGGAAAGGTTTTAAAAATAGAAAGCTGTTTTGCTTGAGAATCAGTATAGAGGTTTTCTAACTGAGCTGCCCTTCACAAATATGCTTTTTTTTTTTTGGTGTTTTTGTCATGCCGTTAAAGCTATAAAGAGAAAAAATTAAATATCCATTATCCAGTCCTTTTATGTGAACAATTTTTTTAGCTCTGCCATGGCGGTTATGTTTTTGTCCCTGTTAGTCTGTCTGTCAGCGGGATATCTCAAAAACTTATGAACGGATTTCCATGACATATGGTGGACAGGAACAACATATTAAGATTTTGGTGGTGATGCAGATTTGGTATTTCTGTCATTAGACGATTATCATTTTTTTGCCATAACTACGAAAATAATGGAAATAGACTTGATTCTAAATCCTATGGGTGTGTTTGCAGGGTCAAGAAATCAATTTAACTTAAAATGTAAGTGATGGGACTGATGTTTTTAGGTGTAACTGCAGCTTGGAGAATTGCTCAGCATTGGTGCAGGTTTGCACTCTCTTAAAGTGCCATCAAGTTTTTAAATCAGACATTTGTATGCAGCCTTGATCTAACAGTTGTTTTAGTTGTGATCAGAGCCTTGTCAAATGAGGCTATGGATGAGAGGAAGCATGGAGGACATTAAGGTGAAATTATTCTGTGGTTTTGTCTGATTTGTGAGACTTTGTGGGCTCATTCTAGATCCTTCTGTTTGGTGTCCTGCTTTTATCATTGTGCCAGATGTCTTGCTACAAATGGATATAAATTGATGCTTTTTTCTCAAGGAAGTCCTACAGTAGCTGATGTGTTATTCAGGGACATGCACTGGTCAGGCTCAGGAGAAAACCTATCCCAAATCCCAGTGTGATCAAAACAGAGAGATTGAATCTCTGTGACTATTGTGATTGAATATTGACCCTTACCTCAGGCACCCTGCATGTCTGTTTTCCCAATACTGCCATGTCCAATGTCTATATCCCCTTTCCTCCTCACTGATTATCTGCCGTGCAGTAAAGAGATCAAAACCTCATCTGTCCAGTCAGGTCAGCAAGGATGCAAGTTTTACACTAACACTGAGTGTAGAAATATTAATAACACCTGGCTAATTTTGAGCTGCACAGCCTTTTGCAAATACCATTTGTCTCACAGCTAAAGTCCTTCTTTAACCAATCTCATTCCCTTCATCTAGATCCCGCCTTCATGAGGAGGGTTTAATAGGTAAAATCAGTAAGGGCTTGTGGCTTTCACCTGGATACACCTGGTCAGTCTTATTTCATAGAAAGAGCAAGTGTTCTTAATGTTGTGTACATTAAGTGAAGTTGTCCTGCATCCTGATAGAGGTGACAGTACTGGAAACAGCGTCTTTGCTTTTGTAATATTGGCAATAGTGGAGTGATGTAAGCAAGGGAAGAGTGTGTAATTACATTATAGGGCCCTATTTGTAATGGGAGGCGGTGATGGTAGCTTAAAGGTTAGTTAAGGAGGCTTGTGATTGGAAGGCTCACCACTTTGAATTCCCAGGTGTGCTGGGAAAATCTGGTTGGGGAAAGGAAACGGGTAATGCTTTCCCTCCCCTCTATAACTCTCATCAAGATGCCCTTGAGCAAACCTCCAGTTGCTCCAGTGGAGCTGCTCAGTTGCCAACAGTGGAAGACTGGTTGTACCACATAGCTCCCAGATGTGAATGTGTGTAACTGCATGGGTAGTGCAGAAAAAGAGCATGCATGCTCAGTGAAACCATTTCCTGGATAAATGCAATTTTAAAAAAAGAATGTCAAGTTGTCAACCGTGTGACTGAAGCTGTCCTGAACTGAGAAATACTCCTGTGGGCTCAATGGCATATTCTTAAACTGCTTGGCTGTCCTGAACAGTGTTGTAATAATGACTCATCGCACATTGCTGAAAATAGCTGTTTTATGCCAGGGTTTAGATCTATATACAATACAGAGCCTTCAGGCTCACATATGGCTGTTACATAAGATGTTGGTAGCTGGTAAGATATGATTTGATTATTTATACTTACTTGACTTCACAAATGACTGCTATGCAGTGGGCATACTGCTTGTTTTGTTTGGAAAAATGCATCCCCAGTTTTTCACTGATTCTTTTAAGTGGTTCATCTAGTTTAGTCCTCTGCACTTTGCCCTTGACTCACTGAGGAGAATTCCCGGAGAATCCAAAATAAACAAGTCACAGCTTGTAATGTAGCTCAAAACTTTATCTCTGTCCATCCTTGCAGCTCCTGGAGCTGTTCGACAGTGAGGACCCAAGGGAGAGGGACTTCCTGAAGACCATCTTGCATCGGATTTATGGGAAGTTCCTGGGGTTGCGGGCCTTCATCAGGAAGCAGATCAACAACATTTTCTTGCGGTGAGAGAAATGTTCAATTGGGAACAAATGGGAGGAAACACACCAGGATTCACCAAGCTGTGTTTGAAATCCTATTGCAGTAACAGGAAGGGGGTACCTGTGTGTTGGTTAAGCATGTGATCAGGAATATTTTTTTTTTAAAAAGCAGGAAAACTAATCCCCTGCTAGAAATCAATGGGTGTTGTGTGTCCAAACAAAAAACTGAAAAATCACATTGCAGCCTTTCTTACCTCCCTAACAGTCTTTAGATCCCTACACCTGCCCCCTTCATTTCTTTTTAACTGTCATCACCCAGCTGAGGTGGGAAATTGAACTTTTATGTTCAGAGAGTCCTTGGTAGGAAGTCAGGCTTTTGTGGGCAGCAGCTTGGGGCTGACGATCAATGGACATGCGTGAGCCCGCTGCAGAGCCTCTGCACATCTGCAGATTAAATGTTTTTAGGTCAGGCATCAAGAATCACACTGAGGATTCCTACGTGAGCTTGAGACAGTTTTCACTGTTATCATGAAAGGCAGAAGTCCACAGCGACTCACTGGGTATCGCAGCACTTTTCACATCAGTCCCACTTTACATTTTTAGGCATGGCGCTCTGACCCAGAGCAACTTACCATGAGTACAACAGATTAATTAGTTTAAACTCCTAGATCACCAATATTAAAAGCAACCTACAGTAAGGAGTGCAAGTGTCAAAGCCATAGTGCCCATGTGACAAGATGTAACGGATATTTCTGTTTTGGTTTTTGGTTGACCCCATTCTCTATTACTGTCTACCTAACACATTGCACGTGTGATTGGTCCTAATTTGATGGTTCAAGTTTCTAATAAATAGTCCACTCATTTCACATCTTTACATTACAGCAAAATTGTAATCTGTTGGCCTGGTTATCAACTTTAACTGGTTGAATCATGATTTTGTGGGGAAAAATCATTACTGTACACTGACAGTAAAAGGCCCAAACATAATTCACCCTAATACGCTTTTTTCAGTAACCCAAAAAAAAAAACACGGGTGTAGGCATCAGATAGTATCAACAGCAGCATTTTGATTCTTTACCTCTCTGGTTGCTGTGAGACAATGGGCTTTAGGTGACTGGGAGAGGGGGCACTTGATGTCGTTTCCAACAGGCAAAGTGGCATGGCGAAACGGTTGCACCCGCTTTGACCATCTGCCGCTGGGGTTAAAAATAGTGGCACAGTTGTCAGGCACTGCATGCCATGGGTGCCCAGCGAGATGAAAACGGGTTACCCAACAAAGCGTTGTTTTGGGGAGGTGAATGCTTTTGGGTCATTAGGTTGCATAACAGGCAGTGATTTAAGGCCCATGGCTAAACACGTTTAATTTTTTTCCACATAACCATTATTCAGCCAGTTAAAGGGCATTACCCGAGAATTTCAGAATTTACATGTGTTATTCTTGTGGCTTAGGTCAGTCAAAGTAGTTTATCTTAAACACCTGTCTACTAAAACTAGAGATAAGACTGTAATCCATGTCATACAACATGGAGCTGCTCTATTGCTCCAATGACAGTGAATCAGAGACCAACGATGTTAGTCTGAACATCCACATCCAGATAGACTTAAATGGTGCTTTGAGAGTACCTTTTTCTTTCTAGGAATTCACCCTGGGTACAAATAGGTACCTTTTACATGTTTTCCACTCCATTCTCCACAGAGCTGTACATCAGTGTCATATTGCATACCATGAGGACACACAACAAAGTCCTTATTAATTTAGTGGTGCTCATCCCCATCCTCCACATCTATAAATATTTCTGTAGAGAACACCAGAGCATAGCTTTAACAAAATTCAAAGAGGAAACTAAGCAGTATTCTCTTCACTGGAGGTATATCAAATGGAAACAGCCTCGATCAACTGTCCTGATCAGTGCACTCTGTGTTTAGAGCTGTCCTGCTTGTTTGGGTTCATATGTGTTACATAATTTCTGTTGTCGATTTTGTTTGTTGCTGCTGCAGGTTCATCTATGAGACTGACCACTTTAACGGAGTGGCTGAGCTCCTAGAGATCCTGGGAAGGTGAGTAAGGACGTGTGGTCATGTGACACAAAGCCAGACGTCACATGACCAAACTCAGTCATGCAGAACAATCGCCATCAAAATCCTTTGGCTTTAACTGCTTACCCCACTCAGGATTATTTTTCTGAGACCCTACTAACAAAACTTTAAGACTTCTTAAGAATGCTATATACTCATTTAGGGGTAAAACATGACTCGCAAAAATACTGAGAATCCAGTATATAAACTCAAGTTGCCTGCTGTCCTTTAAGAAGTAATATAATTTTCTTAAACTTTTTTGCTACCAGGCATTTTGCAATCGTGCTATTTTTTTATTTAAATGGTGGATATCTCACTCAGGGAAGAACATTTTATCAACTTATGAAGTGGAATTGAATTAATTTGCACATAAGTATCGTAACAACTTGGTTGTCATTCCGTCATAGTTTCACTGCAGTTAATCCAGGCTTCAAGGTTTTAAACATCCTTCAGCAGAATCATACCAAGTCCATTCACACTGAGGACGTCTGCTCTCTCCAGCTAAAAAAAGCTAAAAGACCCCTCAGGCCCCCTGTCTTCTCTTCTCTCCTATCATTTTGGTGCTATTATTGCATTTAATTTTCTACATATTTCTTTACTGCATTGGCACAGCTACCTCTTGCTCTGATCTTTGAGCATAAGGTTCATGCTGCAGTTTTGTGTGTCTGCATGCTACTGTAATAACATTGTGCTGTTATTTTTTCTACAGTATCATCAATGGGTTTGCATTGCCTCTGAAGGCCGAGCACAAGCAGTTTCTGATGAAGGTGCTCATCCCTATGCATACTGCTAAAGGACTGGCCCTTTTTCATGCCCAGGTAGGGAAAATTCTCCTTACTGTCCAATTAATTATAACCAGTAATAGCGGCTGTATATCCTCTAAATAATTTGTATCATTCAAAACTGAACAGAAAGGAACTGATGTCATGTGTAACTAAACTAGACAGCTGTTAGTAAGAACTGTGTGAGCAGGATGAAGCAGGCCATAATGGAATCCTTGGATTACAGCGCCTTCTAGTGGCTGTGAAATGAACAAGCTCCAGTTCATTGATTCCCATTGTGGAGCCGAGGAACCACCACAGGTCCTTGAGAGGCCAGGGGTCCCCAGCAAAAGAATAGGAAGGAATAGGCACAGTGGCTCAGTGGTTAGCAGTGTTGCCTCACAGCAAGAAGTTTCCTGGTTTCGAACCCCGGTCCGTCCCAGGTCCTTTCTGTGTGGAGTTTGCATGTTTGTGTGGGTTTCCGCCGGGTGGTCCGGTTCCCTCCCACCATCAAAGACATGTATGTTAGGGTTAATACTTCTGTCAGTGCCCCTGACCAAGGCACTGGCAAAAGAACTGGAGTTGGTCCCCGGGCGCTGTACTGCGGCTGCCCACTGCTCCTAGTGTGTGTATAGGATGGGTCAAATGCAGAGGACAAATTTCCCCACGGTGATAATAAAGTATACAAATACTTTTTCTTCACTGTTTCTTCTCTCCCTAGAAGTTATGAGTGAGAGAATATATAATAATGACACATATAAGAATGACACAGTAGACAGTATAGACAGTTTTGCAACTGTAAACTAAATTCTAACACCAGAAGTCTTTTCAGATGGTGTGCCTGTGAATCCTTGACCTGAAAAAGTTGGATAACTCTTGCCTAGTTTAAACTACAGACAGTTTATGTCAGTGTTTGTGTGTAGTTTGTACATTTACAGTAGTTGTTTTCTGTTATTCAGCTGGCCTACTGCGTTGTCCAGTTCCTGGAGAAGGATCCCACCCTCACTGAGCCGGTACTTCTTCTATTATTCCTCCCACTCAATATGGCACACAGCTTGGAGCATCTTTGACTTGCTCTACACTGCAGAGAAGTTTCTAGCGGACACTAACAACCACCCACTCAAACAGGCTGTTTTTTTTGTTTGTTGTTTTGGACATGCTTTAAAACAAATTCTCTATTGCATATGCAGGTGATCCGTGGGCTGTTGAAGTTTTGGCCTAAAACCTGTAGCCAGAAAGAGGTATTACATCTGTCTATAAAAAACACCATGCGCTGTCTGGCACTGTTCTGACAGCAGCCAATCAGATCCTGACATTCTGCATCCCTTATCCAATTAGGTGATGTTCCTAGGTGAAATTGAGGAGATTCTGGATGTCATTGAGCCTACGCAATTCAAGAAAATTGAGGAGCCATTGTTCAAACAGATCTCTAGATGTGTGGCCAACCCCCATTTTCAGGTACGCTGAAGACACACACACACACAAACACACACACACACACACAGAGAACTACACACAGAGCTTCCACTCCCTTGTGCACAATCAATGTTTCATTTGTTTCAGGGTTTAAAATCCTTCTTCCTCCTGTTTCCGCCCCTTCTTCTACACTTCTATTTCCTGAATGTAGTGGATTCAATAGATGAAACCACACAGGGTCTATAGCTTTCATCTGCACAGTCAATCCCAGTCAATCTGTTTCATGGAAAAGTGTTCCTAAAATTTTGTACATTTCATGGGTGCATTTTACTTGTTCACCAACAGTCCATCTTCTTTCCTGTCACTGTCCTCACAGGTAGCTGAGCGAGCGCTATACTTCTGGAATAACGAGTACATTCTCAGCCTCATAGAGGAGAACATCGACAAGGTCCTTCCCATCATGTTCGGTAGCCTGTACAGAATCTCCAAAGAGCACTGGAATCCGTAAGTACTCTAGTATACAAAGAGTTGCTTTCAGCCAAGCAGTCTGACTGGTTAAAAATATGTCTAACCGTGCTGTTAATTCCCATAAAGCACCATGCTAATTCTAGGTAGTGATCTTGGTTTATCCTATTTTTTTAATGTATGTACAGCACTTTGAAGAGAAGTTTTCATACACTACGAATGTGTCAGTAACCATTGTATAAAATCCTAACAGCCCCAAGCTTCTCTGAAAGTGATCCATTACCAAAAGTAATATAGGATTATGCCCTGTATTTCAACCCATCCCAGTCAGAATGAGGATCTTGTGTGCTGCCACTGAATCAGGACAGAGACATGCTAAATTTAATTCAGGAAGGAGTTTTCTTCAAAATTCAAATACTGAACTACTTTTGACAGGAGAAGATTGTCCTGTCCAACCTATCAACAGATTATTAAGAATGAATTCTCTATCATTTAATTAACTTCTATTTCGGTTAACATGTTGAAGTGAATTGACCCCAACATTAATGACCACTATCTAGCATGCAATGAGTGCTGTGTATTATGTTTTATAGTCATGTTATTGATGCCAGCACATCTCTTGTGTGTTGAAGGACAATTGTAGCGCTGGTCTACAATGTGCTGAAGACGCTGATGGAGATGAACAGCACACTGTTTGATGAGTTGACAGCCTCCTATAAAGCAGACAGACAGCGGTGAGTAGACTTCATGTCTCAGCAGCAACATGAGCAACAGCTGTCGTTTTCTTGCCTAAAACAGATGTAATACTTACAGGGTATGAAGCATATGATGAATTAAATTGAACACTCTTTAACCTGATATTAGTTGTTGCCAACTGGGCCATTTTCAATGGTTATCCCTAAGGCCTTTGTACCAGTTGGGAAAAGTTAAGTGTGCACAATGTACAGTTTTCAAAGCTCTATCAGGATCATGTCATGTACACTCATGTACAATGCATCAAAAAAATCCAGACTTTTCTCTGAAAGAGTAAATTGATCTAATGCAGTGGTCTTCAATCCTGGTCATCAGGACCAGACTACTGCTGGTTTTCTCTCCTATACCAGCTAGTTAATTGCATTCACCTGGCATACCAGGTGTAAATCAGTCCCTGATTAGATGGCCAGAATGAAAACCAGCAGGGCTTTGGGTCCAGAGGACCAGGATTTGAAAACCACTGATCTAATGATTGTGTTTAATTATATTATAAAATCTCTCTTCTGCATGTTTGTAAATGTGAACTTCTCAGTTAAGCAATGATGAAAGATTCATATGTGAAACAACCGTCACTTTTTGCCTGCCTCTGATAACATTGCTATAGTTGTATAATCAATGGCAACAGTGTGAGCATTCAGGTATTGAGTGTCCTATGCTTTTCATGCCCTTTGATGTAGTCATGGGAAAGAAAACCACCAAACTAAACCACTGAACAAAACACAAAACAAAACCCGTAAAATACGTGTGTGTGCATGTATGTTCAGGTGTGGTTGTATGTGTGTTAAACCTCAAAGTTGCACAAGGCAAGATTTTTATGTAAAAATACACCCATCGCTTCAGCCTAAATCACAAAGTGGGGCTGCAATAGAGAAGAGCGTCCCCTTCCCCCTAATCCCCCCCCAGTAATGTAACATTACATAATTTGTGGGTATTGAAGTTGAAACGGCTACCTCTTGCTGCCATTTGGAGCTGCCTATGTTCAAAGTTGCCTAGAGCAGTTTCAACCACATTGAACCTCTGTACTATCTGAATCCTGTGTAAATTATAATTGGATTCAGTGTGTTGTCTTCCCAGGGAGAAGAAGAAGGAGCAGGAGAGGGAGGAGCTATGGAAGAAGCTTGAGGAGCTGCGGCTCAGCAACACCGCTCTGGTACAGAACAACAGCCACGGGCTTCAGAACGCCCAGAACAACAACAACAACAACAACAACAATAGCAACAATAATCCCCATGACAACCAGGACAAGAGCGACGCCGTTGCCGTCGCCACAGACGACAAAGATCCTGACGTCACCGCGGCAACCAGTGAGAGCACCCCATGTGCCAAATGACACAGGATTTAAGTTTTCTATTCCATAACGGTTTTACACCGTATACGGACTGTCAGGGAGAGGGTGGGGGGTGGAAAGAGGGAGGAACTTTAAAGAGATGGTAAAAACACAAGTTACACCTCATCAGTATATTAAATCTATTTAGAGTGACTTAAAATGCCAGCAATTCTTTGGCAGAAAATATATATTTCAACTTAAGACTATTTTTGGATGTTAGTGTGGCTGCAGTATATTGTTCATTTTTTTTTTTTTGTCTGATCAAAGATTAATCTTTCACATTTAGTTTCTTAACTGAAAATGATTTTTTTTGTGATATTCATTGTATGATATACGGGAGGGGAGAAAATAATAATGACTTGAAATTAATGTTTCCGATTGTGCTGCACTTAGAGAAGCTGAATTGCTATTTTAAGATTTTGTCTATTTTTTATGTGCTTTTCCTCACTGCTGCCAACACAGGGGTGCAAACCTTAAGGGAGAAGGGAGGTGTGAGCTTTGGGAAGATCGGGGCAGATGGGACCAGACCCATACATAGACACGTATCTATTGATGTACATAGCAGGGGTGCGCGATCAGGAGTAGAAAAAAAGCCAGAAGACGGTCATCTCCCACTGGAGGTGAAAAAAAAAAAAAATCCTGAGAAACCACATCCCTGATATAGATCGATATCTCTATCAATGACTCTGGTTACGACTTTGGAGATAAACCTTATTCAAAGTCTCCATTGGAGACATTAGAGAATGTCATATTCGTGAGGTCTTTCTTGTGTTTCGGGTGTCGGTATATATTTTTTTTTATCTGGTGAATACATGAAGCTGAACTTAATAGTTGTAACACACGACCTGCAGCCATATTTACACTAAAGTACTGAGATGAGCTGGGAGTTTCAGAGAGCGAATGAAACGGGCACAGATATATATACACCGTATTTTTCCAGCCTGACTAGAATTAATTAATAACAGTAGATGAATAAATAAATGAGCCATATATTTTTTTCCAGAGTATTAACGAGGCAAAGATTTTGAACGTGGTAACAGATTTAGTTTTGCAGATGAAATATTATGGGATACAGGATGTGCTTGAGTCTTTGTGTGTTTATGTGTATGTGAGGTTGGAGTCTACTTAAAGGGAATTGCCACTCAATTAAGATTTTATTCATGTTATTTCTGTGGTCTGGGACAGTTCAGTCAGTATTTGAGAATATGAACAGTATTTTCCCAAAGCCAGAAAACAAAGAACTAAGACTCAAACTTGTGATGTTATCTGGTATTGGACAATGAAGATGGGAGGCTTTTAGGTTTTTATATCCAAATGAACTTCATTATATCGTAGTGATGTCAGTACTGAATAAGAAAATGATTCCTTAACACCAGTTTTTACAAGGCACCTTTGCCATCTTTGCCTATTCACACTCTATGGCTTATCTCCAGACTTCATACCTGATGTCATGAGTTTTAATTCTCCAATTTCTATCTTGTTACTTGTGTTCATAAAATCAGCTGGACTGTCCTGGATCATAGGACTAATATAACATTTCTTAAATTGAATGGTGTTCCCTCTGAACCTGAGTGTCTGCTCTCTACTTTTAAGTTCATATTTTAGGTCCAGTCTTTCCGATGCCTTTCTGTCAGTACACCATTCCAATCTCTGTGACATACAACTGTGGGGAACCTGTTTTGTAATGGCAGACCTTATTTAGGTTTTCAACGCCATCAAATAAAGTCTACTTTATCTTTCTACTCAAAGCACAACATCTGGTGTCTGTTTTTTCAGGGTGTACTGAGCTGTAGTACATCATGGAGGTCAACAGATGGTGCAAGATTGTTTCCTCTTGCCTACCAGCATAGAGCTCATAGACAATAGTTAAGGATAATTCCTGTTTTTAAATGTCAGATGGTTCTTTTGACTAAGTGTAGTCTGAAGCTTGGCCTAAAATGTTAGAGAGACCTTCCCAGAGCCGAAAGGTCATAGGTTAAATTTCTGCAACAGTAGTATGTCCCATCAAGGCGTCGTTCACCAAAACACTGAATCTATATCTACTGAATGACTGAAGTCGCTCTGGATAAAAGCATGCAGCTAAATTACAAAATGTAATGTAAATGTAGGTGAAACTGCAATACATGATTCAGTTCCATGGGATTTGCCACACAAACATCAGCAGTTCATACTAGTGAGATAATACTAAATCAATACTATAGTAATACTGAGTGATAGGGGCAGTTGCAACATGTTGCATACTTCTTGGTCATATCACCTTTAAAAGAATTGTCTATCCAGATAAGTCGGCCGCAGGCTTGTCCTACTACAATAACAGCAATTCCTATGTGATCAACAGGCATGATAGTGACTGGAATTTAAAGTCCTATCTCTTTTATTGCAACATGGCAAAGGCTTAGATGGGACATATTGGCAAAAAAATAAATGTAAGTATGAGGAATGACAGCTCCATGGCACTAGACCCTACTGAAGGCTGTGAGGCTGAAACACATTGGACATGGTTTTCATAATGAATAGCTAAATAGAATAAAGGCTTTTAACCTATTTTGGACTGCCTTGGGTCTCTTAAATCTCTTTAAGTGGAGCACCCAATCCCACTATCTCTAACATTAGAAGCTAAGAAGCTTTCCAGCCTCCTGTCTGGTTTTCAGTAGATACTTGTATTTGCATGGAGAGAATAGTGCATTAATCCTTATTTTCTACTCACATCCATGACCTGTTATAGTGCTTTCTTTCTGAGTTTATTTGAATTATCCAAAAGGCAATCAAAAATTACGCTGTAATGGATGTTGACAGAATTTCTTGTCATTGTCACTTCATCTGTGAGATGTTGCCACTCAAAACTGTAGGAAAACAAAGCTGCCATGCATAGCATATATAATCATTGTTAAGACTTTATGACTTTACAAATTAACAAATAGATACATATTGAAGGAGGCCCACACATTCTCTGTAAAGGCCCTTCTTCTAATTAGTGGTTATATAAATTTTAATTCAGCTGGACTTGAAGCCTCTGCTACTTCAGTATCTAACAGTGGTTTAAGTGAGTGGGCTGTATTATTGGTTCCCAAACTGGGGTCCGGGGACCAGCAGGGGTCCTTTAGGTGAGTTCATGGGGTCCCAGCAAAATGAGGCATAGTTGAACTTCAGTAGCCTATTATTTCACTAGATGTGGGCATAACGAATGAATGTATAAGGATGACTGTTTTCTCCCATATTTTGATCAAATTTCAAAATCTGCTCATATAGGCGGCTACATTTGTTAAAAATAGCAACACAAAACATCTAGCTCCCTTACTATCACTGTTGTTTCCGAACGGTCAACAAAATACGTTGCACCAAATGGAGTTCACTGGTTTCCATGGTTACGTTTCAGTTCAGTGATGGTGCGAGTCAAACGCACGTGCAAAAAAAGCAAAAGCAAAAGAAAAAATTAGTTAATATGAACGAATTAGCCTGCGAGATGCAAATAGTGAAATTATAATGATTTTAGGAATTTATTTACATTTAAGAAATAAATCAATCAATAAATAACTTTTTTATTGGAAATTAAAATACGCAGATGCAGTTATTGTCCTACATTTTTATCGTTATTTTGTTCATAAAAAGTCACCGGAATGCAGGTCTTTGTATCTCAAACACTCGCTTCGCTTTTGAAATAACGGATCTTCCAGGTACGCAGGACGCGGTCTTACTAAATGCAGGTCCGTGGTTTAATGTACCTAGCCTATGTATGTATGTATGTACGGTATGTATGTATGTATGTATGTATGTAGGCTATGTGGGAGTGTTTGCTGTGGGAAAAGTTAAGGAGTTGGTTGTCCGTCAGGCTGGTGGCGGAGATGAGTCCAGTCCACCTTATGCTAATGCAGGTGAGGTATGGGAGCATGTGATTCAGTGCGGCGCTGTGCTGTGAGCTGTCAGGAGCAGGGATGTCACTGCTGCTGATGCTCTGCTGTTTCCCACCTTGACTGGACTTTACCTGCTGCTACAACAATAACAGCAACAACAACATGCCTGTGAACTCCTCTGATAACCGGACCGTCTCTGTCTTCACCTCCAAACTGGCTCCTGCTGCTGACATCTGTGTAGGACTTGCCATACTCTCGGTCGGTATGTTGTGTTTGGCTTTACTTACTCTCTCTTCATTTGTTTAAAACGTCTTTCTCACCTGAACATATTTAGCCTATTGCTGTATATTGGATCTGTAATCTTTGGTCCAAAAATAATTAGGCTATAGCAATACATTGTTGATGGATAGTGTGCAAATGTAACAGCAAAATATATGTCTCTGTAGAAATATGTTGGGAATAATATAGTGATGCTATAGGATGTGAAAATATACCATTAAGTACGATAAGGGTACTGTAAATCCACTATTAATTACTACACTGTAAGTCCCTGTTGGAATATAGGAATGTTATAGTGATTCCATTGAGGATGGAAAAATACCATAAAGTTAGCTACTATAAATTCACTATTGCGTACCACAGATAGTCCCTATAGGAATATTATTGTGATACCAAAGGAGATAGAATATCATCAAGTATGATTAAGGCACTGTAAACTCATTATTGATTACTACAGATGTCACTGTAAGTCCCTATAGGAACATTATAGTGAGTTTTCATTAGGGTAAATCTGCAATGCAAGCAATATCCATCTTAATAAGCAATTTAGTCCTCTACTGAAAATCAGATTTTTCTTTAAACACCTGAAAACAAATCTGCCAGTGGGGTGAGACTGTTTCACATTCTCTTAAAACGAGTGACACTATCTTGAAAAAAGCCAAATTATTCCTCTAATATCAAGGTTATGCCAGTTGATCTGAGAAAATTCCTGAAACAAATGAAAATTCCTGATTTGCACTGGAATGAAGTGAAATTATCTCACTTCACCGGTGGATTTTTTCACTTTTTTTTCACTCAATGCTAGATGAAATGACTTGTTAAGATGGATGTTTTGTGCTAGGTGCAAGTCTAATTGCCACACATGCTTTTACACAAACAAAACACACTCCAGTCATTATCTGTGAAGGTGTATTTAGCCTCAAAGTAACTGTGTGTGTGTGTGTTTGTGTTTTGTCTGTAAAAATTATACTTCTTTGAGGTCCAATTGTGCATTTTAGATGAAAGCAGATCTTTTTGCATTAAAACAAGGATACATCTTTTACCATCTCAGCTTATCATTTCAAAATAGTCTTCAATTCCTTTTTCCCCCCCCTAACATTATGCTGTAAGCATAAAAATAAACACTTTGCACCCTCAAGCAGGGCTCGAAATTCACACTAGATACCAGCCAAAGGATGGTAGATCCTTCCTCCTGAGCCACTGTGGAGGAGGAGGAGGAGGAGGAGAAGGGTGAATCCATCTGTGGCTCCGCAGTGACACACGAGAGTGAAGGGCAGTACAGGAGAGGAAGAGGAGGTTTGCTTCCTTACATGCTGCGTGACTCATCTGACCCTGCAGGCAGTTTCTAACCCTCCCACCATGACTGACATTCATGCAGTCACAGCACATAGTGATGTTACAACCATACCACAATTTTATCAAATGATAATATACCAGCATTGCATCACCAAAAAGTACAGAAAACATCACTAATATTCAGAGGTTGGAGCAGTGTTAGATATGACAGACAGTTAATGGCACAAGTGTTTAAGATGCCTCTTGTTTCATATATAATAACACAGAAGCTGCTGTCTTCTATGGATCATGACATTTGATTTTTGCTTTATTTAGAACTCTTTCAATATGCAACATAAGAGTCTTTGATATTGCAGTGCAGTAGATGTGGTAGATTTGGTATCGTGATACTTTAGTCCTGGTAAATAGTTTTCTTTGGAAACACACTGTAGTGCCCATGCCAGCAGAGGTCAGACTCTAACGTCAGGAAATCCATCCCCACAGTTCCTCATCGAGTCTCTCTCCTGCAGAAGTATCTTTAACACCTCTCCTCTGTTTACTTATTGACTTTGGGCTGTGCAGTGAGGGGAAACACCATTTAACAGCAGAAAGGTTGGCCTACCTGCTGTGTCAGTCGGACATAGCAGTCATGAAAATGGCACATGAACAATGTAATCCCTTGGTTGTGATATTGCATATTCATGAGCATAGCTAATGACCCATAGAGGTTTTGTAGAGCACTTTAATTGCATATTACACATGGCGTAATTAGGAATGTGTTGTCAGAGAGCAGGGACAGCTGGGAACAGGTAGAGGTGTAGTGCCTTGACAGGGATTTACACAGTGTGTGAATTGGAAAATGTTTCCCCTTAGACCAATCGTATTACAAAACCCTATTTTGGACAATTTCATAGCAATATTTCAAAGAGAAAACTTCTGTCCCGCTGTGCAGTTCTGCTTTCCATCGTGGGCAACGGGCTGGTGCTGGTGATCTCTTACCGCAGGAGGAAGAAGATGGTGGGCTCGGAGCTGCTGTGCGTCAACCTGGCCGTGGTCGACTTCCTGTCCTGCATCTGCTTCTACCCGCTCTCCATCCTGTCCTCCTTCAACCACGCCTGGCTGGGACACAACGCCACCTGCGTGTACTACGGCCTGGGCTGCTACATCTTCGGCCTGTGCGGCATGTTCACCATCGCCGCCATCAGCATCATCCGCTACCTGAAGACCTGCTACAGCTTGGTTTACGGTAAAGGGGGTTGTTGTTGGCGGGCATTTTGGAGCACTATTCACACTTTCACATCACTTTAGAGGACAAGGGGACAGGGCAAAGACTTTCATTCTACTTGAAGAATATGAAATGAAATTGAAAAGTTTGAATGTTTTTGACTGGCCTAGTCAAAGTTAGGCCAAAATCCAACTGAGATGTTATGGTACTGTTATTAATTGTTTTACTTTTCCAAACAGGGGAAGTGGGTGTTGCATAGCCTTCTAAAATAAATGATATAACTCTGCAACTATTGAACTGACGGTGATGTGCAGAAGGTTCAATGTCAACCCAAATGAGCACACAATTTTCACAATATGAAATTATGGCATGGTAAAAAAAAAATATTAAAACAGCTTTGGAAAAAGGTTTGAAGTGACATCACAAAGACCATCTCAACCTTCATTTTAGCCTGATACTTTTGGTAGCTAGGTGCTAGAATACATGAGACAGCACCTTTATTACTCTTCAGTTCCTTGAATGCCATTCCTCCAATCCAATTTGTCCTCGGTTTCTCCGTATTATTGACTCTCCAGGCAAGAGAAATGATTTACTTCAACAGAAAACACTTGCATAAAACCCTAACCAACCACTTACAGCTGTGGAATATACACTGAGTGAACCAATAAAATATACTCAGTCCCTAAAAAAGACTGATCAACTGGATCCAGATGAAAGGCATGATCCCTTATTGATTTCACCTCTTAAATCCTCTTCAGTCAAGAAGGGGAGTTGTAGTGCTGGGCCATAATTCAATATAATCGTATATCGTTTTTCAGTGGAATCATATCGAGATGATATGATGATATTGTGATATCGTAATACACAATTCTAAATTGAAGATGATAAGCAAATTTTATTTAAAAACTCTGACAAAATGAGACATGAAACATGAAACATCAGTTTGATTATTTAACGTGATTTTGCATACGTAAGCCATATTGTGATATATATAGAAAACAATCCTTTTGATTAACATGATACTTCAAACATATCTCATATTCAAATGAACCCTAACCGTAACCCTTGGGAGATGAAAGGGAGGAGACGGGTTAAAGAAAGGTTTTTAAGCCTTGAGGCATAAAGGCGTTTGTTTCCCTCCACAGCTGTGTGGCTGGAGGGAGCCAACATCCGGCTGGTGTGCTGTGCCACCTGGCTCATCGCCACGGTGTGGTCCTGCTTGCCCCTGTTCGGCTGGGGGGAGTACGTCCCGGAGCCCTACGGCCTGTCCTGTACCATCGCCTGGAGGAACTATCACACCTCGGTGAAGGACGCCGTCTACGTCATCTGCTCCTTCGCCTTCTTCACGCTGGTTCCCGTCCTGCTCATTGTGGTGTCCCAGTGCCAGATCCTCTACAAGGTATACCGCTTCTCCTATTCTCTGTCTGCCAGAGGCATCCGCAACAACCTGCGTTATGCTGAAAAACGCCTCTCCATGGTGAGCCGGGTTGGTTTTGTCATTTCTGTCATGTATGTATGTGCAGTCTGCTGCCTGTACTGTCATTTACTGTCATTGACTGTCACTGACTGTCATTTACTGTCATTTACTGTCATTTACTGTGCCTTACACTATATGTGAGGTGCTGTCTTTGCACCATGTGTGACATTATGTACTGTGAAACTGAAGTCTTCAATATGTCTTTGTCATTGATTGTGCTTGGTGATTTAAGTAATTTAGGGCGCGATCACACCTACAGTCCGTATTCTCTGGGTCCGTTGTGGAAAAGTTAACTTTTGTATTCCGTTTTCTTGGGTTCACACCGCCAAATTATAAGCAAACAAAAGTCACATGGAAGTAGCTTGTCTATTGGACAGAGTTTTGGTGACCTGTTATCCTGCCTGGTTAGAGATTTTTGCAGCAGAGGAAGAGTCAAAACAAATCTGACTCCAGTCCCTGTAACTTAAGCTAAGCATGACGGACTTGTCTGTGCCTTTTGCTGTAATTTACCTGCTGTGGTCATTACACAATCATTCCTCAGTTCATTTTGTTACACTAGGCTTTCCAAGCATGAGTACCTGCTGCCGGATGTCAGATGTCAACATCCATCTCCTTATACCCATAATCCCTTGCGTTTTGGAGTCGTTTCCTGTGGTTGGTTCAGATTACATTCTCACACCTAACAAACCGCCCTGTAGTTTGCTTGAAAGAGGCGTCTCAGTTCAGTTATTTGGTGCTCCCTAATTTGAATTGCTTTCTCACTTGCCTAAACAAACCAAACTAAAGGAGTAAATGCTCCAGAGATGCTTGGTGTGAACGCACCTTTAAAGATCTGTGCTAGGTAGGTCATAAGAAATGGTTCAGTAAGGTTTTGTTTGTTAGAGTGCTGATGTGTCTTCAGTCATGATGTGTTGTAATCTTATGGTACCTCTTCTTCCAGATGTTTTTTTGCATCAGCCTGGGCTTTGTGAGCGCCTGGGCCCCCTACGCTGTGGTCTCCTTCCTCTTCATCTTCCATAAGGACAACTGGAACATGGCCCCCGAGGGCTTCATTTTCCCCGCCCTCTTTGCCAAAAGCTCCCACATCTACAACCCCTTCATCTACTTCTACTTCAATAAGGCTTTCCAGCAGGAGCTGCGCTGCCTGCTCCGCTCCCTCTGCCCCAGGTTGGTGGGGAACCGGGTGGGAGTCTGCCCCGCCACGGACCTCCAAGCCCCCCATCCCATCCACATTCAGCTCCAGGAGCGAGGCTGCGTCCAAAGGAGAAGCTGCTTGTTGCAGGAAAAAACGCGGAGCAAGAGCAGGCACTCGGGAAGCAACCATCTCCACGGCAGGATGGTGTACCCCGCCTGGGGGTCCAAACTCAGGGTGACGCCCTCCAGCGTGGAGCACAAACCCGTCAGAGAGTTCCTGCCCGTCTCTACGTGAACTCTGACTGAACGGGTGCTGTCCAATTCTGGACAGCGATCAACCAAAAATTCAAAGTCACTCTAATGAATATAATTCATCCTGTACTGTTTTCTTAAAGGAAAATCCCTTTGGATACTCTAGTACTGTTATATATCAGCAATCTGTGATGTTCAATGCATTCCAGGAGTTACTTTGTGATGAAGTGTTGTAATTTACCTTTTCGTTGTATTCACTTTCCCTCAACCTGCTTTGTCTACTTCTGCTTCTGTTAGTGATTTTCTATGGTTCCCAGAATGCTCTTCAACAGCCCACAGAGAACAGGCGTGAGCTTGTTCCATTCAGCTGTGGGTCGTACACGACCAGATAAAGATAAAGTAAAGATAGCTTGATATTGTATATTATTATTGGATATTCATTTTTCCACCTTCACACATGACAGTGGAATTGTGCCCTCCTTCACGCTTGACAGCTGAAAAAGTGAATTTAAGGTTTCATCCCCCTTTAACTATGGATCCTCTACATAAAGACACCGTCAGCCAAAATGCAATTTAAGGATTGGCGCTACATGTCCATGTCCAAGTTCATAAATGATTGTCTTTATATGTTTAAATATCTTTAGATATTAATGACATTTTATATTTAACTTCTCAAATATGTACGTCACTTGCCTTTTGGTAGGGAACTCTGACCACTGGTGTCCGGAACTGGACACAGTTATGCCTAACTGATCATCTACCTCTCTGCTACATCATCTGAATGTGTTTTCAGGTAAAGGTCAAGGGTCGGAGCTACACTTGGACTGAAGCAGAATATAGCCACACTAGTGTTGTGTAGACCAGGTATAGGATACACAGAGTGGTACCATGGTGTACATGTAGTATAGAAGGCTGTTCAGACTGGGGCAGTGAGAGGAGTACGCTGTAACTCACTGGAAGCCAGCATACTGTAGATACACACAGATAAGCGTAGCTAAGCAAGAATAAAAAATACTAACAGAGTTCACCACTCATTCATTTACATCCAAACTGCATATTTTGAGGTTGTTGGTGTGCCAAATCTGAACATCAATTTTTTATTTATTTTTTTATTATCCAGTCATGTCAACTTGTACATAGTTGGCCATCTCTGCTGTCAACAGTGTAAATAATAGTAAGGATTAAAGACCCATGTTGGTGACTTTAAATTCAGTTGGTGCTGCTGGCAAATCACAAAAAGTGCAATTAATTCCCAAATTCTTTGCCTTTATTTTCCCTAAATCAGTTTCACTGGTTTTATGCAGCCACATTTTCACTACTAACATCAGTTGTAACACTGGCCTAAAGAGAGAAACTGGCAGCATCACTAGTGAGTCGGCTGTATGTGGCAAGTACCTGACCAGCCTATAAGGGAACAATGCTCATGTCTATATGCACAATAATCAGATTGGATTGAAATTGTTTATCCTCCTCCCTGCCTAGAGAGAAACACAGAGTGCCCTTTGCTGTTATTTGACTCATAACTGAGGCACAAAACATGACACAATGACAATTTTCAGTGATCTGCTCCATCTTTTACATATAAAGTGTGTGTGCATCATTCTGGACATCCTGTAGTGACACGATCCACATGGAAACTGACTGACTGTGACCACTGGTTGCATGTATGCAAATATGATCCGTCTTAAATGGCATGTTGGTATAATGCAATGTCCACCTTAATTCTTTGTACACTTTCACAACAAGGAAAAAGAACCACAGAAAGAAGAAAAGAGAACATAACACTGCAGATTTCACTTCTTCAGATGTTCCACAAACAATTATTGATTTTACAAGTCATGTTCCAGTTACTTTTCCCTTTATACTGCCATATCAATCAATTTTGTGTATCAGTTATGTCATTTGAAAGAATGGTGCTGTTATCAAACATGGTTCAGTAAATTTATTGTGTATTAATTTGCAAAGATACTTCTGGCAGGACACTCAAAGTCTGATTACTGAATTTGTTTATGCTTCTCTACACTTACTGGTGGTATATATATATTTTTAAATATCCCTTCAGTCAATCATTCAGCATATAATATAGAGCATCCAATCTGTGAAAGTGTAATCAAATTGTCAGTCAAGGGCTTCATTTATCCTATAAAAAGACTAATAATTTCTTTTCATTTTCTGCTGTCAACCACTCATAATAATGGCCGGCACTTTCTTCAAATGGTGGATGTCTCATCTTTAAAACAACCCTTGTTGTTCCGCAGCCCCACTGTACCCACACACATGATTACTGCTGTGCACTTGTTGCTTTCTCATCAACACACCAGCATCCAGGCGCTTTTTCAATTCATTTCAGTGTCATTGTGCTCTCTGCTTATTCATTGTTAAGTGCTGTTGTGCTTCCCTCCCACATCCTCCAAGCGTCCTAACAGACTAAAACCATCACTGCCAAGCCTGCAGCTACTACCAAAAACACTGCCATTAACTCTACTGCGATTATGAAGTGTGTGTGTGAGTGTATGCTAAATATGTGCTCACCAATTGTGCATTTTAATTATTTCTCTAACTGATGTATAGTGGCTGTTTACAGTTCTTGGCTCTCAGATATGAATAAATAGTAAAGTTGTGATTGTTGTCCTAATTGTGATTTTGTTTTCCATTGTGTTCTGACCACAGTAATCAAAGGGTTGGTAGTATTTATTCAAAGCTGTCAAAATTTTTCCTTGTGACATGGAATTCATGTGAGAAACTTGCCATACTGGCATTTATTTCTGTAATTTACACATTTAATTTTAATTTAATTTACATTTAATCCTGGAAAATGATGCCAAATATAGTTTATAGAGAATAATGAATAATAAACAGATGAAATCTCCTTGTGTTCTAATGTCCTCCTCACATTTCATGCAGTCCAGAGGCTAATTCCCTAGTGATTTCACAGGCGCAGGGATAAGTGGAAAGAAATGTATAATATATTTCATATAATATTCCTTCACAGAGTAGAGTCAGCTCCTTCTAATCTCTTAATCCTCAGTCCAACTAATTTGACAGCGTCATGCATGTTAATGACAGAGCTGCATTGTGATTATTCTGTCCTGCTCTCTCGCTGGTTAAGTGGCTCCCTGCACTGCATTAGCTTGAAATGTGACAGTAGGCTGAAGTATAGAGAAGTGAGCCTGTGACTGAGAGGTTGCCAGTTTGAATCTAAGGCAGTTTAGCAGGGGAAGGAAATGACTAAATGATGCTCTTCAACTCCAGCAAACAAGATGTCACCATCCTCCCAGTCCGTTGCTATATGTAAGAATGCCTTCTTTCTGTGTGGTGTTTGCATGTTCGCCTGTTCAAGTAAGGGCTAGAAAATGTGAGAATCATCACAACAGCATATCTGAAGTAGACAGTATGCGGTATGTGGTGTAACATGCCATTCAATATGGTGTTTCTATAGGCCCTGGCAGCATGCTTTCTCAAGGCATTATTTACTGCCCCATCATTTACTGCTGCAGGATTTTTCCCATGGTAAACATCCACCCGCCTTTACATACATCAACTCGTGATGAGCAAGTCACATGCACATACAAGGAAGTGAAAGGCTGAATTCAGACACTGAACCAAGGACAAAACACACTGCCATTTCAATAAAAAAAAAAACCCAAACAATGCTTAGCTGCTGTGAGAAGTTCAGTGGTTTCTGTCTGTGAGAGCTTGTTGTTGGTGAAAGGCCTCTTCCGGTGGGCAGTGTGATGCCCGGCCAGGCTTTTTGCTACGTGCCACAGATTATATAACGTCTCCACAATAGGCTGCATTGATGAACATAGCTGCAGAGCAAATCAGTATCTCCCCCCACCATCAATATCAGCCCCCGCCTTAATCACAGAAGCTCTGTTTACGCCTTAATTGCATTTCCCTGTGAAAACCCATCAAAGGTTTTTATCCAAGTTTTTATCATATTAACGATAATCATGATTAGAAGCGTTGCAAGCACTTACCTAGAAGTTATAAAGCGCTGTAAAATAAAGGGGAAAACATGAACAAGCAATCAGCTATAATAAAGGGAGGACTTGCATGGCTGGGTCACATTGTGCTCAGCAGCCTTTGGTGAGTATGTTCAAACAGTAATCTATGAAAAGAGATAGCTACAATGTTATGTCTGGGCCAGGGAAGGCTTTAGAGAACGGCATGTCATTCTGTAGCAGCTTAATTCATCTCTCATGCCAATCACACACACAGATGAACGGCGTTTCCAGCACCATCTGCTTTTCAAACAGCTTTTCCCTTGTTTAGGAGGCAGCGCAGGTTACAATCTGCTCTGCTTAAATACAACATAATAAACTACAGTATTTAGAATAATTGACTTCAGTGATAAAGTAACTGTTGTCCATCTCTGCCACTCTACCAGACAGCCAAGATCAAACCAGTTATGAAAACAGCGACACGCTTAGAATTGGCTACATGCTGGGCTTTTCTCTACTGGATTGGAACCATTAACTTCCCACAACAAGACTAAGGGCCAACTCAGAAGGTTAATAACAAAAGATCATAAGCGCTATTTGTCTATTTGAATGTTGTCCTGCTGACAAATTATCTCTGTAGGTAGCTGAGAAGAATAAAAGGCCTACAGGACAAGAAGGAACTGGGCTCTCAAAATCATATGGAAGTCTCTCCAAGTTTCATCTTACCTAATGTTATCTTCTAACTATTCCAGCTATGGAAGTATGTGTAAACGTTTTGGGAAAGAGTAATCATTTTATACCACATTGACATGCATTGCTAAAAACTACCAACAGGAGACTGGTGGCACTGGTGCATTCATGTCAACAATTTATTAATTTATTATTCATCAGTTTAGTTATTGAAAACAAAAAGTCACAGCACTTTTACCATGAAAGCTGAGGGAGGGAAGCAAACTCCTTATGGGTTGAAAATACAAAAGCAAGTCCAAACTGTCAATGAATGAAACATAAAACATAACATAAAACCAAAACAAAAACAAAAACGAAGCTGAAACCGGGTGGGCGGATGCAGTCTTTGCTATTTGTGTTGTATGAATGAACTTGTGAATTAAAAGTAAAACATTCTCTTTAGAAAATGAATGAGTATAGCCGTGATTAGGAGAACAACAGATTCCCTCTGTGCTGCTATTCAGTCTTTATGTAACCTAATTAACCGGTGTGTGGGCTCTATAGAACTCAAAAGCTCAACCATTGGTTCCAAATTTCTCCAGGGTCGAATCAGTATTCAGAAATATAAAAGAGTAGCCCTGCTAACATGGAGCGAGAAATAAAGCATTGACTGATAAAGCTCCTGATGCAGTACATGCATTCAGTGTAATTTCAAGTTGCAAATGGTGTGTTTAGTGTCCAGTGGTTGCAGTAAAGAGAACCTGTATTCTGAAGCACAAAAAGATCTGAATGTCGTGAGCGGATTTTTAATGTTGGAATATTATCCCTGCTGAATGAAGGCCTGTTCTTGGAAATCTGGACTGCCTCTCACGAAAAGATGTGATGGTGATTGATGTAAATTGGAAAGAATTGGAGATCACTCTGGTGAATGAAACATCAGCGTCTTAGGTGAAGCCTTTAAGTCCATCTACTGAATCCATCAATGTATAATTGACCATCCACACACACATAAGACACACACAAGGAGATCAGAAACGTTTCATCTTGTCTTGTCTTGTCTTATCATCTATATCTGACCTGAATCAGACCTATATATCTATATATAGGTCTGATTCGGAATACACTATATGCAACATCATATCTAAACACATGTATCTACTTATACCTGCGTAAACTGAATATTCCTGATATTACAATGGAAACCTAGCTGATGTTCTGGTATAGCGCAGACTGTATCTATCTGTTTATGTAACGTGGCAGTTCACGTCCGCAGACCACTTTCACTTTTCATCTTACAAACCTCCAATAACAGTTGCTTGGGGATCTTGTAGGACAGCAGTTATCTCAGGGATTTTCCCCACAGCTCTGTGGCAATACATGCACTGATAAATAAAATTACTATCATAGATCTAGGACAGAGAATTTAATAATATTCCCTGAGTCCAATTTTTGTTGTATGCACATGTGTTAGAAATGATTTTTAGCCTAGGTTTTCAAAATGAAAGCAAGAAAGTGGTACTGACGATAAGAGAAGTCAGTTTGGGTGGAGGACCGTCTGTGAACTCTTATAGACGTGTGTGACCTCAAAATATACCTGAGTGAAATATGACTGTAACATATGCACTTTCATCCAAGCCACATCAGCCAAGAACGCCTCGGATATGAGGATCTGTATAGTTTTAGGGTAATGAAGATTGGAGTTTTAATTCTGCAAGCAATTCTTTTTTGGAGTTTTTGGAGTGCAAGTTAGCTAACAACTTAAATGGCAAACTCTGGTCAAAATATAAATACAACTATAAATGACAATTACTTAATTTTTCATTCATTCATGACCATGGCATTCATGATGGCGGAAGGTCAGCAGCTAGCTAACTAGCTTACCTATATAGCATGGCAAGTATGGCTAGTTTGAACTTGGAGGGTCAGCTAGCTAATGTAGATAATGTTGTACCTAGGTTAGCTAGTTAGCTAGTGTTTCAATGACATCACCAGTCAAGGTGATATTAGCTAACTCTTCTATTACCTCTTAGCTGTTTAACTGGGCTTCAGTCTAATGTTACTTAGCCAGAAAGACGGTGGTTCTTTGGCTCCGCCCACTGAGGTTTAACTAACCAATCAGATTATTTCTGCCTCCAGAGCAATTTAAAATCCAGTCTGCTCATCTCCAAAATCCCAGACATTGAGAACTTTGGAGAGTGAAGACAAGACAAGACTGTCAAGGGACACATACACACACACACACACACACACACACACACACACACAGAGACACACACACTGGCTAAATGAAAACAGAAAGATGGATTTTTATCCAAACTTATCATAAAATTCTTCTCTTAAAAGTCACCAAAACTGTTCATTTAAGCAGTGCAATGCAATACTTTCGCCCTTTTTGTGCTCATTTGGGTTGATGTTGAACTTGACCTCCTGCACGTCATTGCTGTGTAAACTTGCGCCACAAATGCACAACATGAACCAATAATTTCTAAACTCGATATTAGTCTCAACAACAATAGGCTAAATTGATGGCTGACCCTGCTAGCTTGAAAGGGCCCCGCTCTGTCGTAGTATATGTGTATGTGTGTGTGTGTGTGTGTGTGTGTGTGTGTGCATGTACACACACACACACAGACACATGAGGGGGTTGGGGAATATGTGAGCCCCTGCTTTTCCACAAGCATTGTTTGCCCCGACTGTCACGGCATCCCACCCTTGTTAAGCCTGGAAATGGGGGCGAGCCGGTGGGCCTTGTTTGGGGGACGCACGGCGATCTCATTACGGGAGGAAGCCGCCCCGCTGGAGCGGAACGGGACGGGACAGGCTGGGGATGGAGAGACAGGGGGGGGGGGGGGGGGGGGGATGGAGAGAGGGAGTGAGTTTGCGGTTTTTGGTTGGTGGGAGCAGAGTGGGAGGCTCAGATCAGAGTGGGACTCGCAGGTCCAGGTCAGGCAGAACCCCCCCCCCCCCCCACCTCCGCCCCTCTCCTCTTTTGTGTGCCGGGGCCTCCATTGTTCTAACCCTCATTAACACAAACTAGGGACTCCTACTGCTGCTGCTCCTCCTCTGCTTTGCACTACGGGACGTAAACGGCGAACACCGGTGTGGACTCTGACAGAAACTGCAGGACAGCAGGAGTCTGGGGTCGCTCGCTGCAGGAGACAGAGACACCAGCATGGACACCGGAGGCCGAGACTACGGAGCGGCGGCTATGAGGAGGGGAAGCTACGATGATGCCGCAGCCTCTCTGCGTCCCGTGAGTATCGACCAGACAGAGACCAAACGCATTGAATGATTTCAGCCAGAATAATAACATAGCGGCACTAATCTGTTGATAATGGTAGGAGCCTTTTCTCCTGGTAGCACATCAATTGAGCCTCACACTTAGCAACGAGTGCTGATACACACCTGAGAGGAGAGCAGCATAAACAGCATAAAGCCCTTTTGATCTCACTCTGTATGTTAAGATGCTGTTTGATCTTCAGCTTCAGTTCATGTGTTTGATAAAGTAGATTTGAATGGCAATAAGGAAAATGTGTTTATTCTCAACTGCGGTATCTGTCAATTGATTGAATTTCAGCTTTTCAACGTCCAAATCATTTTGGTATTCAGTTTTCAACAGCGCATCCCATTACATGAAGATACAATACAACACAAAGATGGATCCAGATAGATAGATAGATAGATAGATAGATAGGGCTCACATAGATGTCATCTTAGACGTGAGCGTTTTCTCAGCTAGACAGTCTCACTAATGCTCATTACTCGATAAATGTGCACTATTTTGCCTCTGACCATGCAGACCGGATATTTCACAAAGCAGAATGTGCACTGAATAAGAACATGCAAACTGACTTTGAATTGGGAATGATTACATTAAGAGTTCCATTTCCATCATTTCGCTTGGTTACAAGGCCTTTGCCAACATGATACACTTTGATATTGCAAATGTGGGCGTGAAGCAATGTTTTAGATGAAAGAGTCACTTGATTTTTTTCTTCAAATGTGGTATTTTTTTGTGTGGGTTTCGATACATTTGATAGACAGATACACTGAAGGGCTATGGCAAGCGCTTAATCCAATTTCTCATAAGTGGAAAAAAAGATACTGAACAACAACTGTCATTCATGCAAGTAAAGCTTCTAACTTCTACTGTGGGAGAGTTTTTGCAGGTAAACACAGCTGGCATTTTCCTTTAGAGATGATGCTGTGACCTGTAGTATGTTCATAATTCACACTGAAGCGCACACATCACATGCCTGCGTGCGTCCTGGACTTTTGAGCTAGGTGGGTCACCCCGGCCCTTTGTGGCCCACCGCTGATCCATCATGATTCAGCGGACTTGTGTGCCAAGCTTGGCTCTGGGTGAAGGGAGAGGCCAGAGAGAGAGAGAGGCCAGAAACCCAGCGGAGAAAGACAGGCTTTGTCAAGTATCTTTGCTTTTGTTTGTTTTGTTTCGCCTTTTTTTTTTTCTTCTTCTCTTCACTCCAACATAACCCAGTTTCTCTGTCTGTCTCGCATGGAGCAATTAGAGCGCAGCGGCGTCAACAACAACAACATGGAGAATCTCTTAATTTTCTCTCAGCACGCTGGGAAAGTGCTTCTGCTCTGATTGCAAGTGGCTCAAATGAACAATACCATGTTGATGTGTTTACAGAATGAACGAATGAACATAATGGAAACAGTCATATAATCAAGAAAAATATAGTTATTTGCATTGATTGTCGTCTCGAATGGCGTTTATTTACGATTTATGTTTTTTCACAAAGCTCTGCTACACACAAAATAATGAGGATCTTTATAGCTCAATGGATAGAGTGTGGTCATACCTGCTGAAAAATCCTTGAGAAATACTGCCCCCCCCCCCCCCCCACTCCCATTTCACTGCATGAGACCTTTCGAACAGCCCAGCGGAAACGAAACTGACTGTGGCGCGACTCTCTAGAGGGAAGCACGTACTGTATGGGTGAAGGAAAGGCTGAGGATGTGACAGACCTCTGACCCTGTGGCATGATGAGAGGGAAAGGCACTCAATGGAAGACGGGCAGCGGAGTGCTTCCTTTAAAGCCGATGCTGCGTCTCTTCAATACAGAGTTATATAGAGTGTAGTGAAGATTTTCTCAGGATGAACTAAGAATGTGTTACAGCTTTGTCCGTGAACATCAGTGAGTAAATAGCAGGAAGGATCACTAGGATCTATATGCTGCAACATCACATGTCACACTATGTAAATGTTTGGCTCTGCTCCGCTGTTTCAAAGAGCTTCAACAAGAGGCTTAGGCCTTTCACTATATAAACACAAAAAATATGGATATGAAAGGGAATCTTATGCATTTTGACCGCTTTGTTTTCAATAAACTTCAGTGTTTTTGCCTAAATTTCCAAGTGCTAATTTTCAACTTCTGTACAAAATAATAACATTTATGATATTTGCAATTTTCTGCATGTTCATAAAATCGCTTTTCATCCGTTCGTTAGTTTTAATAGTTCTACTTTAAGAAAACAGTGTATTCTTGTAATGATATTATGTTCAGGAAGTCACATCAAGTCACATCAGTCTGTAACTAAGTCTGTAACTTTATTTAAACAAATATGTAACTACTACATATAATTATTTGATTACCTATCATCAGTTAATATTATTAAAAGTTGTGAATTTACTTACAGCACTTTACAGCACTCCATGCAGAGAGACACGTCTTCATTTTACTTGACTTTAATCCAGGGTGAGGTAAAAAAAAAAAAAAAAAAAAAATGCTGATGCGTTTCAGCTATGAACTGATTAGCCTTCATCAGAGCATGTGAAGCCAAAGCACATGGACAGGCTTCATACTCATCCTGACTGACTGTTTGTGATTGTCAGCACGTGTTCATAGCCTTCTTAATCGACTGAAGGACTTGAACACACGTGGTGAACATAGAATTCATTACAGTCAGTGTTATTCCATTGGCACCAAGGACAGAAATGTCACCTCTCCCTGCTGAAGAGGTCAGAGGTCAGAGGTGGAAAATTCTGTTTATATATTGTTTTCTGTGTTTCTCATACAGTGTTTTGAAGCTGTGGTGGATGACAGCATTCAACCCTCTTGACATTTTTCACATGTTGTGGTGCTGCAGCCTGGATTCCAAATTGATTAAATTGAGATTTCTGTCAATAATCTACACAGAATACATCACAATGGCAAATTGAAAACATGCTTTTAGAATGTTTTGCCATACTATTTGGGGATTTTCTCCCACCCTTCCTGATTTTCAATGGGATTCACTGTGTGTGTTGGAGCATAAATCACCCTGATCTACGGTTCTTGGCAGTCTGAAGCAGGTTCTTCTAAGAAATTTGTCTGTAGTGGATCCAGTCATTATTCCCTTTATCCTTAGAAGTGTCCCAGTCACTGCTGCAGTAAACCACCACCAGGCTTCTCAGCAGTGCTTAATTTGTAAATGTTGAGGTCCCGGAACACCAAGTGGTCGGTGTTCCCGTGAGTCGGTCTGGAGGGAAAAGGTTCCGGAACATATCAAGACAACAAGCGCATTGGAGGCACGGTGGTGCTCAGTACAGCCATATAGCTCACTGTAGACCTAACAGCCTAAACATTACTAAATGGCCGACTATATGACCTTAGAGCTCCAACTACTGCTAACCTATAACAATATTTGATTATTGTATAGGCTATATAATGCTCATTTTTACAAACCTGCCCTTCAAGTAGTAGACTAAAGATATAGCTAACTGCACTGTGCACAACATATAAATGCCCACATAGGCTATGAGACATCCTAATCATACATAAAGGAAACTGCAATGGCTTCAACCATTTACCAGAGAAATTCTGGTTCGAGTAGTTACACATCAATATTCAAAACAAATACTTAAATAGGATATCGATTTTGAATGTAGGAAACAATAATGCAATAAAACGTGTCTTGGTGCAGCTAGAAGTAGACCTAAATGTGACACTGCTGTACTGTTTCTGTGGCTTTATACTGTTTCAAGGGCATTCAAAGGAATTTGAAGGGGCTGAATACTTACTGCATCGAAACAGTTTCATTTATAATTGTTTTGTTAAAAAAAAAAAAAAAATGGAAAGAAAAACCACTTTGACAACATGGATGTGTGTGTAGATCAATTGAATCCATTGTGAACACCACAAAATCTGAATGAATAATTTCTAAAGGCTGTAAATTAGACAGATTCAAGGCCAACACTTTAAGGAGAGTCTGATTCAAAACCATGTGGGCTGCCATTATAACGGCTTAAACCTTACACCATCTCTCTGCTAATATTTGAAAGGAAAACAGGATTATTATTTTAGTAAAACAGAAACAGATATGTGAAGTACATTACTAAATGACAGAAGGCAGGATTATGATCTGATACAGTTCTATTTCCTGAATTTGGAAAGGTTCAGTGGGTGAAACAACAGTGTCAAACAGCTCACAGCTGCTAATTTGAAATGAGCATGAGTGTGAAAATGAGTGTGAAAGTGAGTGTGAAAACCTGTATATGAGAATAATGGTATAAATAGGGTAAAGCATTGTAACGGTTACACTGAAAAACATCTGCTCATTTGAAATGTAGAACTCTTTGGCAAGGAAGAGATGGAAGAGATGCTTGTTATAATGTAGCTTGACTTATCTCACCTTTTCTCTCTCTTCTCTTTGCTGTTCCCTCTCTCTCTCTCTCTCTCACTTGCTCCTCCCCTCCCTGCTCCCCCTCCTTCTGTCTCTCATTTTTCCCTCTCTCTCTCTCTTTCTCATGTTATTTTACTATATGTGATGTTGTATGCTGTATGAGCTGTCCTGTCTGCAACTTTGCATTTTGACTCCCAATGAATTTGACTCCCAGTGAATCTCCAATGAGATTTGGAATCTCAATGGGACTTCACCTCGTTCAATAATGGTTAATAAAAAAGTAAAATAAATAAAACATGCACACATGATCGCTTTTAAACCCTTTGCAAATTGTTTAAGGCAGCGTGTATGTAGAGACAAGGACTAGCAGAATTAAAAGGATCATTTTTAAATAATTTTGTAATTCTGCTATTAGACCTGCTTGAATCAGACAGTTCTGTAAATCAGTACACAAAATTCACAAAAATTAATTATTAGTATACATTAAATTAGCTTGAAATCAACACTTTTTAACTAGGTTTCACTGACATAGATTAGGCATTTCCTAGAATAAAAACATTTCTTTTTATTATGGTTGTTGTATATTATGCATGCATAAATGAGTATATTGTTCAAGCTCTCTGTTTTCTTACAGCACCTCCGGAGCTTGGCTCAAAGACGACGCTCAGCCCCGTCACTGGCTTTTGGGAAGGCACTGGGGATGCCATGGTCTCCAATCAGGTGTGTGGATCTTTTTTTTTTCAAACCTTTTTTGTTCATCCATTGAAAGTTTGCAGAACCTGTATGCATAGTCATACACTTACACACACTCCACAATCTTCTACTGTCTGGGCACCTCATCAGTAGTTGTGTGTTATTTTTATGTTTATTATCTTCCCGAACCTTATATTTTCCCAGGCAGTCTGGACATACAATTTTCTGATCAGACTGCTATTATAAAGCAACAACTTCTCACCTTGAGGCAGCAAGTCTATCTTAGTCCTGCCCTCCTCTCCTCAGTTGGTGCATGAACACACAGACTGATAATGTAGATCATATCCTATTTATTTACTGTTATTGTAATGTGGAAAAAATGCATATTGCAGCTTTAACAAAGAAAGTGAGTGTGAGTGATTTCTTCCTGTTGGTGTCAGATGATTGACAGTAAGCAGAGCCTGATGTAATGCGCCCACTGATACGAAAACACTCAACTCAGCACAATGAAATAATCAAACAGAAACTTTAAGAAACCAAATGAAGGCTTCATGTTGACTGTAATGGGTTATCTAGCTCATGCAATTCTAACTCTTCAAGTCTGTGGAAGCTGATTTACTGTAAAAGAATGAATGGCAGCAAATGGCTTCTTACTATGCTGACTGTGTGCAGACACCAGTAGGAATAACGTGAAGGAGAGGGGCAACCTAGAACATAAAAACACCAGTATTTAACCTTTAACCTTTAGGCTAGCACCCTGTTTCATTTCCTTTTCACTACAACCCCCACCCTACAGATGGCAGCATTTAGAACAACAACAGGTACATATAAAAAAATATTAAAGTATCTTTTCAGACACACTGGATATAATGTATGAACAAATAAACTTTCTCCTCCCTCTGATCTCACTACATGCTGAACAGTGTCAGGTCAGTTCACCTTCACATCACCAGTGGTGGGTGTGGGCCACAGACCCACTCTGTTCACGCCGCAAACACAGATGTCACGCTGGGGAATTTACAGTATGGGAGTTTCAACACAGCTGTGAGCACATTGCCCAAACTCCCCCACACTCATACAACAACAGCCCGACGCTGAGGACCAAACTGCTCTCATAATATTGATTTTTCTAAACAATTTCAAATCTCTTGTAAATCAAACAAAGCTTGAAAGAGTTTTTTTGTTTTGTTTTGTTATGATGTTCAGTCTTCTGTACCATCAGGAAGTTGGCCATGACCTTTTCAGAAACAGAATCAGAATTACTTTAATTGGATGTTACAGAAAATGTACAGGAAGGTGTCTTGTTGACATTTGACATTTGACATTTGTGCAGACGCACACCTGACAGCTGCCAGCACATACTTCTCAACATGATGCAAGGACAATAGACTGTATATAATATGTAACAGACTATACTGTAGGAGAATAGATAATAGACTGCAAGACATACAATAGACAGAAGATTACGTATATCACTCACAGACATGCACAGTATACACACTGTACATTATAAATAAAAAAAAAAGATGTAGGTATTTTTGTAGGTAAAAGTCATTATTTCTAAAGTTCATCATCAGGCCGTTGGCTTGAACTCCCTAACCTTTAATGCCGTCTATCACATCACAATTCTGTCACCTAGACCACCAGATGAGCCAGTGGGCGAGTCCATCAAAGCCATGACAGAAATGTCACAGACACATCCCACCTTCGCACTTCCACCCATTCAGCGCTGAAGCCAACACACACACACACACAGCGCACAATTTTCCTGAGGGGGGAAACTTGAAGGTGTTAGTTTCACTGTAGTGGGACTGTCATTGACGTAGAGATTTACTTTAACCTATTTAGATTGTGGTCACTATATATGTAGTTAGAAGTTATAACGATGTCAGTATAACTATAACTATATTCTATTTGTGTAGTATGAAGGATGTAGTGGAGGGTAAACCAAACAAACTTAGTTTACCCACCTGTTTATTCGTGAAATAAACTTTACACACCTTTTTAAGACAATATAAATTCATAGTAGCCTATACATCATAGCAAGTAGTGTCAGACTAACGTACTGTAAGTAACTTTAAATAAAACACAAGTTAATAGTGTTTTTCAAAATATTATTTTTATTTTGTATTTTGGTGGCTTTACATTGCTGGACTTTTCCCCCCGTTTTATTTACCAGTATCTTATGTGTCATCTGCAGTAGACCAGAAGGGCAACCTGCAGGGAAAGTACCTCTGTTGTTACAATTTGAATTTCAGCCCAAAAACCTGCAGTCAGTGGGAAGAGCTATGACCAAAACTGGTTTCATATTTCATCTATAACACAGACAGAGTCATGTACAAACAACAACTTAACTAACAAACTTACTTCGCGCCTACTACTTTACTTGAAGGTGATTTGATGCTGAATGATGAATGATGTTGAACATTTTGATTAGAGATTTCCATTGGGCAGCAGCAGTATGACCAGTTTTTATATATTGACATTATGTCTGACATTATATGATGCCGCATCATTATTTAGTTAATATTGTGAAATGCCATGTGAGATGAAAGTTGATCCCTTCAATAATAAAAGTGAGCACAGATGAAGTCGCTGCTTGTTTTTCTTATTGAGGTGACAGTCTGGTTTTTTAAACTCTGATTAGCACTAATATTACATTGAAGCCACAGTATGTTTTAGGATTGAGTTTTCCACCTATACAATTCCACCTTTTTCCACCTCTGCATAATTAATTAATTACCAAGCTTAAGTCAGTCACTTAATACATTAAGGCACCCAATATATTAGCACCACATTCTCCTGCGCCTCCTATAATCAAATCAAAGTTTATTGACATACATAATATTGATCTGGTGGGATAGCTGAAGCCTTCGCAGACAGATCTGACATTTCCTCCAAATTAAACCATTATTCCACTCTCACATTGATATTTGATGGAGGATCACAATGATGAACCAGCCAATCAATAAGTTTGTCCCGGCCCATGACGATGAATGTTTTTATTTTTATTTTTTAAGGACAGATGCAACCACCAAGACACAATGGAAGAAACGGCCTGTTGTGTTGTATCACAGTGTTTCTGATGTTAGCTATAGGTATAGGGGGGATCATGTGGTGATAAATATGAATCCTCTTGGATTTGGCAACACATCACATGGACTCTGGTTCACTACGCATTTATAATGCAGGCATGACCGCTTCATGACAGCTAGATGGCACTTTCATGAATATTAATTCTGGCCTTATGTCAGCTTTCATATGGTGTTCATGCAAAACTGACACATTGCATGACATATCAGGAGAACGGGGCGCCAATTTATGGAGTGGAAATTTCAAAATAAAAGTCCTCTCATAAAATGTGATATTTACGTGAAAACTGGTAGTGTGAGAAAGTGTATTATGAGGCTGTTTTTCAGACTTCATATGCCATTTGTTTCATGCAACACTTTTCACCCACATGTCTATGTGCTTCTAAGCCTGTAGACAGGCAGTTAGCATGAACATCTTAGGTCTCTAATGTACAATGTGTCCAAAATGTCTGGAATCATAAGCATCAGTAATACCATAATATGTGTTGCTTTCCCCACACACACTAGCTGATCTAAGGTGTCAGACTTTTCCGACTCATCTGTGTCGCCCCTCCTCTGTGCGTCCTGTCTCCCCAGGGAGGAGGCCTCCTGCTGGGTCACGGTGGAGCAGAGTCCCTTTGTCCTGGGCCTCAGCAGTGAGAACGGAGAGCTGCTGCTGGACGAGTGTGTCCAGGTCACCGAGGGCACCAAGACCAGGGAGAGACACCTCTTCCTCTTCGGCGACGTCATCGTCTTCGCTAAGCTTAAGTAAGAGGTGGAGATGTTTGATTTTCGCTTTGTTCGTTTTCATTCATTTGCCACTTACTGATATGCAGTGTGATACAGTACAACCATCCTTCATCTCATTTAAAGTTAGGTTTAAATCAGAAAACTAGGGTTAAACTTAAATTGTCCAACATAGCTCTGTTTAAGTTTAAATCTAGGTTTACTTATTTTAAACCTAGTTTTACTAAACTCTGATTAGCACTAATCTTACATTAAACTAAACCTTGTGGGTGCAGCCCAGCCTACACGACTTTTCTGTAGTTAATACACTCTACTTATGATGAACATTTTGGCCGATGTGTACTTTGATGATTTTCTAGGTGTGGCTCTGCTGAGAGGGAATCACCATGCTTTCTTCAGTTTATTTGATGTAGTGACTGAACACAAACAGAAAGGCAGTGCGCTTGGAGATTCCCCAACAGTCCGTGCATGCAGTCCAAAAATACACGCGTGTAGGTTTCACTTCCGCTTTTACACTACGAGGCTTCATTCCAACGGCACAAACGGACACTCATATTTCAGGGGAAGAAAGCGAACTAAACGCTACATCGGCATGATAACTGCCCTCGCCGTGTTTGTTTTTGACTTTGATTTTGATTTAGTCGAATCCCTCTGCACATAGTTTTACATGATGACCAGGGAACTGACCCCTGTGTAGGGATGTAAAGGGAGTCATGTGATGTCATATTCAATCACAAGCCGACTGTTTTTAAATATTTCAACATCACTTCAGTGGATTCAAGAGAATTTATGAAACCAGATGCGTTTCTTAGGAAACATGTGAAATGATGTCACCTGTTATGAGAAAACATATTTTTAAGACTGAAGAAAAATTTTTAATTACTTATTAAGAAGAATGTGTTTTGGCAGTGGATGGAATAGAAAGTTTCCGTCTGCATAATCATCCCTTTCAGTATGATGAGAATAAGCTTGCTTACCAGGCTCTTACCCAACACAATTAAACAGAAAGTTTACATGATATTATTGTAAACTATTGTGACAGCCTGTAACAGAGCTCAGGCAGATGATCTGTTTGTCAAAGTTGGTGGAAGTTTTATAGCTTGAGTGGGAGTCCAGTCACACTCATCTCTTTACCACAAACAACTGCCCACTTTTCCGGTAGACACACACCGCTGGGACTATTGTATGATACAGTAAATAGGTTTTTCAGTCTATATATGAGTATTCATTATATATCCATTCATTGTGTTACGATATTTTAGTTTGTTGAGGAGAAACATGCAGTTCAGAGTCTTGTCATTGTGCTCTAGATGGGTCCAAGAACACCAATACACAGTAGGTTTGAGTTGGTATTCTGCTCAAATCAACCTATTGTATCTGAATTGTAACTCCTTATTTACTTCTCATATCTTACCTCTAGCCGGTCGCGCTTCGCTTCTCTCTCTCTCTCTACCACTGCCTCCTAGGAATATGAATCAATCCCACTTGTTCTCTCTTTTCCCTCTTGCCAGCCCTCTCTGACTCTTCCCTCTTCCCCCCCCCCCCCCGCCAGCGCACCTCTGCTGCAAACACGTAAAAAGGGTCGGAGGGGTCATGATCAAATGCTGTAGAAAACTGAGGATGTGGTACGGAGGCGTGCAAGAGGACGGACCTCAAGTCTAACCCCCCCCCCCCTCTCTCTCTCCTTCAGTTTGTAGAAGCTGTTATTGGCCATTCGGGACACAAACAACATTATTTCAGCATTGAGTCCGGTGACCTTGAATTTACGTTTCCGTTGTGCCTGCGCCATTCAAACACGCCGTACCTGTTCACCTACAACCCATTGTACAACCGCTATTACAGCAAACACTCAGTCAAGCTTATTCAGAAACCTGACCTGACTCCAGACTTGACCCTTGTTTTCTTATGATTATTCTAGCCATTATAGACACTCAAGCACCCTACTCCACTGTGCCTCAGACTCAGTGTGTTTTCACATTGCCCTTGGCGTTCAGTAGTCACGCTACACAATATAGTTTGTCACTGCAGAGGAGGATTCTCCCTGGAAACCAGAAAGTTTTAAGCTACAAAAACAAAATTCTCCTCTCAAATTTAAGCGGGGACGTGTCGGATTTTAGATGTGCGCGTGATTCCTTTAAATATGCACACGATTGTTTCAAAATGATCGATCACTGAGACAGAATTCAATGCAAGTAAATACTTAGGAACTAATGCATCCATTTCAAGATTGATTTTTTTTTTTATGAAGCAGGGATAATACAGGACCGTTCAGATGAGTATCGCCTTGGTGTCCGTAACTCAAACTCTTTTCTGGTCTGAGGACAGGAATTTGCCCGTTGTGATGTTTTGTATTTTGATCAAATCGGCCAAAAAATGTCACTCGTTTAGCTGTTTCTTTGTGTCTGAGCAGGTCGACCGCCAGCTACCGCCTGAAGCACAGGGTGAGCCTGGAAGACGTGTGGCTTTATGGTTTCGATGATGAGCCGGAGGAGGAAGACGGAGCGGGGGACATTGACCTCAGGGTGACCCTCGTCTTGGCCTGGGCTCTCACTTTCTGCATGGTGTCGTTCCGGTGAGCTTCCATTGAACTGCATTCATCCCCTAAACCTTAACCCTAACCTCTAATCCTAATTCTAACTATCCCAATTCTAATCTTCATCCTAAACCCAAATCCTAGATCTAAACTGGCTCCGTGAAGAAGTGAAGACTGGAAAAATGTCCTCACTTTGCAAAAATGTCCTCATTTGAAGGTCTAAAACTCAAACTGGTTCTCACAAGGATAGCAAAACAAGCACACACACACAAACAAACAAACACACACACACACACACACACACACACACACACACGTGCATACAGACTCGTTCTACCACTTATCTCGTGATCTCTCTCTCTCTCTCTCCCTCTCTCTCTGTCTCTCTCTCTTTCTCACACTGGTTCAATGAAGCCAGTTGTGTTCATGGAATATTCAGACACACAGCGAGCCAGCTTCGGTTTCGGTCTTTGGCCTCGGTCAAAACAGGGAAGTGGCGGGGAGAGAGTAGCCTCTCCGCAGCATCACAAGACAGCAGCTTGTGAAATAGGAACTTGCCGAATCGATCACATGTCCTCTCTTTGTGTCAGGGGAATAACAGTAGTGGACTTTATCTAGAAACACTGGCCTTTACAATAATGATGAAGTGTGGAAGAAAGACAACCTCATATCATATTCCCTATCTAGACAGTGAAATCGACTCAATGGAATCAAAGTGCTTTTTCTCTGCAGCTAACAGAATATCGACCATGTTTGATCCGAGACAGTAACTGGCGCTGGTTAAGAAACAGTTTGTTTGTGGCTGTCAGATTTAGTCACGGACTCCCACGTTTCTCGCCAAATAAGTCAAATCAAACAGTGAGACTGTTTTTGAAGAAGTTGATGAATGCCACAATGGGCTTTGAGTTGTTTTGACTGAGAATGAGATGTCATTCTTTTCGGGGTATTCGTTCTTTCACAAGTGGCTCAAGTTCATGTGTTGGGGTTTTTTGTGGTGTGGATGCATCATAAAGTCTACCAGAAACAATTTGTTGTCCGATCTGTACGAGCAGACTCGAGCCACCCGTGCCTCATGTGCACACAGTCGCGGTACTGCAAGGTGCTTTGGATAAAAAACGGGGTCACGCTACATGTTATGAAAAGGTGAAGAGCGGATGTAGACGTAGACAAGCACGCCTCCGTCACAACTGCGTTTCCACCGGCGGACACCAAGCCACAGCAGAGCAGTCTCAGTCCAGGAGGAAGTGGAAGGTGTTTGGTCGGGGGCCGCCGTGACGCTGCTTCCTGTTCCCATGACTGGCTTACACTTTCCACCAGAGTTGTTAAAAGAGCCCGAGGGTGCTCTGTGCGCCTCAGTCCTCCCACTGTCTCTGCCGGCCCGTCTGCCTCTCTCTGTGGATTAGTAACTCATACCATGCTGTTATTTTGCCACCAGCTCGCCTGAGGTGAAAGAACGCTGGCTGGATACTCTGCACAGGTAAGAAACACTGGCATCCTGAGATTAACAAATAAATCATCTACAGATTAATATCAACCAATCTACATGAATAGCCTTATAATCCTAATAATCGATGACAGACTTGTTACAGTAGATGAGATGAGACAGTAAAGCAATTTAGATCAATGCTGCCAACGGACAAAGTAATGCATCTTGCTTGTGTTGTATGAAAATCTCATGTGTAAGTCGCTTTGGATAAAAGCGTCTGCCAAATGTGAAACTGTAAATTGTAATCTATCACATCAGTCACACAGGAAAATAATCTATGTTTATTTTATTATTATTTTTTTTTTATCATGTATGGTGTCCTTGGGTGTTTTGAAAGGCACTTACAAATTAAACATACTATTATTTATTATTATTATTATTATTTTTATTATTAGTAGTAGTAGTAATAGTAGTAGTAGTAGTAGTAGAAGTAGTAGTAGCAGTGGTAGTATTATTATTATTTTATAACATCTTTAAATGTCCTAGAATTCTATTAATTTAGTCATTGTTACTCATTCATTCATTGATGTAATAAGTTTTGTATTGAGCCGCTGTTTGGGCGACATAAAGAAGAACCTACTAGTAACATAGTAACATGCTATCAGGCCATGCAAAATCCTACATAGGGCTACAGAAACTAAAAATACAAACCACTGAAAGAAAACAGATACAACTCAAAGATAAAATTGTAAACGGACTGTCTTTCATTCTGATCACAGGAATATTAAAGAAGCAAAAGACAGGGCTGGTTGTGCTTCTCCTCCTCCAAGCGTCCTCATGAAGGTGTTGAGTGGCAGTATCACAGTAAGTCTCTCGCTGTCTGCTTCCCCATACAAAACCCACATGTTTAGCATATAACCATCAGTAAATAATCCCCTCCTCTGTGTCTCTCTCTCCTCTCTCTCTTTTTCTGTTTTTTTTTTTTTTAGACTAAAACTCTAACAGGAGGCGGCATGGAACCTTTCATAGAGTTTCCGCTCGAGGTGAGTAAAATCCCATTCCACTGGCTTTTTTCTCGTTGAGATTAAAGAGGTTCGAGTGAAACGTGTTACAGCTGGTGGGGGAGTTATGTGCAGTTTCAGGCCGCTGATCAGAAATGCATAAAGCTGTAAACAGTGCAGTAGAGGTAAAAGAGCTGTTTGGAGGAGAGGGCCTGAGTTGTTTTGTTGATAAATGAGATGCTATTATTATGGAGGCTTTGATTCAGCCACACTCATTATTTGCCTCTGTTCATTTGTATGATTGTTTCACTCTAAGTCACTCACATGGAGACAGGCATGAAAGGCGAGGGTGTGTGGTTTGAGAAAACACACCTCCTCCCTCCCTTCCTCTGCCAACACGTTCCTCTCGCATGCTCATCACCACTTCCCCTTTTCTTTTATTTTGTTGCCAGGGCGACGCGAAGGTCTCCGCCCCGTCGAAGCCGTTATATAACCAAGAGGACAGGTTGACGCAGCCTATTGGTGAGTTTGAAAAAGCCTCCGCAGACATCACTCAACGGCAAGTGTTGATGGAAGGGTGGGCCTCATTTAGTGTACCAACACTGCAGATAGAGATAAGAGCAAGTAGGCTAAGGGCAACCGCAAGAAGAGAAAAAGGAAATCTCACTACTGATGAGTTAACCAAGTGCTAAGACAAAAGCATCAATTTCAACATCTCTCTCTGTCTTAAATTAAATTGCAGCACTCCCATTTGACACTGTGGCTTTGACTCTATTTAAGCTTATTCCACTGATATAAGTCGATAAGGGCATCAGCTAAATGCCTAAAATGTAACTAGAATATAAAACGCACGATCAGGTGATTGATGGAACATGTTTTCTCCCATCAGAAAACAACAGCAGGTGGGGCAGTGCAGTGAGGAGGCTGAGGAGAGGCTCCCTGTTGGGCCGATCAGACGCCAAGACCAAGACGCAGCTGTTCGGACAGCCGCTCGGCAAGATATGCCCAGACGACGGCTCACTTCCCAAGCCACTCACAGTACGTTGTCTTGCAACCATTACTGACTGTCGAAGTGCTCGTGCAGCAAGGCACTGAAACCCAAACTGCTCTCATCTGGGAGCTGCTCAGTGACTCCCAGATGAGGGTGTGTGAAACTCTATTCTTGGTCAACTTACGTGGTCAAAGAAGTTCAGTCACTTGTGGTAGGATAAGCACTGATGAATGAGCAACCTCTGAACCTCCTGAGGATCAGAATAACACATAGGTAGCACCCGCTGAGCTGACCTGTGACACCAACACCAGTTCTCAGAATTTGTTGATGAGGGCGAGAATAATCCATGTGAGCATTGGCTGGTTGTTTCAGTCTCAAACGTGTATGCCACACATAATTTTCATTTGTAAGATATGTGATGCTCTGACATAAACACACACTTGCACATCCCTTTTTTTTGCTATAGTCTGATCTCTCCCCCGCCTGTTGCTCTGTCCTCTCTCCAGGAGATGCTGGTGCTGCTGTGGAAGAAAGGGCCGTCCACAGAGGGAGTGTTTCGGAAGCAGTGCAACAACAAGATGAGGGAGACCATCAGAGAGCAGCTCAACAGCGGCCTGGAGGTGGACATGGAGGGCCAGCCTGTGGTTCTGCTAGTGGGGCTGCTCAAAGTACATACCCTTTCTATTCTATCTGTTGATGACTATACTGCCACTATTAAGACTACTACCACTACTACTGTTACTACTACTAATAACAATGGTTTCACAATATTACATGTACTGTAATATGTAATTCAATAGCTGTAATGGGAGGTGCCCACTTGGCATACTCGCTCTTACCCACACCCTCTAACATCCAAGCCAAGTATCTATGAGGGCTTTCCCCTTAGTTTGATAGCACATGGGAGTGTCACATCAGATCACGTGTATTTATGTCAATACTGTATGTCACCAATGTCCCTCTCCTGTTAATTGCAGAGTTTCCTGAAGGAACTTCCTGGCAGCCTGCTGGTGTCTGAACTTTATGACAAGTGGATGAAGGCTCTGGACAGTGAAGACGCCCAGCAGAGAGCTTCGGAAATCAAGAGGTAAGCGAACGATTGCTGCTAATGAGTCCAGACAGTGACATTTACCAGCAACTGCGACCCTCAGTCGGTACTTAATTGCCCCGAGGTAAAGCTGTTGTTATTCAAATAGCCATTCAGAAAAGGAAATCCATCTGTGTTCCCATCACTGTTTATGTGGTGAAACACGCATGGGGATTTTGAATGGAGTTTTGCAAGAGGGTGAAAAGAAGAAGTATTCCCGCTGCCCTACATCTGTGTGCTCCACATAAAACACTTCTCTTTATTTGCCTGTTTCCTGTCCAAAAAAGAGAAGCTTTAAAAAAAAAAAAGAGCGCCAAACTGATCTATGTCTTCTTCCTCTTCTTTTTTGTTCTTTCCCCTTGCTTCCCCCTTCGGCCAGGGTGGTAGACTCGCTCCCGGGGCCCAACAGACTCCTCCTGCAGCACCTACTGAGCGTGCTCCACCATATCCTTGAGAGCGCCGACACCAACAAGATGGACGCCCACAACCTGGCGGTGTGCATCGCGCCCACGCTGCTGCAGCTGGGCAACACCCCCTTGGCTGAGCAGCGCGATAAGATGGACAAGGTCAGAAAATTTAGTTATGAATACATTTTCTCACTATGGCTCTTTGAAGCTCTGTGGTTTCACTGTGCGAAAAACCTCAAAAGGTTTCGTAAGAAAGAGGTTACAGCTGCACACACGCTAATATGGAACAGCAATGGCTTGTTTAACAAACAACTGGAATATTGATATTTTTCATAGTGAATCATTTTCACTTATCCTATTCTTCCTCTCATTTGCTGCAGGTGACAAAGCTAACTGAGTTCCTCATTGAGCATTGTGAGATTCTTGGAGAGAATATCCTGACTCTCCTGGATACCGATGAAGATAACTCAGGTACGTTGACACATTGCTCTGTTATACTCTCCCTTCACTGGAGAATAGATACACACACGATTAGAGTAAATGAGAATGATTAATATGAAATTCAGAAACCCTGATCATGCCTTCTGTTTCCCTCTCCGCAGACTCCCTGTCCTCCCAGCACCATGACTCCGCATACGACAGCACCGACCCAGATGCAGATGGAGATGCAGGAGACCAGGGACCCTCCACCCAGGGAGGGTCGTCTCCCTCTATCCTCTACGCCTCCACAGCCGTCCCCTCGTGGCCCTCTGATCCCGCCTTCCACACCGTTCCGAAGCCCGTGTTTGACCGTCGCTGCTCCGAGCCCATCATCTTCCCCTCGGCGGAGATGAGGAACCTGCGCAGCCTGGCCAGGAGTCACGACGACTGCTCCCTGGAGAGGAGGGGCTTCGACGAGCAGCCTCTCAAAAAGCAGATCTCCGACGATTCCTTCCTGCTCGGAGGGCGGGGCGAAGCCGGGTCTTTCCCAAAACTCGACAGGAGCTTGAACATGGAGCCGGCTGGTAATCGCTCATGCTCCTCCTCCTGCTCCCTGGAGAGCGCTGCCTCCAACCAATCAGAGGGCTCCGTTTTCACCAGTTCCCCGCTGGTGTCGCCGACCTGCCCCCGTAGGGCGCACTCCATCCACCAGGCCTCGTCGGGCGCAAAGCCCCGGCAGGATGTCGCCAGAACGGACTCAGATGGGAAGAGACGGTCGCAGTCCATGAGGGTAGACTGTAAGGGCCCAGTGAGGACCAAGAGCCTGGGTTCCTTCTCCTTCACCAGGGGCAGCCTGAAGAAAGGGGACCCCCAGAAAGAAAACCCCTTCCCTTGTGAAACGCTCCAGGAGGACTCCCTGAGTGAGGCGGAGCTGCCAGCTGAGTCTCCGCACAAGCCGCGCCCCCTGTCGGCCATCGAGGTGTTTCAGCAGGTGGACAGCAGGCTGCCCTGCAGGCCTCCGTCGTACCAGCGGGCGGTCCAGAGCGCAGGTCTGCCTTCGCATTATCGCTCAATGACAGTACAAGACGCCATAGAACTGGGAAGGAGGTCCCGCCCGGCCTCTGTGAATTATGACTTCCCGCCTACCTGCCCTGTCAATCAATACGCAGACTGTTTTGCTCAAGTGGCAGGGGATGAAGCTGGCGTTGTTGAGCGGCGTCTCCCTTTCCGCCAGAGAGCGATGTCTGAGTCTGTGTCCAGAGGCCATCATGAGGTTGTGTCACGGAGATGCAGCCAGCCGGTGTTTGAGGACTATTCTTATGCCAAGGAGTCTTACGTTTGATTGACTTTGGAACTTTGGAATGTTTCGCAGATTGGAGTTTTAGTTATACAAATGTTTAAGAGCTGCTCTGGAGGTAGAAACTGGCAAACTTGAATGGCAAAGAAGCAACTATAAAAAATATAAATGGCAACAGCTTAATTTTTCATTCATTCATGACAATAACATTCATGACAATAGCATTCATGATGAGGTCAGCAGCTAGGTAACTAGCTTACCTCGGTAGCTATAGGCTAGTATGGCTAGTTTGAACTTGGAAGGTCAGCTAAACTAACTAGCAAACCAAAATAACTTAGCATGGCTAGATTGCATATTTTCAGTTAGTAGCAGAGCGCTGGACTTCATAATATTAGCTACCTCTTCTCTTACCTCTTGCCTTTTTCACTGTGCTTCAGTCTAGTACAGCCAGAAAAACTGTGGTCCTTTGGCTCCGCCTACTGAGGTTTAGCTTAACCAATGAGAAATGTTTATTTAACTTAAATCCAATCTGCTAATGTTTCACTCTTTCACTTTGAATGTATTCCAGCTATGTGCAACCATTATTGGTTGGACTTTCTCAGTAGTACTATTTAGAGTACAAAATTTAAAAAGGTATTTAGTTCCCTAAGCTATGTAAACACGATTTGTCGGGGACAAAAATATGCTGAGTTTTATTGTTCATTCTTTGTTGGAATTAATATGTACAGTATAGTAGATTTATAACTTAGCACACATTTGTTTTAGCTTTTTGTAAAATTTTTTGTCTTAACCTTGCATCATCTTTACTTCCACTACATTAAAGCACCTTTCTGATGAACTATGCTTTGTTTTATTTGTTTTTTATGTTGAATAAAGTCAAATAAAGATGAAGTTGAGTAATGTTTCTCAAAGGATGTTTCACAATCCTCCAATTCCTCCAGATGGTTAATCAAAACAACGCTAGGCAATCATTTGAGAAAATGGATGAACAACACTGCAACAGAAAAAACAATGCTTCCTTTCTCTGTTACTACTGAACCATTTAGACAGCTTTTTTTTTTTATATAAATGGATGTTGTCAGTGGCTCTGCCTCGCCTGTGGGTCAGACCATTAGTGAGTGAATTAATGAGTAGATGGGTGAGAGTTACAGTAGTTTGGCTCAACTTCTCCTTGCTAGAGCTGTTGCATAACAGAACCTAATAGGCTTCATTGAGAGAACACTGTGTTCTGGCGCATATGCTAAAACAGAAGGAAACCAGACTTGGTCACATGGACGGATTTGGTTTTTCTCTGAATTGCTTGCTGTCTCTGACTGCTTCATGAGCCAGTGCCACCTCGTCTTCCTTCCTGTTTCGACATATTATTTCCCTCCTTACTCTGATCCCAATTCATTTAGTTCATCCTAAGACTGAAACCAGAATTGTGGACGATCCGATTACAATTTGCATTCTACAGTGCTAAAAGATCAACAATCACTTGACAATTCAGCAACAATTTTGAGAACACAACACTTTAATTAAAATAAAGCAACCAATAGTAAAACACTGATAATCTATGATAGTGATTGTCTATAATGATCATTTATTTAGCAAGTGGAATATGCCTCTAATCCTCATTAAACCTTACAAATGCACACTTAAACACTGTATTGTGAAGATTGACACAAAGAGGCTGAGACCTCACGGCATGATTGCGGTCATTATCAGGAAGTAACATCAGATTTCTGTTTCCACTTCATAGAACATATAAGAGACTATTTACCTAGATTGCAATAACCACTTCATAGATATATTGTATAATCAAACATCATAATAGGACAGATTATTAAAAAAAACCATATTTTTATTGATATATTTGACCATACAAATTTTGTGTGAAGTCACATATGTTCTTGCATAATTTGACTTGCAGATGGAAAATAAGCTCAGAACACAGATCTATTTTACTGGAAAGCACAGAAACATTAATCAAACTCCTGCTAATGTCAGTTTTTCTATTGATTGACTGATTTTTATTTACAATGCATGTCCTCAAATAAGACCTTATCCTATCTACACATGTAAAATCTCTTCAAAGAAACATACTGTGTAGGACACACTAAATATTTTCAGATGGATTTGAAGTTATTTGAGTCCCACATCTGTAATCCATCTGTAAAAAAAATCTATATGTAATGTATCTTCACCCCACAACTGTTCTGGAAGACATTTTCCAAATCTCAAATTTAATGAGTTCTTGATGGAAAGACTGCGAGAATATAACAGCTAAACATGAACTTTCTATGTATTTGGAGGCTCTAAAAGGTTTGTTAATGCTGATAATGAACACTGAGGTAAACCAGACCTATATTTTGAGTTATGATGAATGTTGCTGAAACCTTGTTTTTCAAGAGCCAAGTTCTTTTGTACCTTCAAACTTTTATGTTCAAATAAATTCTGGATCGGAGCTTTAAGCAAAGAATACAGATACATCAATTGAATTCCGTGCACCAGTCAGTTTAACTAGAAACACAAGCAGACAAATGAGCACTCTTGAATACTCTTTATATTCAGCAGTCACAACAAACATGTTTTCAGCTGCACAGCCTTTATCAGCCATGTTCATTGTGACTGCTGAAAGGAAAGGTACAGCTCATTCAGTTTTAAAGGGCACTGGCTGATCTTCCTGTTTTTACACACCGTCTAGCCTTTTGCACTTGTGTCTTCATTTGTTTTTCTGTTGAGGACATCCAGTGTCTATTTTTGAGGAAATCGTAAAAAGAGAGGCAGCACCATCGCACTCTACAAGGTCCACTGTTACGTTAACTTTGTTTGGTGTGTGTAACCAAGTAGGATCATTCCAGACCTGCAGCAGTGGTTCACACTCAAAAGCACAGCCTGTAGAGTAAATGACTTGTAATATCTTTCATTAAAGACGGTGCAGGGGAGGACAAAGGACACAGGTGTTTCAGCACTAGGCCTTCTTAGTGTGTCGTGATGTCTTGCATGGATCAACCTTTTTAAAGGCAGCAGGTGGTAATGGATGTTGTTGGTTTCCTTTAAAAAGATTAACTTGAAGCTATTAACTTATCCAGAGCATCAGTAGGTCTGATGCATTGATCATTTTTTCACTTGGAATAGTATATGAATGCAATCGGCTTGTTGGTAAGTGAATATAGTTGTGACATTGGCGTAAGATTTCATAAAACAGGTATATTCAGAATATAGTACAGTCAACCTGTTTACATTCTAGGAAAATGTATAAAGAACCATCTCAAATTCTTCATTCCATTCAATTTAGTTGGCAAATCCAATATGCTTCTTGTTGCAGTAGATTATTATCTAGATCTCCACCTCTGTGGGCATACCACTTTTTCAATACCAATGCAATGTAATTGATCAATTCTATGACCAAATACAAGGAAATGTTTAGCAACAGGTGAGATGACGTCTTGGCAGTGAATCGTCCATTTGAGTTCCCCAATACGAGTTTTAAGTTGCTGTGATTTGTTTTCCCCAAATAGATTTTTGCACATCATAGTGTATAAACTACATATTTTTCTAGTGCAAGTGATGCAAAACTTGATGTCAAATCTTCTTCCAGTGTGAGCTCAGACAAAGTGGTCGCTTTTAACTAAGGTACGGCAGGTACAGGGAGTCTTGAAAGGCAGAATTCAAGGATTCAGGATATGAATCTATGGATCTATGGATCTAGACCAGTTTTTTATTGAATCTCTTAGTAATAATCTAATCTCTTAGTGTGGTCTACATAGACTGTCTGTGTATTCAGTGCAAGGAGCAATAGAAATACTCAGGAAATCAGCGATCAGCTGTATGTTGAAACAATGTTACTCAGCAGTGCAAATGGACGTCACAGTGCATAATGATGAAGATGCATGACTAATCTGTATGGAACAATAGTGTATTCAGAAAACCAGAACAGAGTGTATTTATCCATATGATTATTTGTTTGTTTTGATATTATTGCGTTCATCTGTTGTGATGTAACTAGCCACCTGGTTGCCTAATTGCTCCTATTAGCACCTGCGACATCATGACACACTGAGGAAGACCTAGGGCCGAAACGTCTGTGTCCTTTTTCCTCCTCTGCACCATCTTTAATGAAAGATATTAAAAGTAACTTAGTTGACAGACTGTGTTTTTGAGAGAAGTCTGGAATGAAATTATAAAAACAAGATGACGTAATACTGCACTGAAAAGATGAACGTGTGGAAGGATGCCCTGCCTGTTGCATAATCCCGTGGCTGACAGTCAACACTAATGAGCAGAGGCTGACACTACGGCGGCCAGCTGAATAGTTTTACCCTTTAATGATCCTTAATGATGGGTGACAGCTGAAGGATAAACAATAAGCAGAGAGGACAGCAAATGGGAGCTGTTTACGACACAGGAACCTCTGGACTCATCTGAATAGACAATCGTTAATGTTATGAAAAAAGAACAAAAACATGCAGTATAAAACTCTTATGAGCATATGCAAAACAAAATGCAAACCTGTCATCTCAGTACTTACTTTGCATCACAGCTTTCACCTTTGACTCCACATACAGCTCTGTTGTGTAGGTTCCGGTGCCCTATTTTTCTTTGACACTTTCAGACGTTTTGTAGAACTGATAATGCTCTGTGGTTAACATCATCCTGAGTTCAGTTTCTGGTTCCCTTTGGTAAATGCCGTGCGCTGCCCACGTTACTGTGTGGCCTATAGGCAAAACAAACCATTTGTTTTCAACAGCACAGCTTGTTTTGCTTGAGTACTGTTTAAGGATAAAATTATGGCAAAAATCGAACCTGCACTGCAACCCACACCCATATTTTCCTGTTACTGTGCTATCACTACTGTAACTGTTGGTTGATGATGCTAATTTCAGTCTAAGTATCAATTTATTGCAACGTGTCAAAGAACATATGAGAATATACACATTGTTTTGTTCGTGGTTTGGTTTAGAATTGGAACTTTCTAAAGTCAACATTATGTCTTAGTCCAGTGTGACACACTACCAAAGGTGTGTGAAAAATTGCTGTGGGAGCCTATGATTTTAGATGCTTTCTAAATGACTGTGGCCATTTTCTATATTGATCTATACTCGGTTGTAGCAGATGAGCTGATGAGCACTGCTGATCAATGGACTGATCCAGTAATTGCTGTTTTACCCTGTATTTTATTGATCTGTTGGAGAAAGTAGTCTCTGCTCACCTTACTTAATGACATGACTGGGGTTCACGCCCCATTTGAGATTATTGCTGTCAGTGGCAAGGAACGTTTTCACACAGAAGTCTGTTATGATATTTTTTCCTGTTGTGAAGGTCTTAAAGAAGGTCTTAACTCTTTATTTATTTGATGGTTTATCCATTATTATTATTATTGTTATTATTATTACCGTTATTATTATTATTATTATTATTATTATTCATAATAATAATATTAGCAGCAGCAGCAGTAGTAGTAGTAGTAGTAGTAGTATCATCATCATCATCTGAAAAACTTCACAACATCTAAAGTGTTTCTTCTTAGAAAGGAAGTGATGTAACGGCAGTTACCTCAAAGTTCCTGGATACGGTTGCTATGACAAACCTTTGTCAACGTTTGTGTTCAGTCTCCTCACTGTCATGTTGTCAAGAAGCTAGCTTGCCGGGTTTAGCCTAGCTTAACTTGTTTTAATTGATAGTGAACGCATTAGCGTGCTACCAGACATTGGATATTAGGAATACAGTTGCTAATTTGAAGAATGACATCCGTTTTACAGCCTCAAAAGGAGACGCCAAACGGCACGTACACTTTCTCAAGTCGTCCAAGGCCTGTTCAAAACCGCTCCAAATATAGGGAGCCGAACTCAGAACAGTAAGTTTGTTTTACCTTTCCAATTGTATACAAGTTGCTTCAATGTGCAGAAGCGCCAGACAGGCCGATCATAGTAGCTGATGTCTTGATAAACAGCGTTGCTCGGTGTACTGTGGCTCTCTAGAGGCTGGCCGGGCAGGTGCGTTCAAGACAGCTCGGAAGTGAGAAGTTTCATCTCTAGAATCTCATCTCTATCTGCTAGAAAAATTCTAACGTTAGATGAATGACTCAAGTGCAGCTGATATCAGCCATAACCCAGCTGTTCCCTAACCTTCCAGATGGAATATACAACAAGAAGAAAATGCCTGTAGGTTAAACTGAGTTTTGGCTAATATGAAGAAGTTAAGAGAGTTTTGGCTAAACTTTATTTACACAATGTAAAAACTGAATCATGGATTTCTTCAGAAAAGTTTCAGCTGGAAACAACCTCCTGACACTGGACTTAAATAGAGGCTCTAATGTTTGTCCTTTTTGCTCTAATGTCTGTCCTTTTTGCTCTAATGTCTGTCCTTTTTGCTCTAATGTTTGTCCTTTTTGCTCTAATGTCTGTCCTTTTTGCTCTAATGTTTGTCCTTTTTGCTCTAATGTTTGTCCTTTTTGCTCTAATGTCTGTCCTTTTTGCTCTAATGTTTGTCCTTTTTGCTCTAATGTTTGTCCTTTTTGCTCTAATGTCTGTCCTTTTTGGTGACTGAGGTGTTGCCATTGATATGTGAAGGAACCTCCATGTGCATTCAAAATTAAGAAATATGGGGTCTGAAATATGCATGAAAACATATGTGCATAATATAGTGCATAAATAGCATACATAGTAAGAGTGAAAAATATTGATTTGCAAAGCATGCTAGTTCTTCTATAGGACAGGAGTTTTAAAATCTGAATTAAGTTCTTGAAAGCACCCTGACAGATAATATCCATGATAGGTTTTCTATTAGGAACCTTAAAGTTCTTACAGGCTCCTTTTGAATCTGCACGGCACCTCAAGGTTCTTTGAAGCATTTCTGAAGAAATCCTGAGTTGTAAATATGCAGTATATGTGCATGGAAGGAGCTATGTGTTGTGGTTGTTTTGTTTGATGCTCTGTCTTATCTTATCTGTCTCTGAGTATCCTGCCAGCAAATAGGTTATAAGCTATTACCTACTTATTCCTGCATTGACTGCATGATAGCACTCTTTATTCGTCTTTTCTTGTCAATACAGGAATGATGGACAAAGCACTTATGGAAACATCATGTATGACCGGCGCGTTGTCAGGGGAAACACTTACGCCCAGCAGATCATACCGACTGTGAGTATACAACACCCTCGCTTACTATTCCAGATCCTGGGTAGGTTTGCCTTGTACTTGACCGCTATATCTTACAAATGCCTCTGACAGACCGCTCAGCCAGAGCCTGCGGAGATACACAGGCAGCAGGAAGCCAGAAGGAGAGCCGTGGCTCGCAGACGGGCCAGGGAGCAGTTCAGACACGGGACTCCTGAGGCCCTCGAGGGCAGGAAGCACATTGACGTACAAACAGGTGAAACATTTTTTCAGGTTAAGTCGTTACGAGTTCAGAAACTGTGACTCACTGACCTTTATTTTCAGAGCTTTATCTTGAGGAACTGAGCGATCAGATAGAGGCCACCAATGTTGAATGCCAGACCGACGCTTTTCTGGACAAACCGGCGACTCCGCTCTTCATACCTGCCAAATCTGGCAAAGATGTTGCCACACAGATAGAGGAGGGAGAGGTAGGTGTCCTAAAGGGCAGACAGGCCTGCACTTTGTACACTAAATAGGCTCAACATAACTCTAATTCCATGGTGGGGGAACATAATCATTAGACCTGCGTCAAATATTATTTTTAAATAATTGCTAGTGTTTGTTTTAACCTACTTCGAAGACAGGATCAATTAACCTGCCCAGTAACTCAATTTATACATGAAGCAGCAGCAGAAATGTGCCAGCAGAAACAGCTGAGCAGAGTCTATCAAATCAACATAATTGAAATATTACCAACTGAAGAAGAAAGGTATGGAAGCGTATCGCATGCATAATTCAAATGGAAATATATATGTAAAATGGCCATGTAATCCTACATTTGAATTTAAAGCCACTTGTATGTGCAGTTTTTGGCTCAAAATGAAAATGAAAATTCAATAATGTCATTTGCATTTGACTTCCTATACTAGTATTGACATTTCATTTAAACAGAGATTTGCACTCCTCTCGAAATGCATTTGCAATTGCATTTTGCCAGGGAATCAGTGCAGTGGCGAGTGTATTAAATGGCAAAGACAGGAGGCGCTGTTTCTCTTTTTACATTTGGATAACCATTTACATTTTGCCACCTTTACAGCATAGTATTGTCTTTGATAATGAAATGTAAAATGCCTTATTAGAGAGTGCAAAACCATATAAGGTAAATGACATATCAATTATAATTTTGACACCATTATTGCATAATCACATGAAACATATCTATGCAGTTCGGGAAATACATTTTAATTTTCCAATTTGCATCATCATTTGAATAAAGCTAAAAATCAAGCGTGCAAATCTCTGTTTAAATGAAATGTCAATACTAATATAGGAAATGTCAAATGCAAATGACATTATTGAATTTGAATTTTGAGCCAAAAACTGCACATACAAGTGGCGCCTTTAAATTCAAATGTAGGATTACATAGCCATTTTACATATTATATTTCCATTTGAATTATGCATGTGATACGCTTTCATAGAAAGGAATTAATTAATGCAATGGCATAAGCATTTGAAACAATTCCCTTTTTTCCTCTTCATGTGGAAATAAAGGGGAAAAAATACTAAAGGTTACAATTTGGAATAACTACATTAGACTACTAATTCAGGTAAATCAATCGCCACAAGTTTACAAACTCAAGACTGGTGATCGATTTTGTTTCGCAGTTGATATTGTTAACTGCTCAGTGAACAATGAGGAGGTACTGAATGCTGATTGATGAAATGGTCGGTTTTGAATGTCAGCCTCCAGTATGATTGATGAAATGTATGGACTTGCTTGTTTCAGTTTGAAAGTTTGACCCTTAATTATAGTGCCTCCATCAGGCCAATCGGTGTAATGTTTTAAACACCAGAACACAGTGCCAAAATGCATCATCCCTCCAACTTTCATCAACGTCGCACCAGTGGTGTCGGAGATATTACGTTTAAAATTTTGACCTTCAATTATGTTGCTCTGATTAGGCCAATCAGTGTAAAAGTCAAGTCGAGTTTAACTGTATAGCCCTTTAAACATCTATTTGATCCAGGTTTGATCAATATTGACAATATGAAACCCCGCTCCTTACTAACGTCCCCTGCAGTTGTTTGACTTCGACCGGGAGGTGCAGCCGGTGTTGGAGGTGCTGGTGGGGAAGACGGTGGAGCAGTCTCTGCTGGAGGTGATGGAGGAGGAGGAGCTGGCCTGCCTGAGGGCCCAGCAGAGGGCCTTCGAGGAGCTCCGCAACGCCCAGCTGGTGGAGGTGCAGCGGCTGGAGGAGCAGGAGAGACGCCATCGTGAAGAGAAAGTATGGACGTTTAGCTGGGGATTTGTGGGGTCTTAAAGGGGAAAACCACTTTAATTAAGAGTTAAAATAAATTCCAGTTGCATGAGAGAGCATGAACTTGCTTGAGAAGAGTGATTAATAAGTTCAATCACCTTAAAACCAATAGTCTTGATCAATCCTATGAAGGAACGGAGACTGCAGTGGGAAGATAAGCTTGTTTCTAACCTGTTCCCTCTGACCTCAGGAGCGTAGACTTGCCCAGCAGAGGGAGGTGCTGGAGCAAGAGAAGGAGACTGCGGAGAAGATCGCTGCCCGGGCGTACACCCAGAGCTACCTGGCTGACCTTCTGCCATCAGTCTTCACCACACTGAGGACCCACGGATACTTTTACGACCCTGTGGAGAAAGGTCTAGTCTTCCTTTCCTGCATCAGCTTCCACTCAGACTCAATACAGTTCCGATTTCAGTGTTTAACCATTTGGTATACGTGATTCTGATTTCCAGATATTGAGACGAACTTCTTCCCCTGGCTGATGGCTGAGGTTAACAACAATCTGGAGAAGAGATATGTAGCAAGAGAGCTGCTGGACAGTAAGGGGAGACACCGCAAACATTTTCAAAATTCAGTAACTAGAAGGCACTCTGTAGAGCGCAAACCTCTGCCAATGCTGAACAATTCTCCAATTTGCAAAGCTACAGCCTCTTTAACGGTCCATGATTGTTTATGGTTTGTCCTCCAGGTTTGATTTTCCGACAGAATAGCACGTGAATGGAAGTCTCAGGCGTCAGACTTTCCCGCTAGTACATGAACGCAGCACAATACTTGTGGCTAAAAAACAAAAATCATCTAATGGTGCGAATCCCAGACCTGGATCAACACCAAAATCCATCAGTATCTTAGAGATATCTTGCTAACAAACAAACAAACATAAACTCCTCCTCATTGCTGTCTTTGCTTGACAGCTAAGATGCACTTCACACTTGCTCCTCCAGGGGTTATCAGGTCATAGACATTGTTGGAGTGCCATCTAGTGGTCCTATTTGAACATTACAGAGGTCACTATTGTTGCAGAGCAATCATTCATTTTCAATGTCATGTAAACACACTGTATGCGGAGCAGAAAGTCAGTGAATCATCTCCATCCTGTCTGTCTGTTTCAGTGCTCATCCATGATGTCACTCAGTCAAGGCTGGAGATCTTCAAACAGCTGGAGCCGCCGACACACAAATGAGATGTAGACACATTAGGTACCACTGACTCTGAACAGGTCAGAGGCATAAGAATACTCCAAAAAATAAACTTTTTTCACTGGCTAAGCTACCTTGAATTGTTTATTTGATCAAGAAATACTATGTACAACGTTAAATGAAGATTTTCTTTGAGGAACCTTTACAGAAATATTAATTCTTCAAGGAACCTTACCAATACTGACATAATAAGGACTGTTTAATGATTACAACTCATTTCACTTGTTTTGATCCATTCCTATTAATGAAATGTTGAAAAAATAGTCCCTAAAAAGTGCTTGAATGTTTGAAAGGTCATTCAAAATCATTTTCACCTGGTAATAGATGAACAGTTTTTTACTCAAGTAAAACTGCCTCTTACATTTTATCATCATATGGTGTGTTATTTCAGAGTTTTGCTTCAGTTAATAGTTTAATCAGTCAGCTATTATTCTGAAACCAAAACTGCATAGTCATAATGTGAGATGCGGTCATGTTAGATGTCCTGGGCTATTCTAAAAAATAAAAACCCACTCATTTAGTTATAACACCAAGTGGCATTTACATCTACTAAATATGTCTTTATAGTGGTGCCCAGTTACAAAAACAACCTCCCCACCTGAGGATGGAGAGGAGGAACTCTGTTGCTCATAAAGGCGCTTTTTGAATTGTTGTGGCACCTAAAGGTTCTGCAGCACTGTTGAAGAGACTTGTATTTTTTACTATAGGTGTATAGGAAGTAGTCATGTAGTTTTTTTTTGTGTCAGTAAATAAAAATGCCCTTTTCTTTTGAACAAGGCATATATTTCTCTATCTAATCAGAAGAAAGTTCCTGCCCTTTAGCAAGTTTGCCAAACACCAACCACAGCAAACTGGGAAATCCTAAAATAGAGTGAATTAAAGAAAGTCATATCAGTCGCAGAGCAGATGATTTACAGCTGACAAAGAACTTCTACTATTTAGTGGAACATTCAAATTGCCTTGCTGTTTTTTTCTATTTGCGTTCGGCTTTGGCCTGCAAACAGTTCATTCAGTTGCCCTGATAGGGAAATCCAAGAATGCTTTGCATTGTTCAGACAAATTTACTCTCTATTCCACTTAATTCATCTCACCTGGGAACAAAGACTATTTTAGCTGATTGCTGTGTAATTGCCTGGCTTTGTGTTTTCAGCTGGTTTAGTCTGTGTGCTGTGTCTTGGAAGATTTATTAAAATGTGTGTTTATTGTTTTCATTTTGTGTTGGTTATTCTGAGTTTAAAATCACCTTTGCCCCAGATATATAAATTAATTAATTATGTTCAACAGACTGTTAGTGTCTTCATCTGTAAGTAAAAGTTAAATACTAAAGTCAAGGAAGGGGATGATGATGATGATGATGATGATGATGATGATGACGATGCTTCCATCTACCGGTAGTTAGGTCATGCCCTGAGTGGTACGACACGCGTTTGGTTTATGCGACGGGCAAACTGTAGTAAAGTAGGTCTTACCTCCGATATATACGGCTCTATTTTAATCCTGTCCGCCCATTGGTCAGCTCAGGCGTGACGCCTCCCCTCTTGTTCCGCTCCTGGCTGTCCTGCGGGGCGGATTCAGCGCACTTCCCCGAATAGAAACTCAAGTGCAGTTCTGTGTAAGAAGAAAGTGTCTGCTGTGATGCAAGTGCGACCAGACGACACCCTTGTTTTGTTCGCACCTTAAAGTTATGCCATACTAATTAAAAAATACAGTATGGAAAATATACTCATGTGACTTAGATGTAGCCTAACAGGGCCTGCAGGTTTAAATTCCTTTATTCTGAGTAATACAATAACAAGTAGACAGGCTTGACAAATCATAAACTCTTTAAATTATATAGTAGCTATAATCATTAAATCACCAACCCCAGTCAATATAAGCCAAGTATTAGTGATTTACAGTGTATGGCAGCAAGTGATGGCTGGATAAGACTGCACAAATGTTTTGGACACACAAAGAGAGATATACAGTAGATTTAGGCTTTCGGCAATTTAACTGGGGAAGGATAAAGCCAAAACCACTGGCAGACTTACAACAGATTACATTAAATAGGCAACTGTAGAGTCATCTATACCAGGAGACATGTCACAAAAGGCTAATGGGCTGGAAATAAAAGCCAGGTGGGCCCGATGTTATAGTGCCTTCTGCTCACTCTTCTCTGTGTGTTCTATATCAGGATTAGTAGCAGGCCCCTAAGCCCTTCTTCTCATAGTGGGCTGATCCTGGGGTTCCCAATGTGTTTTCATGTCAAGCACCTCCAAATATAAACACTAGACTACAGATATGTGATAACATTTCACTGCAGGGAGTCTGTCTGAGATAATTGCTTTACTAGTTATAGCTTAGTATAGAACTGTAAAACTGCCTATATGTTACTATAAGAGGGGGGAGTCAAACCTATAATCAAAATGATGCTACTTATACATTCTCTCATTGCGCCAACCTATAGTCTATTAAATTAACTGAGAGTGAAATGAAACAATTCCTCGTTTTGGAAGCCCCTCATGGTCCCCTGGAGGTCCCCGGGCCCCAGGTTTGGGACCCACTGCTCCAGCCTACCGGTGATAGCAGGAACAGGATCGGGCGCCACAGCGGGATGGATGAGCGCCATATTGCGGGCTGAACAGAGAGGGAGGGGAAAATCTGCGGCTGCAAGACCGCCGTGCGATCATCTCATCATAAAATCACACCAGCGCCGGTAAGACTTTGCACAAGTTGTCCACCCGTTTATTGTGCCGAGAGAAGCCTGTAGCGCGACGAGGTCGAAGCCGCGCGAGCTACTTTTCCCACTTTTCCGCGCACTTTCTGCGCCTCTCCACAAAGGAGGCAAATCTCACAACAGGTGTCTGTGGGATTAGTGAGGATGTGGCTGGGTGCAGCCAAGATGACGGTTGTGTTAAAAGTCAGTATGAAATAGATTTCACAGGCTACAGCAGTGCGAATTGGTAGAACAGTGTCCCGAGTTTAAGGCCCCAGGTTAAATCCATTAACTGTTTTACGATTTGTTTTACACTGGGTTTAGACAAATCCATGTCTGCTGTCGCTCGGTGCCGTTCAAAGCTAAAATGTGGGATTTCTCACTCGCTTGACTCGAAATGTTTTTTCTTTCACTATGGGTGTGCGCTCAATTTGCTCAAATGATCTATTAGGCCAGAGGAAATGTATTTTGACAATTACTTAGTAACGTTGTCGTACAGTGTAACAACAGTCGTACAGGCTACAGTGACAATGTAGACAGTGGCTGAATCCTGACGTTTTCCCGAAGCCGTGACCATTGATGGGTCTTTATGATTTGGCTCTGAAGGCGACTTTTTTTTAAGAGACACAGACCAAGCCTAGAATAAACGGCTTCCGTTAATCTAAATTTGGGTCTGGATTGAAGTGAAGGCTTCGCAAAACAGAGAGGAGAGAAGGGTGGGGACTAACTTTATCATAGCTGTTGGGTGAGGCTCATTTAGTTCAATATTTAATCTCGGTGCATGGGTGATTCACCAGTGTGAAGTTAGCCAGAATAAAAAGTAGGACTTCCGGACAAAATGTCAAAATAAACCCTTATTGATAAACATACGTAGCAAAGATTTTAATTAATTTCGAGTAAGAAAGTGGAAATATACTTACGGTGGAATCTATAATAAATGAAATAGAATTATCTTATGTAAAATATCCATACACCCCGATATATAGGTCTAATGATATTTTTTTCCCACCAAGTTGACGCTTTTATTTTGAAGGCGAAACAGGCTAACTTCCTGTGTTCTCCCGGCTAATTGCTAGTTTTCCGCCGCTTGGTGATTCATGATGATGACTGTCGCCTACATGAGTGCAGTGGTGCTCTCGCCGTGCTTTAAGTATCGCCGAAGTGGGTGAAACTCGTTTCTCCTCTTTCTCTCTCTCTCTCTTCAGGAAGGCACAGAGAGAGCCTCAATTATACGGAGCCCAGGTCTCTACTTTGGAAACACATTTTACTGCTTCTCGCATAGAGCCAGGAAAAGGACAGAGAAATGCCCAAAGCGGTAAGTATTGGTTTATATTTAACTCACTCTGCTAATTACTACATATCACGCTGCTTTATTTGGCTATTAGTCACGAGCTTAAACTGAAACCTGAGATGTAGAAGAGGGTAAAGCCACCTAAATTCTGATTACCCACCATTTTATTAGAGGAGTGGAGTTTATCCACCTTTTTAGCCTGACATAAATCTTTATAATGTGAAATTAAGTGTAGCCTAATTCGTGGTAGGTGGTATCACACTGATGCCAGTAGCCTATTCAGTGAGAATAGGCCTACTGTCTTTCAAGGGAAAAAACTTGAATGAACAGTTTTATGAAAATGTTCAGCTTTTTATTCTGCATCATTGGTAATAACTGAGTGAAAGAGAGTCCTTTGATTCAAAACGGGCTGAAGCCTGTTCCAAGTCTGAGGGAGAAGTTGGGCTGTTGGAGTTCAGAAATGCCTTTGTCATTTTAATAGAGCAGGCTAACTGTTTTTTTTTTTAAAGAGAGATTTACATTAACTATACTAGATGGCCTTGCTTTTGTTGCCCAGGCTTTGTACTTTTTGAAAATGTCTTTCTCGCAAATGATTTCATGAAACTGAAAACAGATTGCCTGTGTTGTTTCAGTGATGCTATCGGTGTAGGTTTGATTATTTTAGTTTCCTAAACTCCCCAAGTGAAGTAGTCACAGTGGAACCTCTCATTTCCACAGGCCCAGTTAATTACATAGCCTATTCAAAGTGTAACTTCTTATACACTCTTCGTGGCTGAACTTCCTCTAAAATGGGACAAATGTTGCCAAACTTTTCCAGATTGAATCACAAGAAGAACAGTATAGACTTGCCACTTGTTCATTTTTTACTTTAACTGATCATGTAGACTATGTCACAGATTTTTGTGTCCATCATTCCTAGAGGAAACTCATATAGTCCCAGTTTTAAAGGGGAATACCACTCAAATCACATGCTCTGCTTATGGCCTGTGGCTGTCCAACCAGTATAAGAACAAGAAAACTGAGACTGTAATCTGTGATTTTATAGCAATGTACAGTTCAGCACCACTGCATGGATGAAGATGTGGTTTTATACAATGTTTGTCTAAAGTTTTACCTCCAGCTTTACATTTCAGTAATGTGATCAGTTTCAGACCATAAAATATACCTTTCCCCCTAGAATCCATCTTTTCCAATTAATTCTCTCTACTGCTGTGCACCATAAACGAGGCGGTGGGAAATCTCTCTTGTTTCTAGCCATGGGACACTGTGATGAATACAGACCTCCCTAAGGCACGGGAACTTATTTCCAAGCTAAAACGCGGTGTTGTTCCCCTTTTAATCTAGTGTTACTGTATTCACGTTGGTGCCTTGATGAAAACTAGACACCATGAATTTCAAATATCATATGACTTGGCTAAAGTAACTTTACTTTTTTATCACCAGAAACAACAAGGCTCAAAAGACAATTAAATTGATGAAACTGGTGTTTGAATTATATTTGGACATATTTTTTGCCTTCAGAGGCAGAGCACAATTGCATATTCTCCTCCTCGCTCTTGCCTCCCTTTGCCCCACCCCAGCTCTTACATACACTCTCACACGGTGCATGTGCCTCCCTCACTTCACTGTTTGGAAACTTTTAGTAGGCATATAAGAGCCCATGTAGACGTTACAGAGGAAAAATCTGATGGAAATTGGCCTGAAATGGATATGAGTGAAAATGTAGTAAAAATGAAGGAGTTCCTCTGCCTTTATTTCCATTTATCCTAACCCTAACCCTTCTTCTTTTTTCATTAATGTACAATCTCAAACCAAAGAGCACCTTCACACTTCAAACCCAATAGAAACACTATCTTTTCTAAAGTAGACTAAAAGATGTTACAGACTAAAACTTAATTAAAACTCAAACTGGATTAAATGAAAAAAATTAAACATGGAAATATTTTACTCAAGAGACTAAAGTAAAATCAGAATGTTCTGCCAAAGTTGTTTGAACAGGTTTGCTGTTGAACAGTACAGTGCATTGTGCCGACCACTAATACAGCCTACTGTAGGTCAGCGTCATAAAATGTGTTGTTGGTTTGTTTATAGTGGCCTCAGGGTTGTCATGAGCATCGCCGTGGAAATGACATCATTACTGTGTGATAGCAGTCCAGCGCTGCCCCTCTGGTAGCCACAAAACTCTGCCTTTTTGAGTGATAATGGCTGACTGTTTTCTTTTCCATGATATCAAGTCCTGGTTTTTTCTTTCCTCGGGCTTACTGACTGTTCAATATGCAGCACTTGCATCATAGCATGAAGAATATCAATAGGGCTCTAAGTCTGTTTTAATGAACTTGTTCCTTTGATAGGCTATATATTTTTTTCCACCAAAAAGCTTTGTACTCTCAAATTAATCCCTAAAATGCAGAGTTCTATTCTTAGCATTGGTGAGGTCTGTAAATATTTTGGCAGCTCTCCTGACTTGATAGGCTTTCTAGAGCAGTGTGAAATTAGATTAGTGGGGAGACTGTCAGTGACTTTACAGGGAGTCTTGCGGGCACTTATTTTTTTTTATATGTCTCAAATTTATTATCTAAACTCAAGTAGTGAAACTGTCTTACGTACATTTAATTTAGACTTTAAACATTTTTGTCTTTGTGTCTAAAGTCTGTGTTTTCACAGTGAACTAGTAGGAAATCTATCTGATCAAGCAGACCCACAGTATATTCTGATGGTTCCATTGTCTTTTCAAGTTACATATTTATTGTTTTAGAATTGGTTTTAAGACAAAGTCTTCTATTTTATTCTAATTGTCACTAAATAAGCTCTTAAAAAGTCTTACACTTGCTGAAACCTCCAGACACCTTGCATGGTCACAACTCAGAGACTTGTCGCATCTAAAGGCCAGTCATTTGTTTCTGTCAGGATTTCAGACGTGCCAATATTGTGTGTTTGAAAGACACACAGTATTGAAAGTTGAAAGAAAGTTGGTGCAGAAATCCAATGTGAGAAGTGAGTCCAGATTTGAGGAGCTGTGAAGGCTCCCGTCTTGGGTCCCTGTGTGACTCATGTTTCACTTGTCTGAATGACACATTGTCATGAAGTAAACGATATTGCTCCTTGGCTCTCCCAGAATCCTGTTTCCTTGTGGTCACAGCCCACGATACAAACCATAAAAGGCGTGGCCATGACCAACATGTTTGGGTGTTTCCTTTTTATGTCCAGTTCTATTGTTAGTGTTTGTTCCTTTGAATAATTAATAAATCAATCATGCATGGAACGCCCTCGGGTCATGCATCCACCAATGAAAAAGTAGTTAGAGTTCTTTTCACCTTGCTTCACTTGCTTGTGTTTAAGTTGTTGTTGACAGAGCTTGTGGCTGGGTGTGTTTTGGTAATCCACTTATAAGATGTACCACTTTTTAAAGCCCGAAGCAGGATTGGGCCTGTTCCCTCCGTCCCCACAGAGCCGCTACGCCGGGCTCAACAGGTAGCGCAGCGGTTTATGGCTATATTGCTCTGTGAGCATTTCAGCACCGTCCCCATGACAACACCCATTGCAAAAGAGTCTTGTAAAGCCACGCAAACTATGCAGAGGGTTAAATATTGAATGGTCTTCACTGAGGAATGCAGTGTAACCCATTCAGAGTTTAACTACTGTGGTGAGGTCCACTTGATTCCTTTAACTTGCCCCGGACCAGTTCCTTAACCTCACCAGTGAAAAGGTTGAAGGGTTAAGAAGATAAACTATATGAAGCTGTTCTCTGTCTTTCGCATGACGATGTCTTTACCAGGAAAAGTTCTTTAATCCACTTTTTCCACCCCAATGCCTTGGTTGCCATAGAGCTAGTGATGCAAACTGTGAAATTGTTAGTTGGTTGTTCCCAAACCGTTTTACCATTCTCCAAGAGAGTGAAAAAGTAAAAGTCCTCAGCATCAACGGCTCTCAGTGTCATATGGCAAGACGGTTACATTTGGGAAACGATGCTTCTGTAGTCAGTTTTATTAAGTCAGTTATTACTGTAATGATTTGTGAAGCTGGACTTTATACAGTTAATATAAATGCCCTTACTTTCCTCTGACTAAAGTTGCTCATTGTGGAACTCTGGGTCCTTGCCTGGTGTATTTTTAGCATATGTGTCATGTTTTCTTTACCGCGCTGAATGCCCTCAGTTTATTGTGAGTTACCGTTGGAGAACTTACTTTGAGATCAGATATCACTCACTCAGTGGTTTCTGTTGGCTTGTCTGTCTACCCACTCACATGTTCCATTCTCCGTTGGTTAGGGTGTGTTTTTCTAGGTGCTCCATCTGTAATCGGCGTAAATATAGACGCCAAAGTTGAGAGAAACACCCTGCACCGTCTAAGCTGCTACTACCGACTCGCAGAAGGTCTCAAGCACTCACTTACAAACGGTTTCTGATCAGTTTTGCTGTAGTCGTTGGAAGTCTGGCTCCAGTAGAATGCATACTGATGATGGTGAGGGACCACTGGGGGACCGCAGCTGAAAGGGGATCTTTGTTTTGCTGAGTAAATGGAGTTTTTTCCCCCTCCTTTCCCTGCTTTTTTTTCCTTTTAGATGTTGTTTCCCACAAGCGAAGCTGCTCACTTCTAGCTCGCCTGGCTCTCCCCTCACCTTGCTTACTACCAGCAGACACACTTATGACACCAAAAAAATAGGGATCCCCTAAATTCCATTGTCTAGCCTACTGTTTTCTTACAATATCCTGTACAGCACAGAACGGAGGTGCTTTCCATCCGCCACTGTGAATGGCTCTGCCCCGTCTGCAGGACTTAAGTCTGCCGGTTAGTCGCTTAGCCTGTGTAGGTTCAGAGGAAGTAGCGGAGCTGTGAGTCACCAGACCAGTCAGTGCTGCAGCCCAGACATCCTCTTCTTCCAGTGGGCGTCATTGAGTTTGTTCACCGCTGAGGCTTACTGCCGTTCACCATGGCCAGGAGATGAGAGATGGCACTGGAGGCTGTGTTAGCTGTCTCTCTCTCTCTTCAGCCCTGTGTCCACAAACCTCTTTATTCTGTTTTCATTGGGCATTAATAACTTGAGTCAATACTTGGGGGACTGTGTTTTTTCATAGCCCCCGCAAATACCAGAGGCGTTTGACGTTGTACCCAGAGAGTGGAGATGCAGTATACGCATGTGCATTACCTCAAAGCAGTCATTGTAAATATTTTTGCATCGTTGCATGATGTTTGTCAGATGCTGTTTGCTGATAACTAACTTACAGGAGAGGATATTGTTTCTCTCCATTGTAGCACACAATTGACGTCAGTCCTCATTATTCTGTTCAGCACACAGTCACAGGCTATTTGTAATGGTTTTGAAATCATACATTAATCACTTGGGTGGATCCCTGTAAGTGGACATTAAATTCTCCACTCATAAAGCAGGTTTCAGTAGATGGACCACCTTTTTTGTATGCATAGGTCAGTCTGATCAATCATTAACCACAGAATTGAAAGGCATGCCTTTTTTCTGTGAATGGGAGGGACGTTTCTGTACATGCCTGCTGCCCTGCCTCTGTCATCCTGACAGGCTCACAGCAGTGTAAAGAAAGGCTAGCCATAATGGCAGGTGGATTCACAAGCCACTTTCATTTACCAGCAAAATTGATAGAATTTTTCTTAAAAATGAGAACTCATTACTTGCCAAAGTAGCTGGTGGAGTACAAGAGCTCCATTGGTGGCTGGTGTTATTTTCCCACCCTGTCTGTTAGTATCCAGGGCTTTTGATCGAATCTCCCTCCACCTATGGTACCTCTTATTAGCTTGTGTTGCTATGTGGCATTTGCAGTACATATACCACTTCTTATTTTGTATCCAGGGGAATGGACTGTTTCCTGATGTGTTTATTTTTCTTAGTTAGAGCCAACACTAAATATTTTAACTAAAACACCTAAGATTTTGCAGCCGAATTCTCTTCAATCAGCCCTTCTGTCTATGAGAGAGCAGAGATAAACACAGAGTCCAGTGTGTTTACTCTGCAAAGCAAATACCCCCCCCCCCCCCCCCCCTCCTCTCCCTCTCTCTCTCTGAAGCCCAGCTCTGCTGTCTGGCATGCTTGGCTCTCTCTGCTTGGTTTTGGTCCTCAGCCTGTGAACCTCTCAGTTGCTCTGGTCAGGTTTTGAACTGCCTTTTCTTATGTGTCTCTACAGGTCAATGTTCGCGTCACCACCATGGACGCTGAGCTGGAGTTTGCCGTCCAGCCCAGCACCACTGGCAAGCAGCTGTTTGACCAGGTCTGTATGTACAGTTATGGGTAGTGGTATCAAAAAGCAATGCAAATCAGTGCTGTATTGACCTCTGGTATCAATATTGGTAGCAAAAATTGGAAACCCTCTAAATGATAAACAATGTAATCTCAGGTTTTCTACTAGACTGAAGGTATTTTTATTAAGAGAATCAATATAAATCAATCAATCTGGTCCAGTACTATTTATAAAAGCAGATGGCACGTACAGACAAAATAATCCACTATCATAGAGTGCATAAGGTGCTTTCATTTTACAAAAAAGGTTTCAAAATAAGCAGAAATGTTACTCAATTTGAAGTATCGGATCAGTATAAACAAATTTCCATCTCTACTCAGCCCTAGTTACGGGAGATTTATTGTCGTTAATACAAACAACTCACAAACTGCTGCAGTATTTCATCATGTTAATTGGTTTGATGTCACTGAGAAAGATTTGTGTTAAGAGAAAGTGTCTCTCCTCTTTATCATCCCTCCAAAGCTCTTTCCACCCATTACATCCAGGTCTGATAGGTTATCTGCTGGAGACTAAACTAGAGGAGCTTTTGGCTGCAAGTCTTCTTATCATTCTTTCTCTTCCCGGTGAGATACAGAGACTATTACCAGGGGATTCCTGTCATGAAGGATGGCAGCTTAGCGTAATTAATGTGAATAAAGGTTGAGGCATTTATTGGTCTAATGACTAATGGCAGCAGTAAATTCACCAGTGTTTTTTGATAACACCAAGAAGTCCTGTATGAGGTCTGTGAGGCAGCTACACAGTCTGAGTGCAGAGTGAAGGGTGCAGCCAACATAAAGGCAACTCAAGCATAAAGATTTCCCCTAGTAATCGTCACAGTATGGGAGGCTTTGCTTCACCATCGACTTGCACTCAGATGGAAATATATTTGCTGATCATTAATAACATGATTATTATAAGTGATCACCTTGTGAGAAGCACTGTCTCGAGCAATATTTGATATATGGCTAACATAATTTCCATTGTCTCAAAACCATTATGCCTTGTTGTCATTTTGGAACACACTGAAATGCATCACTGGATGGAGGCGATCACTCAGATGGTCAGTTTGCTTGTAATTAAAAATATAATTATGTTTCCATTTCCATCCCCGGAAATGTACAAACCAGTACTACAGAAGCACAAGCACCTTTCACTGTGTTGGGACTTGATATGGTATCACTTTTAGCTTCACCAAACCCTGTAGCTGTCACCGGAGCTTAAATGGACGGCTCTTAGCTCTTACGTTACGGTGTGTACTGAATGTTGAAGTTAGTTATAATGTTTGTCCATTACGGCGGATGTAGTTATGTAATAACCAGAAGCCGTGGTGTCTGGCACGGCACTGTTGCGTTGACCCTTACACTCCCTGCTTGTGATGTTGGTGAACTAAGAATTTTTATTTTTATTTCCACTGTTCAACTCATTGTAAGTTTCTGCTGCTAAGCTTAATGCCTAAAATCTAAACGTAGATGACGTGTCTGTCATTAGTGTGAGTGAGCCTCTGTGGGGCTCATTCCCAGCATGGGGAGAGGAAAGGCATTGTTTTAGCCACTTCCTGTATAACTCGTTTTTCAATAGCTAGTTTAGCCTACTGTACGTATTGGTGGCTGCATGTCTGGGGATTCACCCTCCAGCACTCTGGTTTTCCTCCTAAGCAGCACTGTTGAGAACAGGGACTTAAGGGGCCACTTTACTCACAAACACTCAGAAACAATCAAATATATTTCCCATGGTATTCCTGAGAGTTTAACTCTGTGGTTTTGTTCTGCAAGTACATGACATCAGTGTTTTATCAGAATGAGAAAATCAGCCATATTTAAACATTGGTATGATTAGTGTGATATTGATGTCACCACTGTCTAGTGGATGGGGTTTGGGTTAATTTGGTCCTGTGATGCACTGAATCCCAAGCCCTTATGACAGTTGTATCTTAAAATAGCAGGAGGGGTGTTGCTCTAAAATCCCCCTTGTGGTTTTTTTTAAGGAAGGAGTAGCACAAGACCCAGATATTCCTCTTTGACATCACTCTATTTTTAGGTGTTGGTGAATTCTTCCGCCTGCTTGTTAGAATTGCTCTCTGTGGGGTGTGTCGTAGATAATCACTCACTCCCTGTGATAGTGTCATAGACAGTTCAGTGCTCTATTTTAGCGCAGAGATACCCTTTACTAAATCAAGCATGAGAAACTGTGTGCCAAGCCTTGCAGCATGTCTGAAGCCCAGGTAGCCATTCTCAGTAGCAGATTAATTCAGTTGACGTGTAGTTTGTATTCATGTCCCTAAAGACTGTCACCAGCCTGATTTAGTTTTAAACTGGTGCATTGGCAGTAATCTGCTGTAACGGACACACAGACTCACAGATAGAAACGTGGACAGGTTCTGTGGAAATGCTGAGTAACAGCAGTGAGCTCATTCCCAGGGCGAGTGTGAGGCCTGGTGTGGCCCCTGTGGTCAGCTCTGATCATAGCCTTAGTCCCTGTCATGCCGCCCTTGAAGAGGAATGGCTGCCACTCCCCTACACACCCTCTTCCAGTTTCACTTCCATCTGCCCGTGCCCTGCTTGTTTCATTTTTACCTTGAACTGCATTTAAAAAAAAAATCACAGCCTCCACTGTTCACAGCAGTTATATTGGGATAATAATATCTGTGGTCAGTGGTTTCGCCACGTTCAAACACCATCAGTCAATCAGCAGACACCTCTAAAGTATTCAGATGTCTTCTGAAAGGCTTAATAATGTCAAAATGTCACATAGCATTGGCACGATAACCAAAATTTAAATACTACTGCACTACTAAAAGGTTGAATTCGATGATCTGAATCTTATAGACATTCAACAATTTCACCAAATCTGTTCTACCAACTGAAATTCTATTTCTAGTGGGCGCATACGTGCGGGTTGGAATAGCTAAAAGAAAAAGAAGAAGCATTGGAGTAGACAGCTGCAGTCTGGCTCGTGACAGTGAAATGCAGAGCAAAATTCAACGGATTCAAACAGCTGCAAACATGGCAAGATGTCCAACAGTTCACCACATCTTGATCTGAATCCAAACCGACCTACACTAGTTGACAAAACTGGTGCCAGTAGCGAAATATGAAATTATTTTGCTTATAGAGCTGACACAGACGGACAGCCAACATCTCAAAACTCAAAACTTAATGTTTTTTCTTGTTTGCTGTGGTATTGTAGTAGTAGTATTATTTTTACTGTTTTTAATATGACTAAATTTAGTAACGGTATTGAAGTTGAAATATCAAAATGTTGGTGTCATGACAACACTGCTCCCTTCAGTATTCCCCTTACTCACAATGATTGTGTGGTCTGACGGTAATAGGCCCGTTTCCTTTGGGCCAGCCCAGTACCCAGTCTCCCCCCTACACACTCCCCTCATCTGTGTGCCTGTGCCTGTTCGGGGCCTCGGCTGGGCGAGCCCCTCCCTTCCCCCGCCTCGGCCGCTGGAGAAAGCTCCACGTTAGTCAGCCCAGAGGATGCAGTGAGTAATGCTGTTTCAGCCCAGTGGCATTCCTCTCTCTCACCACAGGGCCCGGGCGCTCATAAACCCAGCAGAGAAGTAACTTTCACTCTCTGTCAGACTCCTGTAAGACACGCCGGCTGTTCCTATGTGGAGACGGCACGTGCGGCCTAACAAAAGCCGCGACTTTGCTCCCTACGCCCTGCAATGGCACTTGAGGGGTCGGTGACTGTGTTCTTCAGAATTTGACCCAATCTGTTATGGTTTAGCTTCCATGACTAGACTGCAAATGTTTCAGTCGGTTTACATTTCTTTAATCATTGTCAGAATGAAGTAGACTTGCAGTCCCTGTTCATAACAGTTCATAAAAAAGATGTGCTTTCAAGGAGCTTCACTATACAGCCTCCTGACATTTTTATCGTACAATAAATCGCAACCTCCAGATTGTATGTATATGTATGGGTTTATTTTTCCAAGGGCAGATGCCATCACAAAGACATATTGCAAGCAGCTGCCCACAGCGTTGTATTGCAGCATTTAGTTTTCAATACTCTTCCTTAGAACAGATAAGTACCTACACATGCTCCCTACAGGGGAGCAAACCAGCAGCCCATTAACATCAAGGCAGCCTGCCAAACCAACCTGCTGCCATGTCAGTTTATTAAACCTGTGGCCCCAGATTCAGATTTAATCCTCCTCTAATGAATTGTTTCATTTTCAGTGCCTTTGCCAGCAGCCATTCACAACATTTATAGCATGTTATTAAAGCTGATCTATTTGTCAAGTGAAATACAGTAGTATTTACTTGAGTTATCAGTTGTCAGAGGATGGTAAGCTTGTCTGGGGAAATGCTTACTTTTCTGACAGTGCCCAGGTTGTGCCAAACCCCTGTAGCTTATCCCCTGAGAAAAACAATCCTTCATTAAGATATCTGTTCAGTAGCCCACTCTTTCTCCCTGCCTCTCTCTCTCTCTGTGGACCCCAAAGCAAAACCACCATGAAAGGGCCAATTGTGCTCTGAGGCCTTCTGAGTTTCATTACAGGTGAGATGCAGTCTGAAGTGCTCTCTCATTTCAGGCCCCGCGAGTGCTTGTTGTTGCGCTAAATAAAATCCATCAGAAAAAGGTCCCTGAATCTAAGCCATTCATCTCCGCACCCGCAGGTTAGGCTGCCCTGTATTTTGTGTCAGTCACTAAGAGGGGGTGTTTGATTTTAATTTTAACCTTGGCCGGAGCTTATCAGTCGGAATGGGCTTGGCCGGAGTGCCTGCGTGTTGACTCAAACTTCACCCTGGCAACTTAGCACCTCACCTGGTGACTGGGTGGGGAATTTGGCAGAGATGCATTCAAAAAGGGCCTGGCACAGAGATTCTCTAGCTAGGCCTGGAGATGAACACACACACACACACACACGCCTATGTTGGACTGTGCAGTGCTATTGGAAAATTGCTCTGCCTTTCTGAAGGCCATAAACAGCCTCTGGTCGTTGAGGTTTCTCTCAGCAGCCAGTGGAAAACTGTTGCTCCTCCTTCAGCACAAGTGATTATTCCAGATCTATAACTGGGTTTTCACTTTCTGTTTAAGCTGCACAGTCAAAAATTGCTTCAAAAATCTTCAAAAGGTTAAGCTTCAGCATAAATGTGTCCATAAATGTCTGTGAGGAGTTCTGGCCTTGTAGCTTGGTCAGAAAGGAACAAGCTTCTTCTCCCCCGCCTCGCTCCAGCCTTCTCCCTCGGTTCCAGCACGTTGAAGTCAGAGACAGGATGCCAGTCATGCTGCACACCCTAGTCATACAGTGTATCACTCCTCCTCACTGGTCAAACAATAGGACCTCATTGTTTAAGACCAGCCCTTCTAATGGTGCTCTTGTGTGCTGTGGCGTATTGCAACAGACTGTGAATTAACTGATACTAAAACATAAGTAGAGAAAACTGTCAATTGAACTAAGTCTTTGAGGACATTTGTATATAGTTTTCATTTAAATATAGGCACTAAATATGTTGGCTTCTTCACTAGATGGGCCTAACCGGCTAGGCTTTCTGTCTGGCATAGTTTCAGTATTCATCCATTGGTGTAGGTGCCAACCTCAACAGCTATACACTGAATTAAGTCAAGAAAACAATATCAAAACAGTCGGGTTTCCTTAATGACATCATAGTTGTACCTCCCAGTCCAGAATTTGTTATCCTGTGTCAAGCTGAGCTGCTTTGATTTGACATCAAATCAGTAGCCTATAGCAGAAAGAAAACACAAGCCACATGAGTTGAAGAAGTGTTTTAGAGTGTACTTTTGTTTACCTCTGCACCAGTTGACTAAACCTTGTATCATCACCCCAGCCAGGCCCGTACTCAGGCCTGGGAAGGTGTAATCCTATGAGGGTTGTCCACCAGATTAGTCTGGTACCTGAGTATGTCACCTTAAGGTTAGATTCTTCAGGCCTTGCCAGCCTCTGCAAAAACCCTCAAAGGCCTTTTCACAGCCCCTCGCTCTGCTGGCAGAATACCATCAGCAATTCATTTGAGTTTTAACAGACAGATTACTTCATTGTTTTTTGCAGTGTGAAGGTATGATCAGTTTCTGTTGACTACTGCAGGGCGGTTACGTCATGTCATTTTCTGTTTTCCTGGAAGAACGAGTTGTGCATTGTAAAAGATTGTTGATTGTATACACTATTTTGAGAGTTATGTAACCTTTAGTAAGGTCATTTAGTAGATTGTATTTATTCCTTTTACTAAAAATACCATTTTTTTGCAGCAGGAGATTGAATTCACTGGAAGTGAATTGATCCTGACCCTATTCCACAGACTGAGCTTTAGAGGCTTTTTCTGAACAATTCCTTTTCTCTGTGCAGGTGGTGAAAACCATCGGCTTACGTGAGGTCTGGTACTTTGGGCTTCAGTACATGGATGGCAAAGGTTATTTCACCTGGCTAAAACTGGACAAAAAGGTAAGATCCAACTTCAATAAAATTTATTTTTTGTTTGATTTTGTCAGAATATATTCATCCTCTCTTATTAATCCTCAGGTTTTGTCAAGAGTAAATAGGGGTTGGAGGAAAAACCTATACAGTATATCACAATAATTAAATATAATTTAAAAAAAGATTATACCACCACACAATTACAATCAGTATATATGTTCATGCAAATTTTTTATTTACATCAATGCTATTAATTACAGTGAACCTAATTCTATTCAGAATTCATGGTCAGTTCATTCAAAATATAGCCTAAGTATATATTTGAGCATTTTATTATCTTACTGGGTTCATTATTTGTCTTTTGGCTTCCGCATCATGATACCTAATGCACCGCAAAATATTCAGATAATGCAAAGTTATCACATCATGGTCTTCTCACCCCTAATCTCAAAGTGATCTCCCAGTATGTTCCAGCTGCCCAGCTTTTGCAATACCTTTCCAAATGGAGCCAAATACTCTAGGCGAAAGAGAAAACCTGCATTCTTTTGAAGGGAGGGTAAAATCAGTGCTCCAGTGTTTGCCTTTCACTTAGTCACTCAGTAGCCATCGTATTATGTATGTGTTCGCATGCTGTATTGTGGTCATGGTGTTCCGCTTCCGGCATGGCAGCTAATTGTTAAGGCCTGTCTGGTTTCCATCTCTGCTGGGTGTCGGGGCAGTGCACGTAATCAGCTGGAGCAGTATTATTTGGCAAGAGTGTGAACTCTTTGTGAACCACCATAAACTGCTTCTATTTTTCTCCGCTGTTGTCCCTGAGCAAACACAGATTGCCTGGCCTCCATTAACTGTTACTCTCGAGGTGCTCGTGCTCTGCCGAGACCGATATCTTGTTGTGCGCCTACCTACAGTGAAGCAAACCAGCCTGTGGAATGAAGCCATGCCTGCAAATGAGCAGAATTCCAGATGCTCAAGATTGTTTTTGTATCACAGTGTCTATATGATCCACCAACCCCCTGCGGTGCTTTTTAGACCAGTTGGTACTGCATTAACAGTCTCTCCACACCTGTACTCCACAGGCTAATACCTCAGGCTGAACAGATTCATTCTATTACTGTTTCTAACCCATGGCATTAGAGGGGCTTTTCTGATTAATGTCTTCCTGAATCAAATTAAGATTTTGACCTTTTGCTAATCACGCTTTTAATTGAGTGCCGGATCTATCTTCCACAATTGAGAGACATTTTGAAACAGGCTTCTTTGCACTTTTAGAATCATAAACACGGGTCAGGGTGAGAGAAAAGGTTATGCTTGGCTCAGTCAGCAGCAGTAAACTGGAGGCAGTGTGCTGACGCTGCGCTGTACAGAAGCTCATCAGCACAATGCCTCGCTCAAACTGGAATATTCCCGGCCTTTTACAGCCCCATTCTCTTCATCAAGACCGTTTGGTTCCTGTTTCGAAATTAGAGGAAGAGGCACATTGTGTAAACACATAGCTGAGAGTTATTCAACTGGGGTTTTCACTGTATGCAAATGACAGATCCCCTTTTGGTGAGGGCAACACACCCATAAAACTGCAGAACTTGCTGTAACCTACTGAATAAGGCAATTATTTAACCTGACATACTGTATTTTACCATCTGCTTTCCCCCATAATATTTTGTTGTTGTCATGACACCAAGTATCGGTCTTTTTACTCACATTCCAAGGTTGTTGATAAAAAGATGACATAATGATGATGATCAAATGCTTAAGAGACCATTATTGATTGATGGTAAATTACTGAAAAGTATAATTGATTTACATATTTTATTAGCCTAAGATATTTTTCAAGAATGAAGACATTATTTCCACTTTTTAATGCAGTCAAAAAAAAAGATAACGATACTTATTATATTGCAAAGCATTAAGATTCACAGCATTATCATATGGTTTAAGTGCAACGATATGTTATTCTCACATGTTGTACTTCCTCTCCAGGTGTCGTCCCAGGACGTGAAGAAGGAGAACCCGCTGCAGTTCAAGTTCCGGGCCAAGTTCTTCCCCGAGGACGTGGCTGAGGAGCTGATCCAGGACATCACCCAGAAGCTCTTCTTCCTGCAGGTGAAGGAGAGCATCCTGAGCGACGAGGTCTACTGCCCACCGGAGACGGCCGTGCTGCTGGCCTCCTACTCCGTCCAGGCCAAGTTTGGAGACTTCACCAAAGACGTCCACCGGCCTGGATACCTCACGTCCGACCGCCTGCTGCCCCAGCGGTGAGATGCACCAGTACAATACATTCAGTGAAGAATGAAGCTTTGTTATAGCAATAATACCCAAGAGTGAAGCTGCACTTCACACGATTTTTATGTAAAAATACACCAGTCTTTTATTAGTCTATAAGTGGCTGCAAAAGAGAAAAGCGGACTTTAATTGATCACATAGAATAATTTATGGGTAGTGAAGTCCTTTGACCTTTCAAAAAATTGTTATTGTTCTAGCTACCACTTGTGAAACTCCCTAGCGCAGCTTGAAAGGTTTTCTTGAAAGTAGCATCCATATTCAACAATAAAAAAGGGATAAAACAAGAAAGATCGCTAACTAGCTCCTTGGTTGCACCAGTACATTAAAAATCAAAGCTTTATTACAGCCATTACCCGAGACTGAAAGACTTTCTTCAAAGTAGCATACGTACATAAGAATAAAATTGAGAAAAATTCCTAACTAGCTCCTTGGTTACCATTTCTTGGCATAGCAGCCAATAAAGCATGGCCTGCTGTGCTTTGTAGGAATTATCAACACCAATTTTGACCAATTAGATTGCTTGGCTGAAACTACTCGTTGTATAATTTTGTTTGCCACACAGTTATATAACAAAGTTATATAAGATATCAGAGTCAAGATATCAGTGTCACATATCGCGATGTAGTTGATGTTTACGAGCTTCCTTTCTCTTTCTGTAGAGTCTTGGAGCAGCACAAGTTGTCCAGAGAACAGTGGGAGGAGAGGATCCAGGTGTGGCATGAGGAGCACCGTGGGATGCTGAAGTGAGTGTGTGTTGTATATCTACGTAGAAATGTGACTCATTGAGTGAATGCGCTAAATGTAAACAATAGTAATATATTGTGCTATGTAGATATTGCATTCTTTGATTCTGCAGTATCAGAAGGAAGTGGATAGATTGTTGAGCCCCACTGGGCAAACCGCTTGTTTCCTGAGTCCTGTCCATTCCTGCAGGGAGGATGCTATGCTGGAGTACCTGAAGATCGCCCAGGACCTGGAAATGTATGGAGTCAACTACTTTGATATAAAGAACAAGAAGGGAACAGAGCTGTGGCTGGGAGTGGACGCCCTGGGCCTCAACATCTATGAGAAGGAAGACAAGTAAGCGCTGCATTGTGATAGGCCGTCGCAGCAGTAAACAGGACAGGTCAGGCCCTGTTGTCAGTGTCTATTCTGGCTCTTGTTTTCTGCCTGCCTCCAGCAACAGTCCTGTAACACAGAGGCAAACTGGCTGAGCCAGGTCCATGTCTGTAGTTAATCACTACCCATCTCTGTTTCTCAGCAGACAGAGTGACAGGAATAAGTAAATATTTCTCTTTTATATCTCCTTGGATGAGTTACCTTTACTGTTTGGCATTGTACTCAAAGTTACTTAGTTATTTTAGATTTTGCTAAGCACAAGACCAAAGGTTCAACTATGTATGGACTAATAGCTCACGGTCAGTGAGTGTGAAATTATCAGCAGGCACCAGCCCAATGCTGGCGAGTTTTGGTGGTGGTTGACACGTTTGTCTGCTCAGCCAGACAGTTTGGCAGGTAACCACCAACCACACGGTGAAGAAGTGAAGCCAGTAGTTTAGGGATCCACTGTGGCTGGTGGATGTAAAAGTTAGTTTCCTGGCCTGGCCTGTGGGATTACAGCAGAGAAGTAGACTGTCATAAGAGCATCCACCTTCATCCCAGTTGACTTGCCTTTCAGTCACTGACCCTGTGGTGGTAATCCTGCCAGCCGCACTCTGCACTGACCCGCTGGCTGAGTTGTGTTATTGACTACCAGGCTGTTGCCCCCTCTGTATTGAGCTGGCTGCAGTGTGTTAGCTCTCCATGCCAAGTTCTATTGAAAGCAGTGTGGTCTGCTGCATCGGCCTCATTGTGAGACATGAATACAGCTAGTTGGTGGTGGGCTAATGAGCAAGTGTATCGACTCAGTTGCCCCTTGAGGAATCTAACTGGACCCTAACTGTCTGATTTTCTGCCTCCTATCAGCAGAAGTTGTACAAGTTGTTCTGTTTTAATTTGTTTCTCATAGTGTTTATTTATAGCTGCTATAGTGCCAAAGTTAGTCCGGTAGCCTTACTTTAACATCACTGTAGTGTGATACCTCTAAATGTAATGTAGCAAGGCAGTGGAGGAGAGAGACAGTGTAAGAAACATACTGTGTCCTTGTGTGAGTCTGTCTCTTTATTCGCTCCCTGGGATCAGCAAAGAAATGCCTCTCTTCCACGGTGCCCTCTGCTGTAACCATGGCTACGCCGACTGGTTTTTCAAGCTGTGCGGCACTTAAGAATGTGAGGCTAACCTACAACACAGTCTCTCCAATGAGGGCAGCGGGCCCACAATACAGCAGTACAGCCAAGGCCTCACCGAGGCACAGTTCAGTTTGGGTTTAACTCCTTCTCCTCTCCTGTTCCACTGACTGCAGTGCTGCTCATTTTATTGGAAAGATTTGCTTTCCTCTTAGCAACCACCCTAGCCAAACACACACACTGCTTAACCGTAAAATTAGAGATCTGTTTGACCAGTCAGATGTAGGATTCACATGTATTAATGGTGGATTTAATTTTGATAAATAGTTGCAAATTCCCACACATCACCGGTTAATTTTATGTTGTAAACCACTATTTTGACTGGCTCCCCATTAACTTTGGTATATATCCTGGCTGCAACAGTACGTGAAACCTCAAGACATCTGTTTTATTTGCACAATTTGAGACCCTTTGTGCCCTGAGAGTTAATTCTCAGACATTAGTAATCTTCCTCATAGACAGCCAAAGAGACTTACTAATGGCATCCACCTAAACTTGACGCCAACTATGGTATCTTCTAAGTCACCACAGGCTTTGAGCATATTTTTATAAACCGCATGACCACAGCGGTAATTTTCACGAACACGAATCCAAAGATAAAGCACAGCTCAAGGAACCTCAAGACACTGATAGAAATACTGAATTGCTAAGATAACTTCCACATTCTTTTCTCAATTCCACAAGCATGTGTCAGGGTCAGTAATTGATTGAAATTCCAGTTCAGGCAGTAGGCTTTGAAAGCAGAGTTTCACTGCTAGGCGGATCACTGCATGACTATATTACAACACCATCGGCTTGTTAATGTTTACAGTACTACTCAGTGATGAGCCAAATGAGATTGGCATCCGTTCAATTTGTCTGGCACAATGGAAGAGCCGGCCACACCCCAGATTCATCCCTCATACACTTGATACAGAGATTTTCACAGTCAGCCCTAGAGAGATTTATTGTAACACTACATATGAGCCCATCTATCCAAATGAATGATGGGAAATTGTTCAGTCTTGATTATGTGTAGTATCTGTATTACTGTAAAACTGTAAAGCTGTCACTGTAAATAGGAATAGTTTTAAATAAGAGTTTGTTCTTAATTGGCCTGTGTGTAAGGTGAAATGTCGAAATATATAAATTTAAAAAAAGATAACAATATGGGTTATCTCACACGATAATCTTATTGCATAATGACACTTATGGCGCAGTATCACAGTAACGCTCATGTTCATGTGGTCACTTCCTCAGATTGACCCCAAAGATTGGCTTCCCCTGGAGTGAGATCAGAAACATTTCCTTCAACGATAAGAAGTTCATCATCAAGCCCATTGACAAAAAAGCCCCGGTAAGTAAGATGTCAGTTACAACAGTATCAACCCTCATCTAGATTTTACATCTGTTGAAATCTCTGAACCATAAAATATACCCTCGTACCCAGAAAACCCCCTTCCATCTGTCCCCATTCACCTTTGCCATCTTTCCCAATTTATTCCGTAAGAGCTATTAAATTCAGTGGTGTATGCCTGTAAGTAAAGTCAAGGTTTTCAGTGTGTGTCTATACTTAAGTTCTCTCCTTCCATTTTGCCCGTGGCATCATATGTCTCTGTTGTGGAGAGCAAAACCATTAGACATATCCTCAGTCTGATCTAGCACACACAGAACAGAGCCTTGGCTACTGTCCAGGCACTGCTGTTACTGATGGACCCCCCCCCCCCCCCCCTTCTCTCTCTCACACACGCACACACACACACACACACACACAGACACGCACACACATCACTGTGGTTTCTATATACCTTATCTCTGCACCTCAAGCCATTTTGCCTTTCAGTAAAAGTAGAGCAGTCTCTGTAATGGTGTTGTCAGTAGTGTGTAGTGTTAACAGTTTTCCCTGCACCTGCTCACAGCCACTAGCGAACCCTTTGTCAGTCATATCAGAAAAGCACAATGGGCAGGCAGCAAAACCGTTTATTCAACCTGGTGTTTGTTCATTTTTCTGCTCCCCCTCTCCCTCCCTTTCTGATTCCTCCTGTCTGTCTCCCTTGTTGTCGCAGGACTTTGTGTTCTACGCCCCTCGACTGCGCATAAACAAGCGCATCCTGCAGCTCTGCATGGGCAACCATGAGCTGTACATGCGTCGCCGTAAACCGGACACCATTGAGGTGCAGCAGATGAAGGCCCAGGCCAGAGAGGAGAAGCATCAGAAACAGATGGAGAGGTACGGAAACCCCTGTGTGCAAATATCACAAACATAAGAATGTTATTTGAGTTTCATTCCAAAAGGAGAGGTTCACCACTTAAAAAAATGTAATACTCACTGTTACAAAATGATTGCTGACATGAAGGTAAACATCTTTAAAGAATAAGATTAAATCCAGCAAAATTAAATATCTCCATATTTGGAATCCACTCTCTTATTCACAGATCAGGCAATATGACACTAGTGTGTTTTTAAGTTTAAGTGTTGTCAATATAACATGCATCTTCTCAGCCCACAGCTTTACAAAACACTGATTGTTTTGACAAATAAGCATTTTGAACAACTCAACATTGTGCAAAGAGAAGACTAATAATATATATGCTAACTAATTGCTTTTGTGATGACGACAAAGTAGCTTGTACCATCCACTACACATACACAGTGTGCTAAAGCGTTAACATGCACCATAGCAAACGAAATAAGTACTGAACACACAGAGATAACACCTAGTGAGCATCTCATTGGACAACGCCAAGAGCTTATTTGCCAAAGGGTTTCCTTATGAATTTCTTTAAATATACAGCAGTGGGATGATGTCATCAACACCAGTGGACATAGGCAGATGAGACGGTGCTCCATTAAGCAGATTAAGATCAACACAGCACTGATGAATAGTATGACCTCGTTCTCTGTTGACTGAAACAGCTTTACCAGTGGCGGATGCCATTCTCAGCCAGGGTCAGGGCTATTCCACTTTCAGTTCATTCAATTCAACATGAAAAATGAAACTGCTCTTCATTGGTTAATAATAGAGCATTCATTCCATTCCAGATAGGCTACATGGACCTTGTTAACAAAAAGGATTTTCAGTGTTTGGATTTGGAAGGAAATCCACTTCCTGAATTGGTTGAACTGAAAGTGAATTGATGCCGACCCTGGTCTCAGCTACTACTGTCGGGCCAGTGTCTGTCCTGCACAGCTGTTCAAACATGGTGACGTAACACCATGCCTGTCACACACTAAATACCAGCGGGAGAACCATGAGATCACCCCTCCCCAGCTGAAGGACTTAGGGTTCACACACAGTAGCTTACAGTGGTCAGTGTTAATGAGAGTCTGGGCCGGGGTCCAAAATGGTCGCAAGATGGCCTCTGATGAGTCCCCAAAGAAGAGATAAGATGAAACTTGATTGATCCCAGTAGGGAAATTAGGTTGCTAGGCCTAGCAGTCGTCCTGCTAGCATAATGTTACAATGATAGAGAGTACAGTTCTAGACAAAAGACTGACGTCCAGATTCACTAAGATTATGTTGCGAGGACAGTTTTTGCGTATTTTGTTGCACCTCAGTTGCTTGAGGCAAGAGTATAGAGTTTTGTCTTACTTACTGAGAAGTTTATGCAAATCAAGTTGTGGAAACAAGCCCACAAAGAGCACTGCACAAGCAAATAGCCCCTTCATCACCAATTGCAAATTACATGCTTCAGCTTTAAGACTAATTTCACTAAGACTGGCACGGTGCTACAGTAATTTGGGGGAGTTGGTGTTGAGAAGTGAATTCGGCACAGTCTCAAGGCGGGGCCTACAAATACTTATGTAGGAAAAATAATAAGATTTACATATAATTTACATATGCATGACCATGACAGGTGCAAAAAGGCTTTATTTTCTGAGCAGTGCTATTAGGCAGCTTTCCACTCATTGCACAAGATTAGTGAATGACATGGCATTCAGATTTGGTCATTTTGGTGATATAGCACGCACTGTTCCCTGCGCAAAGTGAATCTGGGCCTGTGTGAGTGTGTGTGCACATGTGTGTGCGCGCGCGTGCAAGTGTATGCTCTTGTGCGCACGTGCCCCACAACCGCCGCTTGTTAGCCGTAACTATGTGTCGGCTACGTCAGCTCTCTTTGTGGCTCACGGCGGCGGTGTCTTATCTGCAGGGCCCAGCTGGAGAACGAGAAGAAGAAAAGGGAGGCCATCGAGAAAGAGAAGGAGCAGATGGAGCGAGAGAAGCAGGAGCTGATGATGAGGCTCTACCAGTTTGAGGAGAAGACCAAGAAGGCAGAGAAAGGTGAGGGGGGGGGGAGGGGCGCTGCATTGAGGAACCTCAGGGGTTATCAATGCCTCATCATTTAACATAGAGAATAGGGAAAGCGTGTGTGTGTGTGTGTGTGTGTGTGTGTGTGTATATCTGTGAGTAGACAGAATATATGTGTACCTGTGGTTATGTGTGTAGGTGAAGGATGTGATTTTTCAGTTTTTTGGAAACTCAACTAACATTCATTTGTATAGGAGATTACCTCAACAGTAATGTAATCAGTATATTGGAAACCTAGAGATTATTATTTTTCTTCTTTAGTGTGTTATTGATCACATTGGTGGTAGGTGCACAGTTTTAATTTCAACCATAATATGCTAAAAAACAAAAATCTAGTTGTGGAGCTGTATACGCCCTAGTTTTACCTGTTTGTTTTGATTCATCCTGTCGACAGGTAGCGAGGCAGAATGTGTGATTTTATAGGCTGATAGATAGGCTTCTTGTTCACAGATAGATTAGATAAGCTATCAGGCTGATAAAACTTTAAGTGACTCCAAGGTTTCCTCTTCAAGCTCGGTGGACAACTTGCTCTATCAGGCCTGGGTCATAAAGTACTTGCAAATTATTCTCAATGTTTGTTTTAAAGTGCTTGGAATGCCGTTTGAGTGTGGTTTGTCACACGGGGCAATACGAGCACCAGAAAGTTTAGACAGTCATGGGAAAATATTTGAAAGTCAGTTTAGTGTACTTTAAGGAGATTAACATTAGACCATTGTCTCTGCTTTCCCTGTTTCTCTTCATGAATACTGGAAATACTTTTTACAGCAATAGCTTGTTAAGCAGACAAGTTGTGACGTTTAATATTGGAAACATTCATGGTTGGAGGTTTCGTCAGGGCATTCTCTTATGGGCTACTTGTCTGTGTTAGCAATGCATGTGCAGCAGACAGTTATTAATATTTCTGTTGCACTCTTCTGATGCCATATGCTTTACCTGGGTGGCATTAGGGAAGCTAGTTATTTCACATTGCCTGTAATTTCAGAGGGGTCTTCGATATTACGGAGATGCTTTCACATGGCTGTTGAAAGCTATGCAAAATGACATAATTACTACTTATTCCAGTGAAACAAAATGGCATACCGACATTGTCATAGATTATAATCAAAGCTGAATTAAATCTAAATAAAATATGCCTCCATATAATGTGTGTTTGCAAGACACCAAAAAAAAAAAATGTTTAAATAATAATTATTTTAGTAGGGAATTTTAAATGGACATTTAGTAGTAAAGTAACAGAAAAAATCTCTCTTTCCTTTTACATTCTATTAGCAGTGAGCATTGAGAATATGTGTGGTTTTGTGTTTGTCTGTGTACACTGGCTTGGCATTTGCCTCATATCTCTCTCTCCCTTCTGTGTTTTAGACCTACAGGACCAGATCCAGAGGGCCATGATGCTGGAGCAGGAGCGGAGGAGGGCCGAGGACGAGGCGGCCCGTCTGGAGGCCGAGCGTCAGGCTGCCCTGCTGGCCAAAGAGGAGCTGGCCCGTCAGGCTGAGGACCAGATGAAGAGCCAGGAGCAGCTGGTCAGTACAAGCTCCTCATTTAAGTCAAACTTGGGCAGGGAAACTTGCTTTTTAGTCCACCAGTCGCGAAGTCACCTACTGCTTTACAGCCATTCTATTAGTGCATTACAACACAGCTCAAAAGTGGTTAACTTGTTTGCAAGATAAGATAAATTAAGTATTCACAGTGGTTTCAGCTGTTATTTTGTCCAGGTCTGTACCAGGCACACTGCAGTGTGGAACATTCAGCTGTGCCTGGCCACTTCAGGACCAGACAAAACCACTTTGTAATGTCCAGCTGGACCACACCCCATTACTTCAGACTAACCACCCCCAGCCCCTTCATCCCCCCCCCCCGGTCCAGTCTGCTATAGACCACCCACAGGAGTCTAGTGCGGACCCAGCCTAGCTCCCTCCTTTACTTTAACAGCCCTGACAGTAAAAGCTGGCTGGAGAGGTTCTTACTCCACATTCAGCTACTGACAGTCAAACACCAATTCTGTTTTATAAGACGGACAGACACCCGCTGCAACACCCTTTGTGCTTTAAGCCTATTAACAAGCTTGACTAATGGATTCAGTCACCATACAGCTTCTATTGACAATGAGTGAAAAGACATAAAGGAGTTTGGCCAATGTATGGAATACAGTTTACCCCCCAAATGTCTCCAAAACAGATAAGTTAATAACAGTGCAACACACGAAGTGTGTCAAGTATTTTTCTCTGAGCGACCAATTTTCCAGCTCAACACTTTTCCCACAGCAATTTTACGGCCAAGTGTTCCAATGTGGGCTGGGCTTTTGTGCAAGGCTTTGTGTGTGTGTGTACGCAGTCGTTATAACACAGACAGCGCACACACGCACACACACACACACTGTGAGCAACAAAAGCAGGTGCACTGTTTAATGCTGTGCCTCTGGTTAGTTTAGTCTGGTGAAAGACAAGCCGTTCACATTGTTGTGGTGGTCAGAAGGAATGCACCACTTTTCCTTGCAGGCTGTTCAGAGCCAGTCGTTAACGTTTCCACCAGGAGCCTTTTTACAGTGTTGGCTCCTTTTTCTGTTATTGTCATTTTCAATGGAAATGGCATATTATTGTACTTTCCTGAGAGCTCAGCCTGTTTTTAGTGCTTAGAGCGCTGAAATTATTTAAACTTTTAGCAAAAGAGCAGCAGGCTTCAAACAGGTTTTTAATGAAGCCACGAGAGGCTATGGTTTACAGAGGTTTTAGAACAGTTAAGAGGCGTAGTTCAAACCCTCTTAGCTCTTAAAAATCACTGTAAATCACAGCTTTTAGTGCCAAATGGCTTTTATAAAATGGCGATAACATACCATTGCAATAAAAAAAAAATGCAAATATTCAAGAAGTCCTTTACTCTGCAATCAGTAATAATTAAATATCATTTTTCATGCTAGCAATGTAGTCTTGAACAGTAGCTAAATAAAGTAGTTGCTAAGCGACACATAAGTAGCAGTATGAGTGGTGATTTGCAGTTTACACATTAATATTTAAATCAACTCTTATGATGTGTGTTTATTGGGTATTTTATGTCATCTTTATGATTCAGCCAATCAGAAATGAGAACCAGGACTACTTAATTTTATAACTGTTGCTTAGCAACAGCAAGGGCCAAGACCAAGGCGTCCCGTAAGCATCTATTAAGTGTTACTAGCTAAAACAAAAAGAAGTGCCTGGTGGACCTTCCCTTGAAACTCTATTAAAGGTCTCATAGACTTGTCATGAATTTGTTCTTACATTTCCTGTCTCAGGATGAGAATAATTTACCTTATGAAAAAAATGTATATAATTTTGTTAATAAGATGTTTCTTGGATGGATTCAGTGAATAAAGTCTCTCATGCAGAACAGTCTCAGTACTGGATCCTAATCACCAGACAATTCAGATGTTGCAAACCTGAGGTTGTGCCAGTCAAAATACTGCAAACCTGCCAAATTAGACAAACTATTGTTTTGGGAGGAGTGCCAGTTAAGTCGAGTCAAGTCAAGTCAGTTTATTTGTATAGCACATATCATACACATATCATATCATCAATGTGCTTCACATAAAAAGGCAAAATAGTAACAATAGACAGATAAGGAGATAGAATACACACATATATATAAAATATTCCACATAAATAAAATAACCTTTCAGCCACACATACAACGCACACACACATACATAAAATACAGCTTTTTATAACCCCTGTCCTATTTATACAACAGCACTCACACACAGACTACAGCAGACGCACACAAGGCACACACACACTAACTACCAAAGGCCTGAGAAAAAAGCAATGTTTTAAGACTGCTTTTACAGTTGTAGCAGATCTCAGGTCATCAGGTAGTTTGTTCCAGAGAACAGCACCATAGTGACTAAATGCACCTTCACCTGATTTAGATTTAACTCTAGGTACATTTAGGAGACACATGCCTGATGATCTGAGGGATCTGATTGGTTTATAGCCAGTGAGCGGGTCGGAAATGTATTTAGGAGCTAGACCATTTAGGGCCTTGTAAACAAGCAATACTTTGAAATCAATTCTATACTGTACCGGGAGCCAGTGAAGTGTTCTCAGTACAGGAGTAATGTGTTCTATTTTCAAGCCTGTATCCAGTTATGTGTTCATTCGCATTTTCTGAAAATGCCTTTAAAACTAGATCTAACCGTTCAAACCAATTCAGATTTTTCACTGTGTTCACCCCTGATCCATGATCTTTACCCAAGTGAATACAGCCCCTTTAATAAGTTTCTATCCTATTCTTTTGCATTAGGCTGGGGAGCTGGCAGAGCACACAGCCAAGATCGCCCTGCTGGAGGAGGCCAAGAGACGCAAGGAGGAGGAGGCCGACACATGGCAGCACAGGGTGAGAGCTTCAACGACACTGTCTGGAATTCATCCCACCACCTTGATTTACGTAGTTGTTTTTGAGGACTCGACTTGAAAATAAGCTTCTTAGAACTTTTGTAACCCACTCAAAATGCAGATACATACAATATGTAAACCTTATTAATATATGCTAAAGTCACGCTTAGTAGTCACATAATGACAATCCATAATGCCAATACATTTAAAACAGAAAAAAGAAGAAAATTCAGTAAAGAATGATGTAAACAAAGCTACTAGTGTGGCGACCGTGTTTCTACAGGTGGCACTACAGTATAACGCAACAATAAATAATATCTTAACATCTACGTATAATCTTTCATAGGGAAGTATTTAGTGTTGTAGATCAATGTGGATCCCTGTGGATATGTTCCTGTTTCTATTCTCTCTGTCTTGTGGACGCACACCAAGCATGCTTGGAGCAGGTTATTCAAATTCTTTTTGGCCAGGTGACAACAATGCCATTCAGACTCTGGTGGCACCAAGTAACCACACAAAGATGCCTGAAAATGGAGTAGGAGTAAGAATGTAATCCAAACCCTAAAATGCAAGGGTTTATGGGAATAAAGAGACAGATATTAACATCTGATAGTCAGCAGTTCCTCATGCTTGGAAAACCTACAAACATAACAAAATTAATTGAGGGTAGACGTCAGTCTGCCAGAGAAGGTAAATTATAGCAAAGAACACAGACAAGTCCATCATGCTCAGCTAAAGTTACTGGGACTGGAATCAGATTTGTTTTGACTCTTCCTCTGCTGCCAAAATCTCTAACCTGGCAGGATGACAGGTCACCAAAACTCTTGTCCATGTGTCCAGGTGACTTTTGTTTACAAGCCCTGGCTCACTTGTGTGAACCCAAACGAAACCAATACACAATGTAACTTTTCCACTATGGTTCGGACCAAAGAAATCAAACAGTAGTTGTGATCTCACCCTTGCTGTCCGTCTCTGTTGCTGTTTCTCCCGGTCCCACCAGGCCAGGGAGGCCCAGGACGACCTGCTGAAGACTAAGGAGGAGCTGCACCTGGTGATGACGGCGCCCCCGCCGCCTCCGCCTCCCCCCATGTACGACCACATGGACGACAACAGCGACAGCGAGGAGAACACCAGCACGCACAGCGCCGACCTGCAGACCGAGGGCATCAACGACCACCGCAACGAGGAGGACCGCCTGACCGAGGCCGAGAAGAACGAGCGCGTCCAGAAACAGCTGATGGTGAGGACGAAGCCTCGCCTAAGAACTATATAGATCTGTGAACAAGGATCTGTTGTCTTGCAAAAATGTCTATCCTAAATCATTTGATCTTTTTCTAGTTTAAAATTATTTTTTGTTAAACAAGTGAAAAAAAAACTTTCAATAAGGCAAGGTAATTTAGCTTAGCTTAAATGTGAAAAATCTTCTAATGGAATATGATAATTTTGTGGGAGTGTCTTGAAATAAAGGCAGATCACTCCTTGTTTCAGGTTAATGTCACTTAATGCAAGATGAAGCTTGAAAAGAGTTGATTCACGTTGGAATCTAGTGAAAATATCATTGGTTTTAAGCATGAGTACAAGTCAGTTTTGGTCTTTTTTGAACTTATTAGAATTGGAATCAATGTGTCGTGTTGTTTGGTTTGTTGGAGCTCGCCTCTCATGCCTCCTCCTCCTCCTCTTCGTCCCTCCCCTCAGGCCCTGAGCTCAGAACTGGCCCAGGCGCGCGACGACACCAAGAAGACCCAGAACGACCTGCTCCACTCGGAGAACGTGCGGGCCGGCCGCGACAAGTACAAGACCCTGCGGCAGATCAGGCAGGGCAACACCAAGCAGAGGATCGACGAGTTTGAGGCCTTATAAGAAGCCTACGGGCCCGGGCGACCCTCAGCCACTTCACCCTTTCTGAATGGTCACTACCCCTCGCTACTAACTCCCTCCGCTGACACACACACACACACACTCACACACAGCACGGCACACACACACGCGCATCAAAGCACGGACATGACACACACCACTCGCAGACTCAAACCAAACTGGAGCAGTATAAGCACAGCGGCAGGCGTGCAGCACCACTCACAGAGAGGCAAACTGCTGTTACAAGTCTGTCTGGCAGTGTGCAGGGCTTTGCAAATCCTTTTGAGAAGACTTAGTGCCAAAACCTCCTTTCTTCTTAGTGTTTCAAATCTTATTTGTGTATTTGATCGTGTGTAATTTGATCGGCTCAGACCAAATCATTATTGTTTTTAACCAGAGGGTGTGATAAGTAGTGGGAATAGCCAAATTTTATTATTATTATTCCATGATGTGCACATAGAAGATGTAATCAAAGCCTTGCTTCTTTTCGATGTCTATCATTTGTCGTGAAAGGTGGAAAAGGACATTGTTGTTTCACAGGGACCACTCAGAAAGGGGAAACAGTATAAGCAGAACATTGTATGTTGTTTGTTTTTGTTTTCCATTATATTTGAACACTTCCATTTATGTTTAATATTGCTATACAGTAGCTTAAAATCATGCCTAGTTTGATATTTATACTGTATATGGGACATTAAAAAAGGGTATTTCATCTTGGTTTGTATATTTTTGCTATTTTGCTATCTACTAATGATGAGAACATTTAATATGTTTCAAAGGTTCTATATATTGACCAAAATAATAGCAGTTTTATGTTCCATAAGTTTTCCTTTAGATCACTAAATTAAAGAGATTTAATTGTAAATTATTATTTTGTACTTTAGGAAACATCCAGCTGCATGCCATCAAATCGGTTAAGGAGATCTCTAGCTAGGTACTTTTGATTAGTTTTTTGCCGTGCAGTTCACGGTGCCGCTCACAGCATGCTGAGGAATGTCTTTACCTTCCCACCTTCAGAGCACCGTGTCGACTGGGACACTTAGGTTAACGTATTTTATTTCTGTCTGTGTTCCTTATCATGTCGCCGTGGAGCGAGAGATGAGCGCGTGTTGTGCGGTTTTACTCTCCCAAGTGGCCTTTACCCTCTGGGTGTCCCTCTGCAGCCTCTGTAGGGTTCGATCCAAGACAGTTGGTGTTCACTCTGGCCAAGGTGCAAAGTCAAATCATATTCAAAAAGCTTAAAAAAAAACTTAACCTCTGTTTAATTTTAGTGTTATGCCTCCACTGAGTTTAAAGTGAGGGTTGGGGTGAAAAAATTGAGTTTTTGTTTTGCAGCTTGGTCACAAAGCACCAACCCAGACAGTAAAACACCAACACATCTCGCTCTCCTCTCTCTGGACATGGACTAGAGTAGCATTTACTGACACTGTAATGGAGACAAACAGCTCTGCTGGCCTTTGTATTTGAACAGGATTTTATAATGAGGTGTTCAGCATATTGGCAATAAAAATCTCCTATGATTACAGACTGGTGTGTATTTACTCTTTGACCATGGGGAAGAAGGGGGATGTTCAAGCATTTAACACATCAGAAAGTGATACAATTTGGTGGGTAAATAAATTAAATACATATTTCTTTAAAACATAACTTATTCATATTTATACAATCAGGTGAGTGTATGCATAATAGCTATAAATCATGAATGGCTGACAGCTATTACAACATAATTAGTGACATCAGTTGAGCCTGTTAAAGTGCTGAGTCTGTTCTCGACTCTGGTGCCGTCATGTTCTCCCGCTGTTGACGCTGGCGAGAACGGGCAGGCTGATGTCATGCCACTTGTTGGGCATCCGCAACACTGGTTGCCATGGCGACCCTGGGGAAGAGGGGGTTAACAGAGAATACCAGGTCAGTGACATCACCGCTCCTTCCTCAAGACATTTTTTTTTTTTTCATAACGCTGTGAAACCGGAGACTGAGCACGTCTTTCACACGCTGCTTAAGACAGAGACAAGAAAGGCTTTATTGTACAGAAGGAAACGTTGAAGAGACTCTCTCTGCCCTGGATACCTCGCTCTTAAATAAGTCCAACCACTTCCTCTGACAGGCGCGCCTCTAAATCTCATCTGTGAGAAACACAACTCCCATCTCCTGCACTAACTTCATTTGCATGGATGTCGAACCGCCTGACTGAGAGAGAGCCTCACTTTGAAAATTGAATTTGAGGGGTGCTTTGAATGTAACAGAGTGACCTCTATTCCACTAAAACCAAATCTATTACTTAAGATGTGGAAAGGGAAGTGAGCACTCTCCCTACCCAGGTCCATTCGAGCTGCACCCAGGAGCCTGTCTGAGGGGCTGGGGGGGGTTTGGCCCCACAGGTCCAGGGTGAGAGAGCTGTCCTGGAGCTCGGAGGCCGACAGGCTGTCAAACAGCAGCTGGTGGGACGCCTCGCAGCCCGGTTTCCCCCTCAGCACGGGCGTCATCTGGACGAGCTCTCTGCCTCCCCTTAGAGTCAGACACCTGCAACACACACACAAAAGCTGTGTAAACACACCCTCACACCTATTAAATACTCACACTCATTCATAATGCATTCATAAACACACACCAGAACACACATAACACACCTCGCAGGCCCGGCGGACAGACGCACACACGATCACAATGATGTATATTTACCCTTTGACGTAGGTGTTCTGACTAGTGTTTGCTTTAATGGGAAGGTGTTTGGCACTTTTGATAAGGACAGTTAGTCGATCATTGCCCTGTGGCCCGGTGTTAACCCCTGCAAGGAGCAAGACAACATGATGTCACAGCATTGTCCAAAAGAGAAGCTCTTCTGACCCCTAGTGCTGCAATAAAAGGAATCAACAGCTGCTGAATAGTGGTTTTATCATTTATTATGTTGGCTTTTATTGTTATCTTAATGTCTGTAAAGGCCTTCATAACATACACTTTTTCCAATTGTTATTGAACATTACAGTTCATTAAGAAGCACATTATAATTACATCATAACTGCATCAGAAAATGTCATAATAGACTATAATGCATCATGAATGTGCATTATGATGTGTTTACAACACATCATAAGTCTCATAAGCACATTAGAATGACATCATAGTGGTGTCAGAAAATGTCATAATATACTATAGTGCATTAGAATCTGAGGCTGTTTTAGGTAATGTACTGTATTTATCTCTGGGAACTATGTATTTATTTTGTTTATAAGACATTGAATGTATTATGAGCTGTGGAATTCTTATTAGTGTGTCACAATATCTTATAAGTAATAAATGATGTCGTCAATTTTTCTGAGTTTCTGAAAAGTTGACATTTTGGAGATACAAGGTTTTCACTGGACAACAGCGATAAATATGTACTGTTATCATGTATAGAAAGCAGTAACTCACCATGGGTTTGAGAGACGGAGGACGTCTCACATTTTGAGCTGAGCTTGATCCTGACCAGCATCTCTCCTCTCTCCTGCTCCACTGCTCCTCCTTCTGGACTCTCAGGCCGCTGACAGACAGAAACACAAGACAGAAAAAGTGAAACCCAACTTCTAAACAAAACATTCCCTCAGACAACAGCGCTTCAAACGCTTTCCCCCCCGCATCCCTGATATCAAAGACTGCCATCTGAACCTTCCCGTGCCCTTCTCTGTACCTTGGGACACAGCGGGTACCAGTTGAACGCCCTTTCCTCGAACCTCCAGCCGTCCAGCGGGATGAGGACCTCCCCGAGGAACACCTTTCTCTTCAGGGTGCCTGAATGCCACACGGAGGCCTGCAGGGTCCTCCCGTACAGCAGGTTGCGCTCTACGTGATACTGTCAAAACCAAGAGAATCGAATTGAATGTGTCCTTAACGATGCAACACACCTTTGAAGTCGAGCCTTTGCAAAAATTCATTTTTCTCCTTACTTTTAAGACTTCATCGTAAACCGGATCGGTGGTGTTTCTCTTCACCGTCGTCTTCAGCTTGCCGCTCTGCGTCTTCTCCGGCAGCAGGTAGATCTTAACGTACCTACAAAAAGGAGACAACGTGTGTCACATTGCTGAGGTTTTGATAGAGAGGGCTCTATAATGAGATAATACAGTGCAGGGTGTCGTGCTCACGGGTGACACTTCCTCCTCTTGGTGTCTCCGTAGCTGAGGTTTCTGCAGGCGCTGACTGTGATCTGCAGGCAGGAGGTGTTGGTATTGTAGGCCAAGGCCAGCTCCAGCTCCCCGGTCACACTGCTGCTCTCAAACAGGCTGCAGTCTGTACTGATGCTGCTGCAGCTGCCCTGGAGGAACAGCGTGCAAAGCCATCGCACGCGATAAGAACCAGGCCGAAAATGTTTTTGTACGTGAGACATGATCCTTCACTCTGCTATCTGGTATTTCATCAGTACAGGATGCTGCTTCTGCACTCGCTTGTGGATTTTTTTTTTTTTTTTGCACGTTTATCATGTTATCAGATTCTTCTACTCACTCTCTTTCCTCCGGAGCACTCGGAGCTGAAGGAAGCCTCCTCCTCCGCCCCGGTGGAGGAGCCCTCCTGGTCGCTGTCCTTGCTTTTCTTGAACAGGTTGGGAAGACTGGGGCCTTTGGTGAGCTGAGGGGAAAAGAGCGGGCCCCAGTTAGGATAAAATTCTAGCTTAAAATAAGTTGTTTTTACTGATTTTACAGCTTTCCAAACTCACTTTTCAGCCCAAACTCTATTTTGGAATAACAATCAGCGGAGACCTGTCAGTGTTGTTGCAATTCCTACTGGTTGCCAATAGAGGTTGATTGAAGTCATAGATTATTTAATGCACCTTTAAGTAAAACTTAAAAATTCAGCTTAACCTTAAACTCAGCTAAGTAATAGTACGTCTTGTTCTACCTCATCCCAGCATAACCTCATTGACATTACATGTTATTTACTCAATGGTGGAGAACAATGGTATGAGTCATTTCAGTTCAGAAGGGTAAAAAGCTTTGTTCTCAAGCCAAATGGCAAAGCAGTTATTATTAAAGCATGACACTACTTTGCATGGTGATATATCACCAGAGAGATAAAATGTTGGACCTCTGTTCTATTTAGTTAGCTTACTTGTCTGTATTGTGAAAATGTGACTTGATTGTTTATGTCATTTACAGGCCACCGTACCTCAAGGGGACAGGAGGAGTCGGGGCTGGGCCAGAGACTTGTCAATGTTGTTGCATTTCCTACTGGTCACCAGTAGAGGCCCATAAAGGTTATAGATGACTTAATGCCCTCTTTAAAGGCCTGATCCAGTGACCTCACCACCCCATTTGAATTTTGAAGCCTCTCAGAAAACAGTCCATCCCAAGTGATGTGTGATTGTCTCAACCAGTCAGGATCCCAGTCCAAATTAAGTTTAGTTGCAATTGGAAGGAGTCAACAAGGCTTGTTGACTATTGGAGGGGGACCTTTTCTTTTTTCTTTTCTTTTTGCATCTCATGTTGAAATTACTTTTCCTTCACTTGTGCTGACACCTCTAGGGCCTCATTGCTCTGAGAGTTAGGTGACTTTTTTGGCATAATGGGATGTATGATGTGTGGAGTGAGATTCACTTACTTTGGTAGATTTGCTGATGTCAGTGTCAGACAGGCTCTTGTGGCCTAATCCTCTGTCGTCGACTCTCAGCAGCGCCTGGTCTCCTCGCACATCATTCTGAGATGTGGAAATCTCTGCATTTACAAAAGAGCAGTCAATACTTATTGCTTCAAATCTCCAAAAAGGGAATTAAGAACAACCTCATGTTCAAACAGACACATTTTTGAAAATATACAAAGGTTTTGAATGGGTTTCACGGTTCTTAGAGTGTGTGCCCATAATGTTATGCAACTGCTGATGATGTACGTGTAAATTTTATCATATTTCTTGGGCGAAAATTTCCCTTGCGGTTTTTATTGCGCACAAGTTCAGCTTATCAAAAGTAAGACAGCAGATGCGGTCCTGATAACATCCAGAGGAAATGTGTGTGTGTGTGTGTGTGTGTGTGTGTGTGTGTGTGAATGTTAAGCCATCTGATTTCTGAAGATGCACTTTGTCAATCCTCGATGTGTGTACTTTAGAGTTGCTTCGTAACTTAGATTTACCGATAAATGTTGACCATGTACCTGAAGTGAATACTTCTTTAATGATACATCAAACTTACTTTTAATGTGACTGGTGAAGGAAACCACTAGATCCTCCATAGACTTGGTAAAAGGTTTTGAGTTTCTTAAATCCTGCAAATCAAAACATCACAATATTGGCATTCAATCCACATTGTTATTGTGAAAGAAATGGTGGAAATATATTGATAATGTTTACTTTACCCAAGATCTGTTCAACAATGATCCATCAAAATGAGGTGGAGGAGTGGGCGGCACAACTGAAATATAACTGTGAAAAATATAGAAAAAAACATGTTACTCATGGCATTTTCTCACTTATTGAATCGGCCACAAGCATCCAAAAGGCAACATGATAAAAAGATTCATCATACCTCAGCACATTGTAGGACTTTAACAGTTTCTCTCCAACAGTCTCATGTCTGTCTGTAAAGCAGAAATATATTATTAATGACACATTTACTGAATCAGGACAAATCATATAATCTCAGGTATTCTCTAAACTTTCTGAAAGTCATTATATTATCATTATATATTATATATTATATACAGTCATCTGATGCCTCAGGTTAAAAGCCATAAAAGTATTTAAAAATTCTTTTTGACCCAAGTCTGCAAGACACACGATTAAATATTACTGCTCCTCTTAGGACAATGGTAATGGTAATACTGTATAATTCAACTCAAAACACCATATTTTCACAGCGAACGACTGGAAAAACACAACTGGGATCATGCATTCTTTATCGATTAATGTAGTTAAACTGGTAGATATCTAGGCTATACTGTATGAATAATGAATAACAGTGAATGCACAGAAAAATACATTTCCGATTGTGCGTTCATGCAGTCAGAGTGTTGTAAACAAACCTGAGGTGACTGGAAATTTCTTTTCCTTTTCCTCCAGGAACCATTCTCCAGACTGGATCTTGACTTCCCTGTGAAGAGGAGAAGCTGGAAAATAAATAAGACAGTACAGGACAGTAATCATAGTTTTTGTGTAGAAGAAACTAAGTCATTAAACCATTCACTGATGATTTAGTGTTCCAAACCTAATATCTGCAGTTTGTAGATAGTACTCTAGTTACTGTACCTGAGTAGATTTTTTTTTTTTTTTTCCTTTTGACCTCAACTTTTTCTTCAACTTGAGTTTTATCTTACAGATACTTTTACTTTTATACATGAGAGGAGTATCGACAATCACATCTGTCATATACAGTAAAAAAAGAGTCTTTCTGAACATTCCATGATTGATACCAGCTTTGTGAATATTATTAAAACAGGATCCATTTTGGTGGGAGAGTTTTGGAACATGCACAAAATCTTAATGAGTAAAGTACCACAGCACTCTTGTCACTTGAGTAACTCCAACTAGACTAAGTTTGGTGCTCTTACTCTGACTTGAATAAAAAATTAAAGGGGCATTAACCTTTATCGAGCTCTATTGGCCACCAGTAGGAATTGCAACAACATTGATAGAACTTACTTGCCTACACAACCCCAAGAGACAGCTAATTAGAGCAGAATCCAACAGAAACGTCTAGTGAAGAGCTAATATATCATCATGCAAAACACTGGAATAACAATATGTCTTTGTCATTTGATTGTTTGGCTTCAGAACTAGGCTTGTTAGTAGTGTGGTGACCCTCGCGTCTCTTACCTGTAGGCGTGGCAGACGGTGCACTTCCACTCGCCTCCTCCCGCCCCCACGCCCACGCGGCACTTGCTGCAGATGCGGTGGCTGCAGCCTCGGCAAACGGCGCCCGAGTTCCAGAACTTGCCCAGCGGCCTCTGGCAGCGGGCGCACGTCCGCTCGCCGTACTGCCGGGCGAAGCTCTTGGCGCCTTTCCTCCGCAGCTCCTGCAGCTCGTACTTCATCCTCCTGGGGGTAAAGGGAGGGAATCACGGACACTTTTAACTGCCACTGTCAACGCACTGGTTTTCCAAAAAAAAAGCACGCTGTCCTACGCTTGTAAGGACTGAAAATTGAAAAATCAAGTGTTGTGTAATACTGAATACACTTTGTTTCATGTTCTCTTAGGGCTGGGCAATATATCGATATTATACCGATATCGTGATATGAGACTAGATATCGTCTTAGATTTTGGATATTGTAATATCGTGATATGGCATAAGTGTTGTCTTTTCCTGGTTTTAAAGGCTGCATTACAGTAAAGTGATGTCATTTTCTGAACATACCAGACTGTTCTAGCTGTTCTATTATTTGCCTTTACCCACTTAGTCATTATATCCACATTACTGATGATTATTTATCAAAAATCTCATTGTGTAAATATTTTGTGAAAGCACCAATAGTCATCCCTACAATATTGTCGCAATATCGATATCGAGGTATTTGGTCAAAAATATTGTGATATTTGATTTTGTCCGTATCGCCCAGCCCTACTTACAACTGAACATTTAGCCCACTTCGTAGAAAATACCGAGATATGATTTTGGTCCATATCGCCCAGCCCTATGTTCTCTGTCAGTGTTGGATGCAAACCTAATGCAGCTTTGACAGAAGGGATGTGGTGGCGGGTAAACCCACCTTGACATAGCTCTTTGCGATGTAGAATTCAGATTACACATAGTAAATAGTATCAAACTAATACAAGCTGTGTGCAGATGCGAAAGTATGATTGATTTCTGTTTATATTGTCATAGTTCAGCCTCCTTTTTTATTTACCACTATATCAGTCAGGTGGAATCCCCAAATATCAGTAATATCTGTATATGTAAGTAGTATTATGAAAGTGAGATGACTTACCTTATTCTCTCATCTTCAATGGTACGCAGAAGTTTGTCCCTCTGCAGAACCTCCAGCACTCTCTCTCTCTCCAGAGCCTGAAGCAAACCCAGATCCATCTCCACACAGCAGTCTCTGATCATCTCTCTCTCTCTCTCTCTGTCTCTGTCTCTCTCTCTGTCTCACCGGTCCTCTTCTCTCTCCGTTTCACCGTCTCTCTGTCTCCTCCCCTCTCGATCCCTCCTCCTCCTCCTCTCTCCCCCCCCTCGGCGGGCGCTTTACTGGACGCAGGATGCTTTCGCAGGGCTCAGATGTCCTCTTTGTAGTCCGAGTTTGTAGCTGGGGTGGAGTGAAAGTGAAAGAGTGAAGGTTAGTGTCAGATCTCCCTTCTCCGCAGAGCCTGTGTCCACGTCACAGCCAGATATAGACCGCTCTGTCACCGTTTCTGCTTGGATGACTAAACCACCACCCCACCCCCCAACTCTCATAGTGATACTGGGGGGGAATGCACACTTTAACCTGGGAGAATATCTTGTTTTCAGTGGCAGGAGAGTAACCTTAGACTCTAGAGAGAATCCAATGACCTTTGAAGCAAATACACGGTATTTACATTTGGGAAGATCCAGCCATTGTTTTGGGGTCTGCTAATCATGATTTGTTCTATACAGTCTGTACTTGCCTTCCGCCTCCTGTTACGTCAATGTCACAAGTTTTTTTTTTTTTTTCACAATTCACAGCCCCTCTCACAGCAAGCAGCCACCGCTGCAGCAGGGGCAGTGATGCTTCACTGATGGCAGAGCTGCCAAACAAACCAAATGCCAGCCCCTTTGCATTATTGATGGCTGATGTGCGTCTGTGTTCTAGTTTTTTTTTTTTTTTTCTTTTTTTTTTTTTTTCTCATTGCAGCAGGCCTTGAAGAGATCTGTTCCAAAAGGCTTTAATGTCCATTTGGGAAAGAAAAGTCATGACCTGAAGTTTCATCATTTTGTAGGCTATCTTTAAAATATAAAGGAATCTGTTCTGTAAAATGTATCAAAAACACACTTCAATTATGTACTATCCTCTAAAAAAGTAGCACAATTTGCTTTTATTCTGAGCTCGCACTCATTTTATAGAAGGGTAAGTCGTTTTTAGAATGTTAGAAACTCATTTTTTCCACTTGTCGGAGTGGACAAATGAAGCCTACAGAGTGAGGGGGGGGGGGGGGGGAGGCAGCCTGCACCGGGAGATAAGAGCTTGTCCTTGCTATTATCCAGAGCTGCCGGGAGGCCGCTGAAAACAATCAGTGTCAGTTGTAATTAGGCCCTGTGGCTCACAGAGGGAACGCCTCTATCTGTCCTCTGCTGCGTCTAAACAGATTCTCCCAGCCTGTAGAATGCAAATTGGATGAAACGAGATCAAAAAGCGAGATACTACGGGAGAGATTCAGTGACGCCAGATGGAAACTAAACCCACTGAAAATAGCAGAATGAGAGGTTTTGGTCCACTTACATGTCAAGGCATGGAGCATCTCTTCTCTCTATGGAGGATGTGTGGTTGTTCCAATGCAATTTTCATGTGTTATGATGAAGTGTTCAGCAGCCTTAACTCTACATCAGACTGATAGGAGGCTTTTACTCATTATTAGTCAGTACTGGGCAGGGATGATTACCATGTTAACCCAAATATACTCATTTCATACCTGCCTCTTACACAGAGGGCCATAATGATTCAAATGGTCCGTGGTTTCGTAACGCCTGTGAGCTAATATCCGAGAAGAGGGGGTGGGAAGCTCGGGGGTCGGCCCACCACACCAGTAACAGTATAGAATACCTGACTGGCTTATGTGGGGAGCCAAATACTGAGGCTGACTGCCGTGAGAAAGCACGACCGAGGCTCACAGGGCTCTCTGACACATTTCCCACCCAGAGAGCAGAGTTGTGCTTCCTGGAAGACCTGTGTAGTGTGTGTGTGTGTGTGTATGTGTGTGTGTGTGTGTGTGTGTGTGTGTGTGTGTGTGTGTGTGTGTCAGTTACAGCGAGCAGCCCCTGCATAGCTCATGTCAGCTCATGGCAGTGTGTCAAGAGAAGCCACACACAGCTCACCGCAAGCAAATTCCAAATAAAAACCCAGTGACGAGGCTCGCTGGCCCTGGTCACGCACACACACACCGCAGGCTGTGACAGAGGAACTGTGGGCCTTTTTTTTAAAGTGACCTCCTGACCCCAAAGCCTGACTGACTGAAAGGCTCATGCATTGCAAATACTGCTGTATCTCCCAAAATAATTTTAAGGAATTAAAAGGGGAAATAGCTACTTGTATGATACTGACATCCATGTATTTTTGAAATTATCCAATTCGTTTTCAAATAGTTTTCATGGGATCAAGGGTGTTAGAATTAATCTAATACACTAATAACTGTGTAAAATAGAAGAAAAACACAAAAATTGGAGTTACAAGGTGTTGAGGAAAACGTTCTGGAGTCAGAGGTTCGTCTTACTATTACTATTATATATTTGTTAAAAGGAGTCTCATGAGAGGAAGAGATGCCTGTGTGCATCTAGAAAGACCAGTCCTTTATGTGTCTTCCAAGGACGTACAGGATGTGCTGACACTAGAACAGATAAGTTAGCGCTTCCACAGACATCTCAAAGACATCCAGGAGCCACTCTGATAACAAGACCTCTGGCACAGTAAGTTATGGCACAAGGGTTACAGTGAGGTGACCGTTCATCATGAAACACTACATTCCCAGAGGGGGACCCTAGTTCAGCTGTTAGTACATGTATGTTCAATTTTCCTCCACACAAGGTTTTCACTCATGACAAGTGGTTGCACTATATTTGGTCAGCTGAGAGATGCTCCTCCTCACACTGCAGCGCTGTGTGAGAGCTCTGTATTTGCACATACCTCTGCAAAGATAACATTCACGCAGCAGCTAAGTGAAAACAACCGTAAGGACCCCGGTGTGCGTTACACATAAAATTGAATCAAGCATCAGTGATAAGCCACAAGACAAAAAAAACCCCCACAAACCTGTAGTGTTCCAAGACTTCCATTGTTCAGGCTCACTTGAAGTCTACAGATTAATCAATATTTGCTCTTTGAAATGACACAGACTGCTATGTTTAGAGTGTGACACAAGAATGCAGTACGTCACGACCCTCAATAGGAAACCTCACCTTTATATAGCGAAATCACAAATAGTTTACTCTGAATAGCAACAGTCATTTTGGACTCTCCCCTTGCCCATACATCGACTGTGGATTACAACACATCTACTCATCACACTCCTTTGTCGCAGAACCTCAACTGAAGCATCAATTTTTTTTAACATTGGAGCAACTGGAGAGAGAACTGATGATAAAAAGCCTTCAAATCAACGCAGGCTCAGACAGTCATGAGAACTAGGTTAGAGTGTTTAGGAGTGCAGTGTGCAGAGCAGAAACCTCGAGTGTGAGCTCTTACCTGCAGGGTCGCCTCTCTGCGCTGCCAGAGTGGTCAGCCTGAGGAAGTGGCAGATTGTTATAGATACAGAACTTTGTGTTTACTTCCTGCCGTCACAGGCGATGTTGCAATCCGGAGAAGGCCAAGAGAGCAGCCGCTGCTTGAGACTCACGCTGTCTCTCACCTGAAAGACTTTCTTTTGCAAAAGTGAAGGCATAATGCTGTGTGCGGTAAAGTGTTGTTGTGATCAGACCTTTGTGAAAGAGGTGAGGAACAAAGGGAACAAGTCACAAGGTCGGTGTAAAAGAGGCTTTATGTGAAATTGTGTTTTGCCACGGCAGCTGACAATTTTGAAAATGCTGTAACACTTCATGGAAATGGTTTGATGTGCTCAACTGTTATGTTTTCCCACAACTGTTGCCATCCTGGACTTCCAGAGGAAAGATTAAAGACTGAAGAGTGAAAGTCGCTGGTGACTGTGTTGCTCCCAAAAGGAATTTCAACTAGTACACACACACACACACACACACACACACACACACACACGCATATATGAACAATCCAATAATTCTGTCAAGATTTTAATTGACCTGGTTTTCCATACATGTATGTACACAAACAGAACATTAAAAAATGTACAAAATTCTAAAAAACCACATTGGTGCTGTATGAACAAAACTCAAAAATAACATTTGGCATGATGATAACCCTTGATTGCATGGAAAACAGTTTCTTGTTACTTGCTGTTTGCAGACCAAAACTCATTTTTTCTTTGACTAAAATTTCTATCTTGGGTTTCCACCCTGCCTGCTGCAGCCAGCGCTCCAGATCACTAACATCTGGATCCAGACCTGCGGCAGGAATCCCTCACAGCAAAGAGCAGAAACAAACGCTTCCAGATTGCCGGGGGTTTCCCGAAATGCCCCGGCCATTAAAATCATTTGAGTCATAGTATAAATAGATTCTTCTTACATCAATAAATGCTTCTCTTTTTTTTTCGCTTTTATTTTGTTCCTGCCTCTGCTTTCTCATCTGAAGCGGAGCTTTGGTTTAAAGTGGAGCCAGTCAGCAAATGGTGGCGTCTTTGGTACAGAACTCTGGAGCCTCATTTATAAAAAATATTCTCTGACTTTATCCTACATCCTGCTGTACAATCATCTCAGAATATTCAATAAAGATTAGATCTATGTCATTTACACATTAGATGCTTATATAATTGGTTTTTGGAGATCAGATATGTCACAGAAAACTGACGATGTTGGGATCAAGATAATCTTTTGCCATGGAAGCACAACAGAAGCTTTTATAAATGAGGCGCCTGTTAGACCCACTGGCTGCAGGGTTTCAGTGTGTCCACATGGACAAAGGCCTGTTGTGCCGACCAATAAGGCTTCTTTTAGAAATTAAAGCTGCGTTTGAACGTCCACCGTCTCTGATTTTAAACAGTCTGTAGCAGTGTCTTGAGCTGTAGTGTCTCCTGCACCGATATCCTGTCATGGTAGAAGCTGAGTCCAGTCAGGAGCTCCACGTCTCTGACCCGGGCGATGTGGAGCTGGAGCCAGTCCTCCACCCACGCAAAGTCTGATCCATCCTGCGGAGGAGAGGGAAGAGAAACATAAAGAGGGGGAGGAGAGAAAAGAGACGCCAAGAAAAATGTGTTAAAATGTGGGTTTTTTTCCGTTGGAGGATCTGCCGGCAGGTTTTCCGCAGAGGTGTCGCAGGTGGACCGACGTGCGGAAACGATTAGGAGGAGAAGAAGAATAAGACTACTCACGGCGCAGCTCTCTGTGTGGTCAGGTCGGTGGGGCAGGATGAAGGTCCGGGCCTGCAGCGCGCCCTCGCAGCTGCTGGGGCTGGAGGTCGCGTTCCCGCAGCTGGTCAGGATCAGGAAGAAATGTGTCGGGATGGGAGCCTCGTTCCTGAAGAAAAAAGGAGATCACAGGTCTTAAGATTCATATTTGATCTGTGTGCAGAAAATCACGATAAAGTTATTTATAAAAGCTCAACTTGATGTGTCGTAGTTCTATTATATTTGAGGTATGCACATTACATGCTGGTTATGCACAGGTATTGCAGGCTTAAAAAAGGTTATGGATCTGAATGAGTGGAAGTGAATGATTAACACTGTCCCATCTTTCAGCAACTACTGCTTTAGTGCCTTTAAGCCAGTTCACTGAACCCATGTAGTACTGCTGGTGGAGTGAGTGTGTGACACCCCCCTCAGGTTACTCCAGGTCACAGCTATGATGTGTCATCTTGACTGGGCAATAGGAATTTACTATTAGGAACATCTAGTGTGAACTGCGTACTTACGCTGCGGTTGCTTTGGGCGCGTCAAACTTTCCGTTATAGTCTTTGTCAAATATGGGCCCACTCATGATGTTGACTCCATTCAGTTGTTGTGAGTATTTTGGAACCAGGAAATCATGGAAATAGGTCCAAACATCTGCAGTTAGGGAATAATACACATAAGCGACTTTTAGTACTACAACAACATACCACACCAAATGATAAATGTGGTCTGTTTGCTGTACAAAGAAGCCACATCAGTCCAATTTAAAACTCACACAAGACAATCTGTTTTTAAGAAATCTTGTAATTCATAAGTTCAAAGGTTTCCACTTCCCTTCATTTCATGAGTTTCTGCACATTCCCTCTTCCCTAAGAAAGAATCACTTGCCAACTCAAATACACAGTGCTCAATACAATGATGTGCCAGCAGAGGGCAGCATCTGTAAGCTGATTCATATTTATGCTTTCAACCACAGCCTGCTGCTCTTACACAAGCTATTTGGAGGGTGATTCTATCTAAAGCACCTTAAGGCCCCAGTGGGAATCCAACCAGATGACTAAGAACATGAAAGACGTCGACTTCGTGATAAATTCATCAGCCAACAGAATCGACAAGTTTAAACAAAAGCAGTCATCACTCATCTTTGCAGCAGTGAAAACCACATGTAGAAAATAATCCTGTCATCTTCACCACACAGACACTTTCACATATGACACAATCGATTTTTTTTAATACACTCAGCTGCATAGTATTTGAACGCAGGTAAAGATCTATCCTCACTGGGTCTCCAATCTACACCAGCATTAAGCAATAAAACCACATAATCATAAGAAAAAACACATTGTTTTATGGGCTAAAAAAGGCTTGACTATAAAGATGATCTCAATGAAGATAACTCCAATTTACGGGAATAAACCAACATTCCTTTCTTCCAATTAAACTGATCAAAAGAGGGAAATTACAATTACACAGATCATTTCCACCACAAAAAACAATTTCAATGTTGAGATCATTTGTAGGCTATGTATGAAACAGACTAATGTGTTGCCTACAGCTACATTACAGTCTGCTGAATCACCCATTTGATTACAATCTACATTAAGAGTGACTCTTATTGTGGAGAATACTGTCTGGGATGGCGGGAGAAGTCCCTGTGACTAAGCCTTTAATTGTGTTTCACAGAGAGGTTAGGTCAATAAAAGTACAGTAGTCCCATGTAATCACAGCGGCTATATCTTTGGACTCTACTTATGTGTTTATGTCAGAACCAACTGGGGTAGAGTCTAGCCCATTTTGGAAATTCAGTTTAGAAGAATTACAATGTTCAGCAATAAAAAATGACTCATTATCAAGGCTTCTCGGAAAACTGCGTCTCCATGGAGATTTTAACGAAACAGGATGACATGATGGCTAGTCATGATCCAATTCTGAGAGTAAATCCTCATTGAATCTTTCAGCTCTCATTAAGTCCAAAAGCTACACAGAAAACTTTGAATATTCACTTTCAACAACTTGAAAATCATTCTGGAAATTCTGGAACACAATTCAAAACTCATCCATCAATCTTTCAGCTTGGAATGCCACTTCAAATCTAGTAAGCGATAAAAAAAGAAATCTGCAGGAGTGGCTCACCTTTAAATGCAGGGAACATTGGCGCCATGTTGCTTGTGATGAGAGAGTCTGTCTCTGGTCCGCTGGCTCTCAGATCTACAGAGACAAACCAAGGAATGGGGGAAAAGATTATCAGCCACATGTGTATGGTTTAAAACACATACTGCAGGTCTGGACATCTGTATTGTATAAATTAAGAACTTGGCTTCAAGCTGCAATAGCTGAAGCTGAACTTCGCATGTTGGTGGCTCCAAATGGCAGCAAGATGTAACTGAAGACTGTTTGAACACCATGAAATACCATGAAATCCTGTGAGGTGACGGTCAGTAAACTGCACACAGCACACGCTCATGTTTACCAATCCGGCCGCTCTGTAATGCTTTATACCAAAGATACCAAAGAATTGAGAGAGGCAAAAGATGTAATATTTGTGAGCCCAGCTTTCTCTAGACAGCTGTTTAGGAGACAGTTTGTATTTCACTCTTAAGTTTTGATTCATCACTCCCTGTGTGCAGAGAAGTGTCCGCACACAAAGGCCGAATCTACAGCATCTCAATTAGGTCCGATGGGACGCTCCTCTCTTTTGTGCTTTAGCCCGAAAAGACGGGAGTATTTTTTTTTACATAACAATGTGGCCTAGTGCAGCTTTGCAACACGTCAACTCTAATTCAACACCCGGCTGGGATCGGAGGGGCAGTAACCTCCCCGTGCACTCACTGGGGGGATGCAGCAGGCCGTAGGACAGAGCGGGGTCGTCTCGGTATCGCATGCACATCTGGCTGGCGGGCGCCGGACGCGCACGTCCGCGCGAACGCACGCCTCCAGCTCCGGGCTCAGGGGCTGCACACTGGTCTGAGAGGGGGAGAGAGAGAGAGAGAGAGAGAGAGAGAGAGAGAGAGAGAGAGAGAGCAACACAAAGAGGGCCAGTCAGCGGTGGACAGGACTGGAACTCCAGGCCAGTACTTTTGAGTGTTGTGTAAGATCACTTGGCTCGAATTCGCTTTGTCTGTGTATTTGGGTCAGCAAGGGCATAGTACAGTTTTTTTTACTTACAGTGTACTCTAGAAATAATAATCTAATCTCCCTCCTCAGTCATGAAATAAAATGCCTAAGTCATGGAAAGTTAAGTAAGTAAGTTTGAATTTGCTGCGACTGATTATAGGCAGAAAAATAGAGCATCAAAAGCTACATTATGTATTGGATGTTTTTCCAGCATGTGCACAAGAATGCGTGAGTAAGATGTAAGATGCAACATTTGCGAGTACAAACTTGTTGTGAGGGCTCATCAGCAGCATGTCCTCACACTTGTCATTAATTAGTCGATACCTAGTAGGCAAGCAAGCTGGAGTCTACCTTGGTTTCTGGCCAGCTAGCAAATGCAAATGAAAGAGTTGGTACAACTTCGACAAGCTGTGAAAATCATATTTTCAGTGGGTGAACAGTGGATTGAGCATATGTTATGCTATAAAATGGATGTTTTTGAAAAATGCAGCTGCACAACCAATCTTACCCTGTGGTAAGAAACGTATTCAGCTTGTGCTGTACTTGGATGAAACTTTGGATGAAAACAAATCTACACACTCCACAGGGAAACCTCCACTGGATATGGCTAAGACCGGGAGCAATATGAAGCGCTGTACATTACAACACCATAAACTATCCTGGGAACGCATCCCTCTATCGCGCTGTCATGGCTCATGATTTACACCGAAGCTCAGCCGCGTAATGAGTGGAAGACAAGAGCTGCTGAAGCCAACACGAGCAGAGAAGAAGAGCGGCCGGCGAGCCGCTCGGCACGGCGGTTCAGATGCTAAACGGCCTCTTTCATGTTCCGGCCAGACCCGAACCGCAGCCGAAACACAGCCAAGACAACTCAGCTGAACGGGCTATGTTTAGAGATGAAAGAACGCTCCGAGCAGCCAGACTCACCAGAGGCTGAATGGTGTAAGCCACCCATAAAGGCATGAGAACATCTTTGCTGTATCCGTTGAGGTAATCGGAGTGGTGCAGCACGCAGTAGTCAGCGTTTTCTTGGAGAACTCGAGGGACTCCGTAGGGAAGGTGGAGGCGGCGCAGGCTGGCTTTGGAACCTAGAAGGGAAGCCATCAGTGAATAGAAAATGGAAACTTTCCCAGGAAGCAGCAAGGAGGCAGTGTGTGCACAAAACCCCAAAACGGTCCTTGATGCAATAGATGAAACAGCAAGAAAAGATACCTAGATACTTACCTTCCCTGAAAACCATTACAAGTGCAAAGCAAAATAAAATGATACTCACTAGAATTCGTTTGGATAAGTTGTCTGTTCATGGTTTTCTCCTGAGAAGAAATTCATACTTGATATTAGTCTACTGCACCAGAAACCTGTTGATGTTGTTGTCATTCCTGCTGGTTGCCAGTAGAGGTCAGTAGAAGCTACAGATGACTTAATGCACCTTTAAGTAAAATAGTACAACTACTTGAGTGGGATATCTCGGTACTCTTTCCACCCCACCTCATCCCCGCATAAGCTCATTAACATTTCAGGCCGTACCGCTGCCTTGGTGCGGGAGCTGCAGGAGCAGCTCAGGTCGTCAGCGGGGACGGGGTCGCTGGCGTCACACGGGACGTCATGGGAGAGCTGCGCTGGGTGAACCGGCATGTGGACGGGCCGCTTCAGGAGGTGGTTCAGACTGCCGTGGGTCCCGTTGTTCGGAGCAGGGGGGATTCCGAGCAGATCTGAGAGAGAGAGGGAGAGAGAGAGAGAGAGAGAGAGAGAGAGAGAGAGAGAGAGAGAGAGATTCACTTCCCTCATCATGCAGGCAGTAGTGGCATTTTGACATTTTAATAACCAGATGGCCGAGTTCAAGCAGCACAAAATTCAATTCAATTTTATGTCTATGAAATTCAATATTATGTCACGGCAAAGTCCAGATAAGGCAAACGATACAGGCAGAAGCTATAGACGACTATGGACATCATCTTGCTGTATTTACATGGGATTTCAGTGTTGACAGTTGCACAACAATTAAAGGGCATCTGTTCTACGTCAAAATGTTTACTGGGACAAACAGATCTATAAACCTAATAAATCAAATTACAGCTACAACTACAGTTTGGACACAGTACAATGCCCTGAGTACGTAATGACAAACCGACTTACCACACATAAGGTTGTAAACTTCAATGTTCTCAAAAGGAGGGACAACTGTGTTCTGCTGGAGCCCTGGGCCATAGCCAATGAATATAGTCTGGAAAAAGTTGATAAAAAAAAAAGTTAAACATAATTAAACATAATTCATTTGGAGACATTTCTAAATACAAATGAGACACACACTAAAACAGTGCAGTGCAGGGAACTATCCAAACAGTATTGTTCCATCTATTAGAACAACTGCATTTAAACTTTTACCATCAATACCTGGATGTCAAACACTTAATACCATGAATAGGCCATGTGTAAATATTTGAAAATGAGCTAAAACTAAAAGCCAAATTGTGTTTTGTTTTTTATAAATTAACTTACATAACCTCTAAAAGGTAAGTTCGGGAATCTAATTCTAGCAGAAAATGACAGTGGGTGGATGTGGAAATATTTGTAGGTGATGTAACTCTGTCTATTTCAGGCACACTTAACTGTTTTTGTCTGCTCTGCGTCGACAGACTTAAAGCTATTTGTAGTGCAGAATTTCCTAGCTCACACACCTGGTTGTTTTTTAGGGAAGTGAGTAACCTTGTTAGCTAATTATACCAAGTCAAACTCCAGTGCAAACCATGTCCTTACACATACAGACGCATCATAAAGACTAACACCAAGGTGGCAGACAGAAATCTTGTAAACATGTTTCCAAAAGAAACAAACCCAACCCAAAGCTGAACAGGCGTAGATGGAAAGTAACTACTGACAACTGGTCTAATTACTATACTTGACTAGTTTTTAGAGTAACACAACATTTTGAGAGAGCTTTTTGGTCCGTATTATTTACTCCTACTTTTACTTGAGTAGTGCTTTTTCCAAGTTCAAGTTAATTTATTTCTATATCCCTTCATGACAAGCATGTCTCAAAGGACTATATAGAGAAAGAGCTTACCTAGATTTGACTGACCAACAATCAAAAATGCATAAGATCTTAATGATTTTTGCTCAAAAATAACTAAGTTACTGCGTATTTTTAGTGGGCTAATCACTGAAACTTAAGTAGTTTCAAGCAGAAGTAACAGTACTCAGAGAATCAAACTTATGATGTGTTGAGTCACCGGTTTGACTGGCTAGGACAATCTGTATGGGGAAAGTGAATGAGCAATGGTCTCCCTTCCCTCAACAGCTAGTCGAGTTGCCCTTGAGCAAATCACTTAACCCTCGGCTGCTCCAGCAGAGCCACATCGTGGAGGATTGTGGTCGTAGCTGTCAGCTCCCAGAAGTGAAGTGTAGCCGTGTGAATGTGAAGCACAGCGGTGCTAAAAAGGAGCACATGTGCTCAGCAAACCCTCGCTACATTAAAAAAAAACAAAGCAGTATGTTCCTCCGGCGTTCAGCCACAGCTGCAACTGATGGAAAGGATGAATGCCTGTTTCTATTCCGAGGAGGCTTTTTTGGATTAGGATGTACCATTGTGAAATTTGGGAGAACTATCCCTTTAATTGTTGTGCAACTGTTTGAGCTCTCCATGAAGCCACAGCGGCTCCAGCAAAGGCCTTCTCATGCTTTTATACTTATGCCATTCAGCCTCTGGTAAGCCTGCTGATTGGAGCTTTCTTTTCTATCTAAACATAGCCGGTTTATTTTCATAGAGTATGTGTGATGGCTTTTCCTATGGTCTGTTCTTAGCTGTGAGAGCAAACTGTGGCCAGAGGTTGTGCAAAGTCCTCGGTTTAGCTCGCCGTACAAATTGTGCAATTTCTGTCCATATCTATTCTGCACCTTGCAGCCTCTGATACTCAAAGCTTTTACAAACTCTGATCATCATCCAATGATGACTATTAGTGCATCCTTTATAGATTCAACTGTGGGTAGACTGTAGAAATCTTTTTATAAATATGTCAAGGAAGCTTTTCATTTTCCAGACTTTCATCAAAACAGGATATTATGAGCTGATAAACTGCGATTGTGGTTGTGGCTGACGTATAGCCGCGTCCTCCCCCCCTCTGACCTGCATGTTTTTGAAGAGGTTATCAGAGCCGTGGAATCCTCCAGAGCAGTACTTGACTTCCTTGGGCTGACTGGGGAAGAGAGAGAATAAACACTGTCAGGGGTCTGAACTGTATATACTGACACACAAAGGGAGAAAGCAGTGTGAGAGAAAGGGAGGCGGGGGAGTCGCCACCCTGTCAGGCTGCATGTATACAGCACACAACTCAGAGGATTACCAGTGTGACAGCTGTACACAGGATATACTGTGAAAAATAACATCCTTCGTCCACTTACCTTCCACTCCAAGTGTCTTGTAAACAAACGATTGCACTATAAGACAAAAGGCCTATATTTTCCTAATTATGTATATATGTAATTATATTTACCTACTCATTTGAGGTAGAGGAAACCATAACTACTTATTGTGTAGCATGGCAACCAAAGCACAGACTGCTCACAAACACTTCTATTGGCTGGTGTGTTGGAAATATTATTAGCCCATTTCCTTGTTTTGGTTGCCATACTACATAAAGAGTAAGTTACCATTTCCTCTACCTAGGATGATGTTACATACTGAGGTAAAAAAAAGGCCTTTTGGACTCTCACTCTTCATTTGATGGACATTTTATGCCCTTTTTTGGAACTTTACACAAAAGGGCCCCTTAAATTGTTTGGGAAAAAGCTGAGCTAGAACCATGGGGGCTAACTGGCCGTGTGTTTGGTGGCCGTACAAATAGAGTTTTGACTGACATGGGGATGAGTAGATAATGACAGAATTGTTTGTGGTGAACTGCTCCTTTAATACAATTAAGCCTTACACTACTGCTTATGTGTCAGTTATTCTTTCTTCAGCTTCTTTCTTCCTTTGCTGAGGTGTTTGATGACCCAACACAGTGATGGACGGGGAACTGGACGGTGACTTACAGTGCTGCCTGCCAGGCGGGCTTCATGTAGAGGTGGCCCCTCTCGATGCGCACGTTGTTGGCGAAGTGCATGCGTTTGGGGAGGTTCTCTTTGAGGTAAGGCCTCATTGGCTGGTCAGGGATCCTGCACTTCAGAACAGACAGAGACAAGGAGAATCAACACAGCGCAGAGGGAGAATGGGCTGTCTGACACGGAGCCAAGCAAGCAGATAATTTTTCATTCTTCTTGTCCACACAAAAGTCCGGAGAGCATTTGGAATACTTCACATACCGACAGGTTCTTCACCAGGCCCTCGTAGTCGACTGGGAAAAGAAACAAAGGTCGGCCGCATTAGTCTACGCTGCAGTCACGCTGACATTGAATGATGTCACGGTGCTGGGAAGAAGGGAAGTGGGGCGTTATCGACGGGAACTCACAGGAAAAGAAATCCTCTGGCAGGCGCTTGGGTCTGATGCGAGCAGCGGGGCCTTGGATGACAGTGAAGTCGTCAGTGTTGTCCTGGTAGGAGGACACATACGCTGCCTTTGAACAGGAAGCGTCATCCATGCCTGTAAAATAAGAATAATAATACTAAGAAGAGGAAGAAAAATGAAAGTTTGACTTGGATTTGTGTATATTCTACAAATGTGGCCCTAATAGCATGGAAAAGGGAAAGTTTGTGCTTCACTTCATTTGCATAGTCCAATGTTGATACTAAACTATCAGGTGACAAACAGTAGATGTTCAACAAAGTGTCACTTCCCTATTTGCCGTATCTCTAGAGATTATTGTAACACCGACGTTAGCCTAACCCTAACCCAGACACTGAATAATATCTGCACACTACTTTTCACACTGTTACATCACCTGAAACTAGGCTTTTTAGTGACACATTATAGTCACTTGATAGTAAGATGTGGCTGATTTTACGAGGAGTTACTTTGTCATCACCTCTGTTTCACAGCCTTGAATGTCACAGCAGATGCTGATGATGGGGTGTAGGGTGTGACATGTGAACACTAGCGAGTCTTCCTTGATGGCTTGCACCATAGAGTAATAACAAGTACAGTGAGTTTAAATTAAAATCCTGTCTGTGATGCGTAGTTTATTACAAGGATAGTTGGGCATCGCCCTGAGCCACATTAATTTCACTGCATTGATCTTTAACATACCTAATTACAAGACTAGACATATGGTCCGCAGATGTCCAGAGTGACTCCTCCTGACAGAACCTCCTGGCAGCTCACGCTTAGTGCTATTTCTCACTGTTTACACTCAGATAACAGACTCATTTTTCATCAGCTTTCCCTCTGGCTTGCAGTCGCCCTGCAACAGGTGCAGTGACTCAACCAAGCCAAACAGTAGAAGCTGACACTAAGCCTCTAAACTCCCCCGTCAGTGCCACACAGACTGTAAAACAATCCTGTGACTTCTCACTGTGAAGCCGCAGAGTTTCAAGAAGGTTGCGCCCGAGTTTGTTTGTATGCAAATGACGACAATATGAACTGGTGCTTTTTATGAAAGTGAAGGAAAGCACGAGAAAGAACACCACTTCCTCTCATTGCTTCATCATAAACCAAAAGTAACCATGTCTGTCTCATATTGTTCAGTCTAAAGAATTTGTTGTTGATGCTATTTAAATCTACTTGAAAACCGAAAGACGGGATTCTGTTTTTGATTGCCTTTGTTTTGGTCTCTTTAAATGACTTCTATGTTTATTTTCTGTCAAATAAAAGCTGTGAATTCATGGCTTCTCCTCGCTCTCACCTATAACCTTGATGGGAACTGTGTGGAAGTTAAATAGTTATCTCACCATGGTCAGACAGGACTATCATGTTGACACAGCGGTGCAGGTTTCTCTGTTTGAGGCCGTCCATCAGCATGCCCATTATCTTGTCCACATTCAGCAAGGCCTCAATGACCTGGAAGCACATCAGCACTTAAACAAAATAATTGAACAGAATAAGGGTAAAGTGTCCCATGCACAGCGGTACAGTGGCTGGAAAATAGTCTATAAAACCTGTAGGCTTCTCACACACTTCATCACTCAAAAACCAACTTGTTTCAATGAATATTTAAATATTAAATGTATAAAATGCACTAAAAACTGTGGAACCAGTGGTGTATTTCACATAATAATAATGATAATAAATGTCATTCTATGTAAGTTTTGTTTATTCCAGTCTTTGAGAGACTGGTTAGTTATTTACAACGTAGATGTTTCACTGAAATGTCATAGTTACTGTAATATATCACACAGCTCTACAGGCAGCTTTTTACACGTTCTGCCTACTTTGTTGTTCTGTTAATTGGCTGCAAGCTTCTATTTAATGATTAGTACAATGGTTAGATGAAATAGCTAACCTGGCTGCTTGTCGGCCCGTAACGATGGCCTGATGAGTCAGGTTCATCCAGGTACAAAGTGTAGAAGTCAGGCCTAAAATCACAAAAGTAGTAAGTAAAAAGTCCCTGGTGGTGAGTCACAGAAATACCACTGTAATGATAATGAAGAGCAAGCGATACCTTTCTCCCTGAGGTAAACTGAGCCATTCAAACACTGTCAAAACTCTCTTCTCAAACGAAATGCTCCTGTGTGACAAATGAATGAGTCAACACACCGCTACATCATCATGCGATACAATTTCTTGCAATATAGAAGTCAAAGGCACCGGTACAAAAGAATGCAACGTAACAGCATCGCTCTTACTTATCGTACTGCTTGTACAAATTTGGGAATTTGCCACCGATGGCGACATCCGAGCCAGGCCAGAAGAAGGTTCCTGTCGTCAGGTTGTGACGCATGGCGGTGAGCCAGACCTGAGGAGAGGAGAGGAGAGGAGAGGAGAGGAGAGGAAGAGGAGAGGGAGAGGAGAGGAGAGGAAGAGGAAGAGGAGAGGAGAGGAGAGGAGAGGAAGAGGAGAGGAGAGGAGAGGAGAGGAGAGGAGAGGAGAGGAGAGGAGAGGAGAGAGAAGAGAAGAGAAGAGAAGAGAAGAGAAGAGAAGAGAAGAGAAGAGAAGAGAAGAGAAGAGAAGAGAAGAGAAGAGAAGAGCTTTATTGGTTAAATCAGACACACTAGGCTGCACACAGGTAATAGCTACCTCATTCATCATAGTATATCACAGCAGCGGTGTGTAATCCATTAGGGTGAAAGGCTCACAGCCAAGTCAAGACTGATGGAAATAGAACCGCATATCTTTAAGTAAGATCAATAACTATTAGACTGATTTGCAGCTAGATGAGGTTTATTTCTAAGATTATGAGCATGTGATGGAGGAGCGCAGCGCACTTAGTTGTATTGATGTCAGAGCGAATTCCTCTCCTGGGATCACAGTGCATCTAGTTCTCATTCACAGCCGCCTTCCCTCCTGGAAAGTCACATGCGTGGTGTATTTTGAAGGGGTGGGGGGCGGGGGGGGGGGTGGGGGGTCGGCCTGTCACACGGCTGAAGAATGAGTTTTAAGAGGTCTCCCATTTAAATGAAAACCACAGAGCGTCTAAACAAGCACAACCCACAGCCCTCACAGGCTGTCATTCTGCACAAGCACAATCCATAATTATATCAAGAGGCGCATTATGGGGGAGCTCCGATCCTCTGAGATGAAACTGAGCGCTGTCAACAAAACAAGTGGCTCGCGCCGTTCATAGACAGCAAATTACAGCATGCAGGATAACATGATCAGAGCGCAATCATTCGAGCTTCTCCACCTGTCATTCATATATCTTACATGTGACAGAGTTCTGTGACGGGCGCTTCCCCTTCACTTTGTGTTTTCCGCAGATTCAGGGCTTGTCGACTTCAGATACGCAGAGGAAGCGTTACTCATCGCTTTCCTTGCCTTTTCCAGCTTACTTCTGGCAGAGGAAACGATTGAACACGCACAACAATTTCCCTGACGTGGTCCAAAGCTTTAAGTTGTCAGGTTTTTCTAAACATCGGGCCACACAGCTTGGGGCAGAGATCACGTGCAAAACTAATATTTACCGGACGGCAAGTTTGCGCCCTTGCAAACAAAATCGGGATTCACTTACAGGCTCTCCTTGGTACCACGCTGCGTTGAATTTCTCCGCAGTTTTCAGGCTGAAGCTGGCGTCCCGGGTCACGTCGTACATCTTGTTGTCCACGATTCCATGAGACTCGGGATAGAGACCCTGCAGGAGACACACACACAAGATGTAACATACCGTACAACTCCATGATTATCTCTATCCTCTCTTTCTCAGTCTGTTATATTACTGGTAGCCATAGCTTATCCCTGTTTATTTTGAAAGAGAAGCATTGTAGCTAATTGCAGGGTCTGTTTTTCAACCAGCAGAGGTGTGTTCCACCCTGTAAGCCGCTCATTTGGGCTGCGGTTCCTCTTCATGAGCACATGCAAGCCATTAGGCCACAACAGCAGCCTCACTGTTATCATCAAGTAACAGCAACTCTAATAAGATGCCATGGAAAAATACTTAAATCCCCAGTTCACATGAGGAAAGGAAGGCAGAAATAAGACGCAGCAATGTAACGTCAGACAAACAATCTAAGCGGTTGCATACACCAAATCAACCTTTGACCTAAGTCAAGTAAGTAAAACTAGCAATACCATAATGGAAAAACACTCCATCAAAAGTAAAAGTGTAAGTAGAAAAATCATAGATATATAACATTATCTATTACATTACATTATATATTATGTTATATCTATGGTTAAATTATTGATGCATTAATCTGTAAGAAGTATTTTAATGTTGCAGGTCTAACAATGCATCATATTTTATGAGCTTAATGTATGTTTTGCATGTAAAACCTTATAACTAGTAAGTAGTAACTAAAGCCATCAGATAAATGTAGTGGATATTTCCCTCTGAAATGTAGTGGAGGAAAAGTATCAAGTCTCACAAAATGGAAATACTCAAGTACAGTTCTTGAGTAAATGTACTTAGTTACTCTCCACCTCTGTGAACTGACTGGAGGATGGAAGGAACGGCACACTTACAGTCACGATGGTGTAGTGATTGGGAAAGGTCTTTGTGGGGTAAGAAGGCCTCATGTACGGCGTCATCGTGCCGCAGCTGCCTGAAACGCAACAGCGGCCAATCAGAACCCGGAGGCCTGGTAAACAAGCTGCGAAGTCACAACAATGCCGCTGGTCGGTCACTTACGTAACTTCTTGAGGACTGGGAGGCGGCTGCCGTAGGCTTCCAGATACCCCGCCCTGAACCCATCCATGGACACCAGGATGAGAGGAGGCTTGGAAAACCTGGGCGGGGATAGGATGAGAAAGAGGAGAGAGAGAGAGAGAGAGAGAGAGAGAGGAAGAACGATGCTTTAAGAGGAAACTGAGGTGCGTTTATGAATGGGGAACGGGAGCTAGTTCATCCTCGGGAGACGGGACTATCTTTGGCGCGGTACAGTAGCAGCGTAGTACAGTGGTTCTGTGTGGAGAATACAAAGCAGGCCTTTGAGGAGAGGCAAATCCCACACAAGACTCACAGAGGAACACAGGAAGAGAAATGTGACTCTGCTGACGATGAATCAAAGACTTGCGGTCAGAACAGATTGCTCTGTTCCCCAAATAGAGGCATTTTCCCTTCCCCTTTTCATCAGGAATACTCACTGAATCACTTCGTATTTACGTAATCACCCTTTCCTTGGCTTGCCACAGTTGAAGGTTATAGTTATTATTTCACTGATTTGTCATACAGTTGTCAAAATATAGCGGTTGCATTTCATTTCTTTTACAGAAAATGAAAAACATACGTAGATATAACACTGTTAAATTCTTATGAAGTTCTCATAACTTCTCATTAAGTTGTGATTGCTACTAAAGAGCTTGTAAGGTAAAACAAATTGTAATTATAAAAACTCAAAGTGTGAAAAAGGGAGGGTGCCAGGAGAGATTCTGATGTGCGTGTAAAAGGCAAACCGCGCATAAAATAAATTGAAAACCTCTAATTGGAGTCGCAGCCAACGGAAACGCCATAAAGAAGCGCAAGAGAATGGGTGACGTCAAATGTAGAAATAAAAACACAGACAGCGTTCATTTGTTCAAAGATATTCGTAAAGAGCTGGAAGCCAAAAATAGCTTCAAGAGAAAACCCAAAAGTTTTCTTTTCCATAGTCTAATGAGTCTGGGGTTACACCCTTACCCTTTCCAAGGAGGAACACACACATGTGATCACACACACACACACACCACGGGCTCCAACACGTGCCTAATACTCAGAGCCATTAGCTAAGTTTCAATAGAGACAGTGACTTGTTCACTGCGAGCTACACCAACACCGTCATATAAACAAGAGTTACTGTATGTGTTTGGGTTATTCTGATGGTTCTCACGCACAATATGAGCAACTGCCAGACTGAAGACAGCACATTTACGACAGAAAAGCATTTTCCACTTTTCTCTATAGTCACAGATTACAGTATAATTTCCACTAACAACCGCCTACAGCGAACAATGGCCTTGATTCAGGACAAGTATGGGTGACACAATTGAATAGCGTTATTCTCTGAGCCGACTCGGTAGTCAGATCAAAGACTATTGTGCACTAGTGAAGATGAGAGGAGTTGAGGTAATCCTAACCAGATTTGTTTTTTTTTATATCAAATCCACAGATTTCTCACATGCAATAGCGGTAAATGTGTGCAGTAATTACCCAGGCGGACATTGCGGCTGTTCAATCTTCTCACACTCCTCGTCCAGCCAGGTCTTCCCTCCAACTGCAAAAGACACACACACACAAACATATTTAAGTCTCTCATTATCTGCAGGTTTATGTTTCCTATACGTTTCTTAGAACTAAAGTGGCTAAAATACCAATAGGATGAAACTGATAAAACTGTCTAATGAATCACAGTTATAGTGGCAGATGTTGTGTGTTAGAGCTGCGTAGGCCAAAGCAAGCCAAGCAACTTTTACAGTACTGTAATGTCAAAGGAAATGGGGTTATTATGAGTGATATTTATGAGCGATTGCTATGGAGCCAGTTGACTGGCATCCAGTAGGCGGCGGAAGTGCAGAAGTATACAGCTACTTTTTCATTCACGTATTCATGAGCAAATGACCAAAGACAGTGAAAGAGTTTCTTATGCTTGGCGAGAGGTTAGGTTTTTCATCCCACCATTTTTTGGAGCTAGAAAAGGGAAAGACGCAATCAATCACATGCACGCATTATGTAAAAAGTACAGAGGGATATGCCTTGATAAACAACAAAGAATTCCCAGAAGAAGTGATTGAACAGTCAAACGTCACATTCTCAGAAAGGATCTTTGCTCCATTCACCACATGTGTTCAGCTGAGAATGGAATACATCTGGTGTGACTCACTATTATGGCAAAAAGGGGCTAAGGCACAGTGTTTCTGCCAAAGAGGGGAGAGAAAATTCCCCTTGTGTTAGCCTCATGTTCTCTTGTTTTGATGCCATATCTTGAAACTCCACTGGTCTCGGCATACTTTACTTGAATACGAGATTTAAATGCAGGTAGCTGGGGTAACTTGCTCACCTTTGCATATGTTCCTGTAGTTATCACAGCAGTCCCCCGCTTTCACACAGTCATCAGAGCAGGAGCAAAGGCTATTGGGCAAACGCTCCTCACCGCAGCGAAATTTGGAACAAGTCCAGCGCTGACCTGGTGGGACGACAGAGAGAGAGAGAGAAACTGGAGTTTATGGGGCGGAAAAAAGAGGGGAGGAGAGTCATAGAATAACCAGGAGGAGATGAGTGACCTAGTGTGTGTGATGAGTGACCTAGTGTGTGTGTGTGTGTGTGTGTGTGTGTGTGTGATGATTGACCTAGTGTGTGTGTGTGTGTGTGTGTGTGTGTGTGTGAGAGAGAGTTGAGATGAATCCTAATTTATTCTTCATTGCTGTAATAGCTGGCAGAAACCTATATTAAAGTAATAAACATGTCTAGCATTGCCTTTCAAATGCAACAGCACAGATATAATTTCAACTAGATGAAATGTAGTAGACACACTTTTTCCTACTTTTATTTACCTTGGTAGTGTTTGCTCAGCATGCTCTTTCCCTGCAACACGCTGCTACACACTCAGTGACGCACTCTCACACTGGGACTCTTCTACTGTTTTCCACTGTTTTCCGCTGAGGGTAAAGTGCCTTGCTCAAGGACACTCACACAGTAGCTGTTTCCTATTCACTTCTCCCACCCCGATACATTCCCTACGGTTTCTCAAGTCTGCTACGGACTCGGCTCATGACAGAAGGGAATCTTTAGCGTGTCGGTGAGAAAGCCCCTCCTCACCGCCTCTCTAGGCCAGGAGCGCGGTTTGGCCGGCGGTCAACTGGACGAGCGAACAGGGGGACGCTCTGTCTCAGGAGACAAGTTGCTGTGGTCAGTAATCCGCGGGAAAACACACTGTCACATCTGCCTTATACTGTACGTACTGTAGGCCTCTGTGGAGGAGGTAGTTATTTTTATTTCACCTTGTTTTTAAATCTGTTTGTCAAAGAGGGACTTGGGTAAGAAAGCAGCATCATGACAGACATAGAAGTTTCAGCCAAAACAACAGAGATGCACACACTGCAAAACATATCCGTCTTAACAAGTTGTTTTTATTGAATCCTAAAACTGTAATTTTCTTAAAATAAGTGACAAAATCTGCCAATGGGGTTAGATCATTTCACTGGTTTCCAATGCAAATCAACTTGTTTCAAGAATGTTGTAGAATCACATGTCATTTTCTTGACATTCATTTCTAGAAATTCCTGAAACAAGTGAAACTACATTGGAAACAAGTGGAGTTATCTCACTTCACTGGCAGAATTTTTCTCCTGGTTTAAGAAAAATAAGATTTGAAGGTGAGACTAAATGACTTGTTAAGATGGACGTTTTTCGCAGTGCATAAGCAAAAGTGCAATTAAAATCAAAGTCAAAACCCACTCAAAGTCAAAATTCACTCTTCCATTTGGCTGGCATGTTACAGCCGGGTAGGAAATGTAAGCTTAAGGGAAACGCCACAGTCGTGCCCCGCCAAGCCGGGGGACAGCTGCCCACATTGACCACGCTGCCCCTGAAATGGCAGAGGGGGTATTTTGGCACGGCGGTTTCCAAACAGAGAGGACACTGACACCGCTGCCCACGTCTCTAACCAGATGGAATCCATAGCTGGTCTCCTTCCTTCCTGGAATCAACACGCCAGCTCCGAGTGAACATTCCTCCCTGGCTTAAAAGTGTGTTTACGATGTGTTGTGCACAGTGGGGGAAAATCCTGGATCGCACCAGTCTGGCAGAACCGTACCCTATGGACAAAATGAACGCATGTACAACCTTTCATTCACCTCTCTCTCTCTCTCTGTCTTGTCTCTCTCTAAGTGGCTGGCTGGTAACCTGAACCTCCTCCCTCTCCGCCTGCTGTAAATACTCCAGCTTAGAGCGTGTGAGGCAGCGAGGGTTAGTTTATTAGAGTCTTACTGGGCTCGAGACAAACTTCCTCGTAGTCCAGACAGCAGGATCCCTCGGCCTCGCAGGACGGGTCGCATTGGCAGGACGCGGACTTGTCCCTCCCTCCGGTGACACACCTGTTCCTGCAGCTGGTCACTGTGGTGATGCACACACACAACACACAGAAAATGGTTAGACAGTAGCTGGATCATTAAGATGAAGGAAGTTGAGAGTGGTTTCTGATGGAAAACATTGGAAGATTAGGGTTAGAGTGGAGACAAATTTGGTCAGAATACAAAAAAGAAGTAAAAGTTGTAATGCTTTTGCACACAAGCCAATAGTAGAAAGTAGAAAGTAGAAATAGGCACTGTAGCCTGTTGATGAGTTGTTAACAAACCTTTCACATCACAGCGCTTCAAAAAGAACACAACGGCCAGGATGATAACCAGTAAGCACAGCAACAGCACCTACAGGCCAGAGAGGATAAACAAATGTCAGAATGCTTGTGAAAACTACTGAAGAAAGCCATTTGTTCACAAAGCTCATGTAGCCAGCAATAATATCAAACATGACTGGGAAAGTTGCCTTTGGTGAGTAGAATGTAAAAGCAACAAGTAGCAAGAAACTCCAGGAGCCATGAAGACAAAGGCCCTCTGTTGAATAATGACATGAGGATGACCTGGTCGTATTTTGTGTCTTTGCAAAGTAACTTGGTACATTGTAATGTTACTTCTGTGAAAGGATCATGTTAGGATACAACATGTGAATACTACTGATGACCTTTTTTGCCAGCTAGCTGTTACCAGCTTCCCACCACGCTTTATGTGAAACATGAAGGCCGTGAACAAAAGGGTTGTGTTTTCACTGTCCGTTGGAAATCTTGTGAAATGGAAATCTTGTGAAAGGGACATAATATTGTGAAAAGATGGTCTAGCTGTTTGAGCTTGGCCAAAACTTGAAAGTGAAGCTTATTCTACTGGATAAGAGTGTCAACCACATGCCTAAAAAAGGTAAATGTAAATTTCCGGCATCTCCTTGACAAAGGAGATGCCAGGAACAGTCATTTTGCAGAACCACAATTAAACACAACCGAATCTGTACTGTAACTCTACTGTAGATACGCTGTCATTTTTTAGTTTTTCAACTGGTCATGGGACTTCTCCTTTCTTTAACTTTATTCAATTGGGGTAAAGTGCTATTATCATGGGGCTTAGAGACTTATTTATTTATTCACGTTCCCCGCCCAAAAGACTTTTAATCATTTCCATATTCCTCCATACACAAGTCAAAATCCCTCCACATCTCCTGCAGGTCTTTGGTGTGGAGGACATGCGGGCCTGCGTCTTCACCAGCTGCCGGCTCTTCCTCTGCCCAGAGAGGGCTGCTCACTGGGGGCTTTGTAATTAGAGGGGAGGTTCAAAGTAGTCGATCGCGGAGGTTTGATCTAAATTAGAAAGGGATGTTCACCAGTCTTACGCCTAAACACGGCACACGGCAGTTATCGGGGCTGTCTTAATGGTTGTGTATTAAACCTTGTGTTCAAGTGTGATGCCACCCTCAGTTTAAAGGATGCAACAGGGATGTCTGGTAGAAAAGGAGGGGGAGTGAGAGGGCAGGGGGGCTGGTTAGCAGACACTAGAGCAAAAGTGGTAACTGAATAGAAAGTATGTAATTACATTGAGTACCAATGGGAGAACTGAGCAGAATAGAGTGGGCGATGATTCGAGAGTCTACAAAAATATAATTACACTGCAAAAAATGTCAACCCTCAATCTCAATCTCAACCCCCCTATAATGTTGTAACTGTTTTGTCATACTTTTCATTCATGACTTTCCACTGAATATGATCTTGACACATTGGAACTGTCAACTGTGTTATGTTTAATTTGCTATATTCTTATTTATAGTCTTCTTTTTTTCTCTTTGCTGTATCCTTTTGCTACTTCAACTACCCAATAACAGTCAGAAATTTGATTTTATTGTATCTTATCAAGTCACAGGGAGCATTACCTTATCTATCTTATCTTATCTTATCTTTTCTTATCTTATCTAGTCTCATTCAGAGAGAAATTCTGCCCATGGGCTGATTTAATTCTGCTCGTTTCCAATGCAGCTTCAGTTGTTTCAGTCATTTCCTATAAATGAGTGTAATTATCTTAAGGCAGAATAAGGCAGATCACTGCACTAGTATCAAGAAAATGACACTTGATTCAAGAAACTTCTTTAAAAAAAAACTATTATCTCACCCCGCTGGGAGATATTTTCAGTTGTTTTAAGAGAAATAAGACTTTCAGTCTCAATACGGATAACTTTCACTATAGCATGACCAATGTGATCAAGTTTCAGCTGAAGAAGCTGTCGTAGTGTGCAGTCACCCTTGAAGGAATTTGGCATATGAGAAAGTTCACAGCCTCATACTAAAGTCCCTGAAAACACAGGGGATTGTGGAAGTCGTCTAGTGCTAGTAATCCATTTGGTGTGATTCACATACACAAGACTTGGAATTCCTAGACAGGTATGAAAATATGGTCTGTGCACGGTGTCTGGGTATGTGCACTTACCCCCCCCCCTCTGCTCAAACCATAGGTGTGTGGTGAGTTTGAGGGAGCACGAGAGAGAGTGAAACAGAGAGAGAGGGAGAGAGAGAGAGAGAGAGAGAGAGAGAGAGACCTGGATGGGCTCCTTGGGAAACCCTTTTGGACTCCATCTTTGTGGGTTGAGAAAATAAACAGTCTGTCTGGTTGTCTACTCGTCTGATACTGGAAGACATTCTACTACTAAGTTCAGTAGTCTGTATTGTCTACATAACAAGGATGTGATAAAAACTGTGTTGGGAGTCAAAACAGACTGGACAGCGAAAACAGGTTTTCACATGACTGTTACCATTGCCAAATAAAACTCAAACATACCATGAATTGCTTATGGAAAATGATGATACTAGCACAGAGAGCTGACTCATTTAGGGTGCGGGGCTTCAAAAAATAGCCTTGCTTTTTAGTCACAAGATGTTGCAATCATCCTGTTGCAAAACCTCAAATAACACTGCGCTGCAACATGTACCAATGGCACAATTACTGACAGATGTTCGCCAGAATCTGGTGGTTGATTCGTGACAGTACAGACCTTTCTGTTGTCTAGACTTTGAGCTCACCTCATATATATCTAATCAGCGCCAAACAGACAGCAGGGCTTTACACGGGGCTGCCAGAGGTGAAGTCTGGTTCCTGTGGTCTTGGTTAGGCTATGGTAGTAATCAGGTTGATAGGTGGGTTAGGGTTAGGGTTAGATTCTCCTATCTGTGCAGTATATATGTCAGTGATAGTTGGATTGGTGGGTGGGTACACTGCTGAGAGGTGGTGGGTACAGTGTGCTCCCACCTCCCTATATTTTTCACTGGTAATTAGTAGGGTTAGACTGACATATCGGGCCAATATTGCCCTTTTTTAATGTCAGATATGAATAGGTGTGGTGGGTCGCCCTGCATAGACCTGCTAACACTACAAGAATTGAACTAGTTTCAATGGAGATTTTTAGTGTCATAGTCTATCTGCTGTTTCAGAGGATTTTCCTGCCCACTGAGAATAAAATTCTGGGGGAATCCTTGTCCTTTTTTGGCATGAAAATGGTCAAATTTCCAAAACATGTCCCAAAAATATCAGTATCGGTATCTGCCTTTAAAACACATATAGGTCAAATCCTAATAATTAGGTCTGATATGTAGGAATATTTTAAATACCCAGAAAAGGAGATACTACCTATGTATAACCTCAACTACACAACTGTTATTTATTAAAGCTAAATTTGTTAAGTTGTCATCACACACACTGTTTTGTGGACACTTCTATCAAAAGTGTACAGTGGGAATTGAACCTCCAACGTTGGCAGTGTGCCAAGTTAGAAAAACAATGCTAAAATTCTGCTGAATACAATAAAAATACACATCACCAACAACACATCCCTACCTCTACCTGCCTCCCCTTTTCTCCTATAACCACCCCATAAAGATCCATAATATTAATAAGATGGACAGGGGAAGCAGGACTCACCTTCCCCCTAAGCTTTCATGACTGGCTGACTTATTGTGACATAAATTAGATATCTAAGAAATAGTTAACAGTTACACCCTGCTCTCACAGAATATTTGACTTGCTGATAGCACATGACTTCCAGTTGAAAAAGTCTTCTTATTGCCTAGAATCGGCATGGCGGGTTTAAAGGTCCAGTCCTGCATCACACTGTAGTCCAGCCCCACCTGCACTGACACTTTTGTGTCCTATTTCACAGGATTTAAAAATGTGTGTTCACTGTCAAATGGACAATTTATAGCCTGTGTGACAGCTGTGGTTTCATGACACTAACTGTGAACACTGTGTAGAAAAGTTGACCTACAGTTTAAGTTAAGGTGGAATATGAAAATTGGTAAATTTTCCCTTAGCCTACGAAAAATAGATAAAAAACTACAAATCCCTACAATAACAGCCTATTATAAGAATATTACAGTGATACCACAGGAGAGAAAAGTATGATAAGGTCACTATAAACTCACTATATAAGTACCACAGAAACACTGTAAGTCCCTACAGGAATATTATGGGGTGGCTTCAGCCTGTAAAGTAAACTGGACATGTTGACTGTTCCAGTTAAACCAACAGTTAGCAAACTTTATGACACATTATCCGACTAATAGCGTTTCATATTACCGTGGAAGACAATAACAAGCCTGTGGCGTGGAGTTAGACAGTTGGGAGAAACAGTTAGTAGGCTAGGTGGTCTATAGTTCAGACAGGTCGCTGCTACTGTACGTACCCCAATAATGACTTTACAGTGTCTGGATCTCCTCTTGTCGCCCTGCTCTCTCCTCTGACTCTCCAGTCCAAACAGAGAGGCAGCTTGCTCTGCCGACCGCTCGTCTCCTTTGGATATTTCCATGCTGACCCACTGCCAGTGTGTTTTTTTGCCAGTGGACTGAGCGGCACACAGCACTCTCCCCGGTGACTGTCTGCAGTATGTATGTATGTATGGCACTACGACTGGGATATGAGCCTCTGTGCTTTAGAGTAGGCTAGCACCGCCTTGTTTCTCGACGTCTCCAAGTTTGCATTGTAAAGCATGTGCGACTGATATGAGACCGGTAGGTTACGAGGCTGTAAAGAAAGAAAGAACATTAAAAAAAAGGAAAGAAAAAACAATTATTGTTATTTTTTTCATCGGAGGCATTTCAGACATTTCAGTGTCACTTTCCAGCAAAGCCCACGGCCTCCTGTTTTAACAATTATATTTGGTATTTTACTAGGCCTACTATATAAGTTTAAGCACAGCTGCAGTCTAATTTAAAATAGACAAACCCACCATAGTATATTTAGACATGCCCTCGATAGTGTGTATCATTACCAATTTCTCAGGTGCAGGACACAACAGTTTCCTTGTCTCATAGTGAAACAGCTGATGAGGAACTTCACAGCTCAAAGTTAATTTCATGTAAGGTGGTTGAGTGCTGCTGCCCCCTGCTGGTGACACTGGAACTTCTGCTGTGCTGAACTGAATAAGCCATAACACCACACTGAAGTAGTCTAAAATCCTAAATGGGGTCCTACATGTTTTCATACATACACCTTGGACCATGGACCTGTATCTGATAGAAGATTTCCTAAGGAATCACCTTCTGAGATGAGTGTTAGATATGATTAATTAACTGTCTGAAACAGTAGGGAGAGTGAAACCAATGAACAAAACAGGCACCATTATATATTCTCTAATTGTGCTAACCTCTAAGGAATTAAATATTAGTGAAATTAAACTATTCTTCATTTTACTGCTGACTTTTTGGCAGACTGGAGTTTTAGTTATACAAACATTTCTCTGAGCAGCGCTAGGCTTCATAGTTTTAGCTTCCTTCTCTCTTACCTTGTGCCTTTTTCACTGGCTTTCTGTGTAATGTTGTTGCTCATCCAGAAAAAATGTGGTTCTTTTGGCTCCGGTCACTGAGGTTTATCTCAACCAATGAGATTATTTCTGCCACCAGAGCAATTCTGCCAATGTTTATATAACTAAAACTCCAATCTGCGGCCTTCTGGAGTCCCTCGGGGACCCCTGCTGGTCCCCGGACCCTACTGTGAGAACCACAGAATAACAAAGCCTATGGAAAAATCAGTTTTATAAAGGTATTTGGCACCAATGGCTTGGATGGATATATATACTGCAAACTACAGTCACCTTCTTAGTGACGGATGTACATGATCGTTAGATTTGAACATATCCACTACCTATGCACAAATCACTAAATTATCTCTCATGTTATTACAGGACTAAATAGACACACAATTTTTATATCCAATCCAATCAATGCAAAAGTTATCAAAGCATCCACAAGATGGTGATGTTGCAACACTTACAGTAATACTAAAACACCTCCCATCTAGTAGAAATGTTTCTGTGACATTGAAATGACATGCTATTAATATTATTACTCCTCATATCATAGGCATATTTTGGCTCTAGTGAGGTCCAGGTTTCCTTCCATGGTGTGATAATGGAGATCACATGGCTCCAACTCACGACCTCTGACCTCTCCCTTGTCTTGCACTCATAAACAGCCGTGGGTTCACTGTTCTCACTCCCTGTTTATCTTGCTCTCCCTGTTTGTGTGTGTGCATGTGTGTGTGTGCATGCCTGAGTGTGATGCTAAGTGTGATTTTGGGGTTGTCATTGCAGGCTATGTGTGAGAGTGTGTGTGTCTGTGTGTGTGTGTGTGTGTGTGTGTGTGTGTGTGTGTGTGTGTGAGTGTGTGTGTGTGTGTGTCCCATGCTCAGTGAACTGTTCGTCTCCCCGCAGCTGTCCCCAACCCAGCTGGCCATTAGAATATGACCTTTCATTCTGACCTCCACATGTAGCACTTACTGTCACATGTTCCCCGACTCCTTAAAGTCTTTTAAAGAAACATTTTGTTCTGAATAGGGACTTTGCTCAGAGTGGCAAAATGTCAGTTCTTAAATCCACATTTTTACCGACAGGCTTTTATGTCATTTGTTCCTACTTATTCCTACTAATTTTATTCCAGTTTCATTTGTTTTTAACCTTTCTTTAACCCCCGTTTCTAATTTTGTATTGTTAATCTCACAGCATTTTAAGCTTTATTGCTTTGCTGTCGGCAAAGCACTTTGTCACTCCTTTTTGAATAGCGCTGGACAAATGAAGTTAATAATAATATAGAATAATAAAAGCAACAACAACAGCAATAATTAAATAATAACAATAATAATGATAATAATGATAATAACTTTATTTATATAGTACCTTTCAAAACATAGGTACAAAGTGATTAACAAAAATAACAGGGAAGACTAAAAAATACAGTGAGTTTAGTACAGAAAGAACAAAAGAATAAAAGCAAAAATGAAAATAAAAGACTATAAAAACGCTTTCATACGACTTCTATTACTACAACTATTACTACTACTAGTACTACCAATACTACTACTACTACTACTACTACTACTACTACTACTACTACTAATAATAATAATAATAAAATGTAAGCTCAGCATAAGTCTGATAGCAATCAGGCCATTCATAACAAGCAGAAGTTGAACCCTGACCTGCACCAGTCAGATCCATCAGTTCTGCCCTGCAAAGCGGGAGAAACAGATCGGCAACAGGTGACATCAGCATGACCTTCCCTGGTGTTTGATTCATCCTGATACCGGCTTAATCAGTTTTATGGCCTCAGCCTTCGGAGCCGGGTGTTGAATCAATTAGACGTTATTGTTGGTACAACCAAAAGCCCCCAGCAACACTTGAAGTGATGTGGAGTGGCTCCAACCTGAGGCGAGCGGCGTGCGTTATTAATAATGTATGGGGAAGAGCACAAGTAGGTGTGCTTAAAGAATTCATCAGCTGACAGTTATAGGCACATCATCCCCTTGAGATATACTGTAGGCACTTGTAAAAATGAGATGAATTATTCATGCAACATGGCACAATTCGCAGGACTTTATATTGAAAGCCTCTGTCTTCCCAAGCCACATCTGTCACTGACTACTTGTCAGCCAGGATTTATTGTTGAATGTCTTTGGTCTGTTGTTTTCTGTTGTTATTGTAATGAGTGGCTTTCAAAGCTTTTGATAAACCCCCATCCATAACTGAAACATAGAATAGGGCTGGCTTTGTGTATATATATTGATTTTTCCACTCTGAAATGTATTGTCTGAGCTTTTGATACAAGGCTTGACAGTATGCGACAGCGAGACATGAGTCTCACATGTTTTCAACTGTTTACATTTGTAATATTTGTACACATGAAAGTAAAATTGAGTTGTAAGGCAAGGCAAGGCAAGTTTATTTATATAGCACATTTCAGCAACAAGGCAATTCAAAGTGCTTTACATAAAACATTAAAAGCATCAAGACAAAATGAAAAGGATAAAATTCATATAAAAGACCAAGAAAAATAAAGTTCATGTTGAGTTATGATGGGTCAAGAAAGACTATTTTCCATCTACAAGTCAATCTATTCACTAAACCCAAAGTTTAGATGGTCAAGTGAATTCTGGGTTGGGTGCCGAAGCTGCTGTGAACTTTCTTCTTGATAATGACGGGGTGAATATGCTGAGGTGGTCGTCTCATTTGCCACTTCACAAAAGGACAAAGCTGCAGGAGGCTTTTGAAGTGGCTCCTTCGTTTCCTGTTTTCAAGTTAGCTTGAAAAGCCTTTACTTGCTTCTCTATTTTATCAGAGTAAGAATCAGAATAGAATAGAATAGAATAGAGTTTCAGGCCAAAATGAGATATCAGCCAAGATTTCTGGCATGAAACAAAAGCGCCCAATTGGATGCTATTGAAGTTTTGAACTATCTTAAGACTCTTACTTCTTATTTAGTGACTTTTAAAGAATGCAATCATTTGTGGTATCTTTGGTATCTTTCTTTAACCTTAAACTGGATATATTTTTGGAAATGAAACTTTTCAATTCAAGTGCATGGACAGTGCACAGTGACAGTGCACATATCACTCCACACACATACACTCAACACACTCCATCTGTATTCATGCAGACAGAGTAGGTAGCAGCTGTAGAGGAGTTACAGTCGGCTGTCTGCAGCTGTAACCACATTCAGCCTGGCTGGGATTCATTTGACCATGCAGCCTGCCAGCCCCACTCATGACTAATGTGTTACCTCTTCTTACACCTTACCCAAAACATCCTCCGTTCTCTCTCTCTCTCCCTCTCTCTCTCTCCAGCTTCTGCACTCCTCTGCCCCCTGAGCCACAGGTAACGCGGCTTTTCCCATCACATCGACTTCCCTCTGGAACTGGAAGGGGGGCGGCGGTGGAGAGAAGAGGTTTGAGTGGCTGGAATACAAACACACACGTGACAACAAAAGCAGTATTATTATTTTTTATCATTATTGTCATTATGTCTCCCATTGCTGCTCCTGTCGTCATCCATCCTAATCACACTGGCTTGGAAAGTGAACTGTGATAAATACGTCCTCTGGTTCAAATAATCTCTCTGTCAGTGTGTGTGTGTGTGTGTGTGTGTGTGAACATGTGACTCAGTGTAGAGCTTTTGACTGACCTTTTTTCCTATAGCTGGAGCTGAAGTCTTTCTTTACTAAAACGTCTGAACATTTGGTGATGCTATTAAAAAGCACATGAAGTGCTTGTGTTGAACTTGCATGTCATGAGGGGGAACAGGACAGCAATCAATCGCAGACGGCAATCAAGCAAACGGTATGACTCACTCACTCAGGGTCCCTTATGACCAGTGGACTTGGTCATAAGGGATCTGAAACGTTGAGGACATGCTAGAAGACTGACAGCCAGATTGTGGAAACAGACGTCAGGTCTTTTTTATTTTTTTTATTTTGTCTACATCTTTGTTGCTAAGCGCTCATTGCTGTGGTGTTTCTGCTCTGCACTTCCCAGAGATCACCTGTCAATCAAACAGTGTGTCCAGCTCTATTTCCTTGGATTTTCTGTTGATGAAGTTTGAGTTTCTTCTCTTTGTCTGTTCAGCCATGGTGGCTATCACTGCTCATGCTAACTACCCAGTTCTTCTTCTGTTTTTTCATTTTCACTTCTTCTGCACCAGAGGATTCTCCCCAGGAAAGACCTACCAGACACCAGGTGTTTATAACAACAAATGTAAAAGCTTTCATGAACTGAGTGTAGGTTGAATCAATATTGTGTTATGTATATCAATGGGCAATTGAGAGCAGCAAAACAGACATTTACTGATATGAAAATGCCACAGATTATTTTGTTAAATATGTTTGAAATACTTGGACTGGAGCCGGATCAGAAGTCAACTGCTGAGTGTGGCGCCCCCTGTTGAAAGTCTGTGGCCCTGTACAGTGCTTTAACTGAGTGAATTGAAGATATTATTTTCCACTCTGAAATGTATCATCTGAGCTTTTTATATGAGCACTGAAAGTATATGACATTAAGGGTTATACAACATTCATTTACATTTTAAGTTTTTGCAAATACTGAAGGAAAAGAGACTTGCATTTTGAGTTAGCAAGTTCTAAAATGCTTATTTTCTGTCGTAAAGGTATGTATGTAATTATGGCCAAAATGAAGATGATCAATCAAATCCATGGTTGTATTTTACAGACTTTCACCCGTGTTAATCTGAAATCTCAGCCCTGACATATACAGTATAAACTCGTAACATGCAGCAATGACCACAAGAAAGGTCTAAGCAGGGTAACATCTAAAGCAAAGGTAAGCTTTTTTTTAGAGTGAGGGATAATGACCTGAGGGGGCCAGAGGGCCAGACAGGCAAGCAGAGAGACAGCCTCATGTCCAGTCAATGGACGGCCCAGCTGGAAAGCTAAGGATGTGTGAAGTGCCTCATTACCGTGTGTCAGACATGTCACTCAGTGGGATGCCAAGTTAAAGCGGGAGCAAGAGGCCTAAGTTTACTCTCTCAATCATTAGCATCCATCGATATTACAGCAGAGTCAACAGGAATGGTGTAACTTTTTTCTGTGATGTTGTTGCTATATTGCTTTTGTATTTTTATAAACACTGAATGTATGCAATATTAGGGACATCTTCTCGATATTGAGTTGCAGCCTCTTTTTCACGATCCACATCTCAATTATCTCAAAGCTTAAAAACCCTTCTCTTACTCTTCTGCTTCTCTTTATCTACATCTCCTCCTTTGTGATTGGTATATATTTAATAAGGGAAATCACTAAGGAATAATTACCTGGATTCACCTCATCAGTGGACTTCATGAAAAGATAAAGCATCCCTAATATTTTGTACATTCAGTATATATTTATTAATGCAAGTGGCTTTTCCGCTGCATGCTGCCTGGCTCAGCCCCCATCCATGACATCACAAGTAAATGAAATAATAATCATGCTGTAATTTTACTTGCCATCAGGCTATATTTAATTGCATAACCACTGATGCTAATTTTAGCAAATTTTTCCTTTCACCTTTAACATCAGAGCTTTTACTGGCATTTCTGAAGATCTATTTGTGTCCACAGTCGCTCATGATTTATTAATGTATTGTCATGCGTGCCGATGAGTTTTATCCATCTTTGTCAGATAAATCAATAACACAGAACCAATACGTGACCTTTCCCACTTCAACTTTAATGAGGGTCACGCTGTCAGCGCTTATTGCAAATTTATGGGAAGAGGAGCTGGTGACAGGGAGGGCGAGGAGGAATCACTGCGGAGATATTCATATAGACCGACAAGCATTACATAATCACAAAACAGACATATGCAATGACACGTGTGACAGTGTTCATTAGGGCGGATGTCTGAATAATTAAAGCAGTTTGTCAGTATGTCCGTGGCACTTCAGAGAACAGAAAAGACTGCATTGGCTTGATTGTTTCGGAGTTAGGAGAGAAAAGCCGGTGGGATGCAAGCTTATTATTCCTGCGAAAAACGAAATGTTTTCACCAATTGTGTGCAAAACAATTTGAGCCGTGCGGCGAGCGGCAGAGGAATGGCGACGATGCCCACATGGAAGCGCTATCAATTGTTCAAACATGACAAACATGCACTTCTATGAGTAATATGTAAATCGCAGGCCTTTCAAGCTGCTGGCGCTTCTGTGGGGAAGAAAATGTTGGAAGCCCAGTGTCCTTGGTGGAACCCATAGTTTAACAAGCAGGGAAGTCAATACACTGGCTAATTAGACACAATGAAACCTCTTGGATGAAGTAATCAATTCTGAAAATAGCCGATTTCATGTGTAGCTGGATCAGAAGGCAAATATGAAGTGTGGCGCTCAGTGTTGACAAACTGTCGCCCTATGAGGAGCTTTACAGGAGAATACAGTAATTGAAGATTTATTTTTCCAGTTATTGTCTGAGCTTTTGATACAAGGACTGAAAGTATGTGACATTACACAACATTTGATTACATTTGAATTGTTTGCAGATAGTGGAGGAAAATAAACTTGCTTTTTGAGTTAGCAGAGGATAAACAAGTTCTAAAAAGTTTCAGAAACAAATATGCACTATTATGAGATGCCTATGTGAATCACAGGCCTTTGTAGAATAATACTTCCTTGTAAGCTGCTTACACTGTTGTGTGTGTATGTGGCGAGAAACCCAATGTCCACGGAAGTCCATGGACATTGTCCAAGCAGGGAAGTCAATAAATTGGCTAATTAGACACAAAAGTAATTGCAACCTCTAAGATGAAGTAATCAATTCTGAAATTACCCAATTTCATGCCATATGATTTCAGATTTGACCCTGAGTCACATGATGGCACAGTGGCACCGCTCAACCATGGCAACATATCAAAAGATCTTTTGGTCACAGGTGAAGCCACATGAACCGGAGCCATGTGACCAGTCAGGCTGCCCCTGCTCGCTGCTTTCCTGGTTTCCCGGTCGTGCGTCACTGCCTCCTCTCCTCTCCTCTCCTCTCCTCTCCTCCCCTCCTGACGGGCAGGGCAGGTGTATCTTACCCACTGTGGCGCCATGGCTAATAAATAGATTCACCCCCCAATTGGAGGGCCGTTTGGAATAATTACCCGACGACAGCAGGCGCAGCGGCAGAGCCACGGAGGCAGAGCAAATGATGGGCAAATGAAAGGCTTTAATTGAATGTCAGCGGGAAGCTGGAGGCCGCGTTGAACCTCGTGTAATGAGATGTAGGCAGCTGAAGGGCACCCCTCCCAGGATGCTTTGCTGGTAGGGAGAAGGGGGTGAGGGGGGTGGGCAGACAGGGGGTTTGGGATGACTCCTGTCTCCCTGGCATTGCCTTAATGATGTCCTCATATCATGGCATTATGTAACGTGCTCTCCAGTAATGTTAAGTCAGGCTTATACCCCAAGCCCTGCCAACTAGTGCAAGAGCTAACATGGTGCTGTGTGTGTGTGTGTGTGTGTGTGTGTGTGTGCGTGCACATGTGTGTGTGTCTGAGTGTACGTGCACATGCGCGTGCACACGTCGGTAATAGAGATGGAGTTATTTTCGCCTGGATGGCCGCAAAATCAAAGTGCATTATGGCTTCAGGAGGTATGGATTTTTTTTCTCTCTACCTTTGAGGCTTTTGCCAATAACTGCATACAAAGTGAACAGGACTTTCATGATAAAACGCATCACCGCAGATATTGCAATTGCCAGTAACCTGTCCACAGTGAATGCATTATCAAACAGTGACTGTGATTGTATTGGACAGTATAGAAAAGCTTTGTTTTGTATGTAACAGATGTGGGTGTAGCTGTATATTGTATCCACTGGTTGCATGCAGAGGTGATAATGATAATTCTTCTTCTTCTGCTGCTTCTTCTTCTCCTTTTTATTCTTCTTACCCAATCATCTTACCCAATCCAAAATCTTATTCACAAATGCTATTTTTTTTTTTTTAACTTGACAAGGTGTTTTGATGGCACTGCTTGATAGATTTTGAATCACAATGTGCAAGTTGCTGCTGTCACAAACAAAGGGGAAAAACGCCTTGTGAAGTGAAGATAAACAGGTCACCGGGTGCCTCATCTGCAATAAGAAGTACAACCTCGCAACCTACAACCCCGCGTCTATTGTCTCTCCTCCTAAACTTTCCGCTGAGTGCCTTATGTGTCTTTGCGTGTGTCGGAGGACGCGTTTCAGAGGGCATGTCGTCAAACTGAAGGCCCGTTCATGGGCGAGGCGATGAATCACAGCGGAATCACAGTTTAAGAGACGCGCAGCAAACACACTCTGACACTTATTATGTCTGCTGGCTTCCCCTGTTCACTTGAATTGGTAACATCTAGTCTCGGATAAACGTAGTATAGCTTTAGAGGAGGTCAAGTAAACGTTGCAAAGGGCTTTATTTTTTGCAATTAGTCCCAGGATTTACAGTCTGCAGTGTGGAGATTGATTCCCATTGGTTAATTAATCAAGACATTAAAAACTGCTTAGTTTTCAGATGTCTATTTCAAAACGCCATACTGTAAATATAACACAACATAACAATAAGAGCAATATCTAACCAATTTAGCATCATTTCTGGATACTTTTGCCCTTGGGAACTGTAGCTATAGCACACTTTAAAGGGGTTGGAGGTGTGTGTGTGTGTGTGTGTGTGTGTGTCCCACCTAGACAAAGTGGCACCAGCTGCCACTGCCATGTATCCTACGCAAAACAGACACATAACTCAATTTTCAGTTCCAAACACCCGTGTGGATGTGGAAGTGCGTCAAAGCGCTGACGTGAGTTCGGTCCATTTGGTGGCGTGTCTTATTCGAACGCACCTCTCTGAAATCGCAGTAATAAGGGTCCAGGCTCCGTGCCCCGCTCCGAGAGCCGGGGGCCACAACCTGCCACCGCAGAAATTTGGTCTGATTGGTCACCGGCCAGGAAGCGTTTCAGACCCACGAGTGTGTGTGTTGGCGATTATGCAGCGGGAGAGACGCAGAGCATTGCGTGGCCTGCAGCCGACGGCCTCGGGGCTGGAGGCCGCTCACTCTCACTGGTGCTGAGACTGATCCTCTTACTCTGGATACACATGGAGAGGCAAGACCAAGCTAAAATATATATGTATATATACAGTAGATATATATATATACTGTATAGCTGGGTACAAACTCCTTGCTCACTCAGATTTCCATCCAAGCTACATATTTTTAGATTGTAGTCCACATATTAAAGTCTATTTTCTGTCTATTGACCGTAATGCTAACAATTAATAACTATGTAATGTTTTGTAATGACTTTGTCAGGCATAAGAGCAACTGGTAGCATCTGTAGCTCATCAGCTGATACCACAAAAGGAACCTAATGTTTCTGTTTAGCACCTCGATTGAGCCAATAGATGTTCATAATATTTGTATTCATGCCTCTCACACTTTGATATGATTTTTGATTTGACTCTGCAGAGATGTAAAGGGGGATTCATGCTGATTTCCCTATCCTTTGTTTTCATTCCAACCAACATGACAGTAGTCGTGTTTTTAAGGAGCACGTTTTTGATCAAAGAGTCATGGATCAATTGACGTATTGATCAGTCTGAAGCCGGTGGCACTTGGGTGCGTGAAGGGAGGATTTAGGCAGGCTCAGTCACGGTTCACTTGACTGACCTGGTTATTGAAGCTTGAGCTATTTTTGGCATGGCCCTCAGTGTGGAACTTAAGATTGCGCAGGACCTATCAGTCATTGATGGAGCCAGTCGAGTGTGATTCAGATGTCATCGTCTGTCACACATCTTGGAAGGGTTTAGGTCATGGATCCCTTTCAGATGGTGAAGGCGGTTTCAGATGTACCTTCTTATTTGTGGAATAAACTTATAAACTTAAATAAACTTAGACATAAATCCTAAAATTCTAATAAAAAACAGCACAAAGCTTTTCTGAATAGATTTTTCTTTACATTTGTGGTTGTTTGCCTTATTATAATCACCAACTGGAAGACATAGTTTACACAGTTGAGACATGATCCAGTCAATGATGGCACACTGGGGGGAAATGAAGACTACAATAGAGGCAAGGGGAGCTCACACTCACAAATAAAAGCAAAAAAAATACATATATTAGAGGAAAGAGTCATAGTTTCTCTTACTTTAAATCCTAGAATAAAAGCATAAGCATTCTGTTATTTGCGAAAACCATGATAAACCTTATGACGCAGACCCCGTGTGTATGTGTATGTGTATGTGTGTGTGTGTTTGAGGGGAAAAATCACCAGTAAATAAGGAATAACATGAAACACTAACATGAGATAAGGCGTCCATGTCAGCGGCTGTCTCCATCTCCCGTTGATGTACAGGACATCAGGGAACCACCAGCTGGAAACCAATGACACTGAAGGTCGTCACATTTGGCCCCTATTAGGCTTTCCCTCGACATCTTGGCCCCATCAAATCATCATCATCATCATGTGAAAATGAAGGTAGTCATGGCCAAGAATAGAAAATACACTGAATGTACAAAATATGAGGTAGATCTTCCTGATATTGAGCTGCAGCTCCACATCTCAATTGTCTCAAAGCTGAAAAATCCTCCTCTTCTTCTCTTTATCTACATTTCCTTTGTGATTGGTTTAGATTTAATAAGGGAAATCAATAAGGAATAAAGGCTTTTACCTGGATTCACCTCATCATTGTACTTCATGAAAAGAGTGTCACTAATATTTTGTACATTCAGTGTATAATGGAAATTTGCTTTGTACGCTTCAGCTTTAACACGCATCACATTCACCCCACACAAGAAAAGTAAACAGACAATATCCAGTCTTGCTGCTAAAATGTAACAGTCAACATAAACATACCATAGTTTAACAAGATTGGAAACTTATATATGAGGTTTATTTACTCTTGAAAAATCGTCTTCTAGGATTTCAGTTATTTGGGAATACTAAGGTCACAGAGAGGACATGTGAGTTTTCAGAGCCAGAGGAACAGCTGGATTTTGTAGCAAGTTTGTGTTGAGCATCACTCATAAATGGAGAAGTGCCCTTCCGGCTGGGAAAGTCTGAGCAGGGAAAGTGGATGAGTAACTTCTTCCCCTCCCTCAACAACAACCTCCATGCTGCCCTTGAGCAAGGCACTTAACCCCCAACTGCTGTGCTGCAGCTGCTCAACACCACCAGTAGAAGACTGCAGTAGAATTTGTGTATTTGTATGAAATGTGAAGCAGTGCAGTGTTAGAAAAAAGCAGAATTATGATCACTAATAAATGGTGAATAAATCATTATTTAATGCCTTATAATTATGATTGAATGTTAAGTAACAGCTAATTGATTGCTAGTTAATTTCCTATATTTAGTCAGTTAATTAATAGTCAATAATAGTCAATTAATAGCAAACAGTACAATGTACATTACTTAATCATTAATTACAGTCATGTTAATAAGTCAATTAATTATTTATATGCAGTATTATAACTGTTAAGAAACTTAAATGATTCTTGATGGCCTTGCTTAACAATTTGTTATTATCCAGATTAAACTGTGAAATACTAAGTAATGATTAACAAATTATTTGTAAAATATAAATAAGCATTATGCTGGCTGCTGTTAAAAAGTTGCAGCTGATGTTTACAATGATAACTAAAGAGCGTCCATGTTTGGCGAAACCCTATATAACACCTATATGGAGTCAGATTTTGTTAGGGGACCCTTGGGTGTGAGGTGGTGAGGATGTGTCACTCCCTTCTCCATCGCTTTTCTATTCAATTTGCAAGCCTCAAGCTACATCCCAATATCTACTCATCTTTAGTGCCACGAAGGCCTCAAACTATCATATTAAACTAGATTTAATGTGATTTCAGTGAGATTAAATCTGGCTGCAGACCTTTAGGTAATGCTCATGTAAATGGAGCTGAGAAGGAAAACACTGTCTTTTTCTTCTTTTTTCCCCTGTTGATATCACATGAGGTACAGCATGACAGCCCTTACAGTAATAAGATTCAAGAAACTTTTACACATGCAACCAATTAAAGCGCAGAGCTAAGTGTGCACAGCACTCTGCACAGAGGGTCAGACTGGCTACTGGACATTTTCTCTGAGATGCCTTCAAACCTCATCAGTGTGTACGCTGCTATCTGTCAGGCAGGGAAACACATACTTAAGGCGTGCAAAATGGCTACTATTGCACCCTAGAGACAGAGTGTGTATGTATGTGCGTGTGACAGAGAAAGAGAGAGAGCAAGAGGGGGACAATTAGTGAGAGAGAGAGAGAGAGAGTGAGAGAGAGAGTGAGAGAGAGAGAGAGAGAGAGGGAGATGCTTTGTACAATGAAGGGGTCTGGGTGCTGAATACACAGCAACCCAGACCCTTGATTAACTCACTTACACACGCACACACACACACACACACACAGGCACAGTCATACAAGTGGAACAGATGTTGATTGTTATGTGCAATTTTATTTTATTCATTTGCATTTAGGTGCTCTGGAAATAATACTTATCTAACATCCATGCCTATAAAACACATTGAATTGAGTTGAGATTGAATTGAGAGAGAGGGTGAGAGAGAGAGAGAGAGAGAGAGAGAGAGAGAGAGGGGAGGAGGAGGGGGATCCCTGCTGTTGGAGGGAGGGATGGATGGAGGGAGGGTGGGAGGGGTGGTGCTGAATGAACAGCTCCTCGGCTCATAAAGTAATCAGAGAGCTTCCCCGGGTCGGTAGAGCAGCACAGCCATGAGCCAGCCGAGCTCCCCGTCCTCCAGAACCGCGCAGAAACTTCGGGAGTCCCGCAGCTCGTCGCCCTGACAACCCCACGATGAAGAGGCAAAACGTGCGGACCCTCGCCCTCATCATCTGCACCTTCACGTACCTGATCGTCGGCGCGGCTATTTTCGACGTGCTGGAATCCCAGACGGAGACGACCCAGCGGAAAGAGCTGGACGACAGGCGGCGGGAGCTGCTGAAGACCTACAACTTGTCCACGGACAACTTCGACGAACTGGTAACCGTGGTGCTGCAGCTGAAGCCGCACAAAGCCGGAGTGCAGTGGAAATTCGCCGGGTCGTTTTACTTCGCCATCACTGTGATCACGACCATAGGTAAGAGAGCGGCATGCCTGCGAGGCTCTGAAATATGTTCTTTCTGCGAAAAAAAAAAAAAAAAAAAAAGTTAATATAATGGGTAATGCTATGTCGGTTTGTGTTAAATCTGAGCCTTATGAAAGCATGTAGGCCCATAGTAATTCTATAATACATTTTAGATACCATCCAAATATCATATCAAGACCCTATAGGAATATTATAGGAATATGATAGCGATACCATAGGCTTAGGAGATAAAGAGGATGCCATAAAGTACGATAAAGTCTCCATAAACTCACTACTGAATACCCTAGACCTACTATACATAGACCTACTACAATAATTATAGGAATATTATAGAGATACCATAGAAGGTTAAAAACAAATACCATTAAATGCAATAAGGTCACTATAAGCTCACTACTGAGTGCAACAGGCACACTTTAAGTCTGTAGGATTATTATAAGTATATGATCGTAACACCATAGGCATAGCAGAGAAAGAATTATGCTTTAAAGTGTGGTAATGTCTCCATAAACTCATCATAAAGTACTATAGACCTACTATAAGTCCTTATAGGAATGTTATAGGACTATTATAGTGATACCATAGACGGTAAAAAAAGAAAATTCCATAGAATGCAATAAGGTCACTGTAAGCTCACTATTGAGCACCAAAGACACACTATAACTCCCTATAAGAATATTATAGTGATTTTTCATTAGAGCATGCGTGATTTGTCAAATAGGCCTAGAAATAATCAGCAATCAGTCCAGGAATGGGACTGGAGAAATTACTGTCTTGCCCCAAAACTCATTAATGCTAATCATCCTTATCTTGGCTTTTTGGAGGGCAGTCAGCAGTCATCTAAAAGTTATATTTGTGTGGAATAAGCCTTTACAGTGTGTTATTCCTCTTGGTTTGAGAGAGCAGGATGAGGTGCTGATGGCAGCTTGAAACCTCATTACAGCAACATAAACTCTGTGTGTATAGCTTTCCACAGACTGGGCAGAGGAGAGCGTCTTTTAAATTCAACACAGTGAATGTGGTTTCACAAACAGGTTGTCATTGTAATCCTCTTCACTGGAGCCTTTCTTAAAGTGCAGCATTGAAAAAAGGGCCATCTCAGAGTCAAACCTCACACTTAGCCTGACGAGCCTCTCCACATCTGTGACTCTCCTGCATATACCCAAAGAATGGCATTAGAGGGGAATGCTTCAGGGAGCTACAGCTACAAGCATTTGTCATCTGTTTTGCTCTCTCACGTGTTTCTACACCACGAGGCTCCCAGCCCCTTCACTTTATTACACAGCCTTAAAACTCTGCCTACTTGCTCTAGTAATTGGATTGCAACTGTGCTTTGCATATAACTCTGCTTGCAACTGCAATTACTCCCATCATATGTTTAATTTAGTCTTGCATTTCAAATATTAGAAAAAGAAACCAAAAAGAAAAGGACGAGAGGAAGGCTTTATTTGATATTGTCTTATAATTGATATGAGGCTGTTTTTAATCTTCTGCCTGCTGAATTTAATCAAGCATACTTCTAGGAGTTCGAACAAATGAAACAAGTTTAGATCTTAAACTTAGGTTCCTAAGCCTTCAACACCTTCCTTTCAGCCATTTACACCTCTATCCTTATCACCACCTCCCACCTGAGCCTCCCTCCTGTATTTAGTGACTGGGGCAGTTGTCAGTAGTGACCTGACTTGTAACACTATCACACGCGGACGACTAATTGGACGCTAACCCGAACCCGGGTGTCTGTAACCGCATTCTGTAATTGTGCGCCCAGAGCCTGCTAGCAACACAGTGATTGGCGTTTCACTCTGCCATTAAGTATTAATGACAACACCAGACCCTTGCTGTTCCATTGGCCTCCTGGCACACACTGTTAACACTCTGTATACTGTACTGTACACACTATATCACACAGCCATGACCCACTGTGCACTCTGCATACTGAGACGCAAGACACAGGGCCTGACATTTATTTAGTTTTGTTGTTGTCCATCAGTGGCTTATTTGTCTTCTCCAGCTTTCTGTGATGTATCAGAAGCTAAAACCAGTTTCTACCATCAACTGAAGTATGAATATAGACATAAACTTCATATTTCTTGTCATGTTCTTTGAAATTAGGATGAAATCAAGGGTAAAGTCATTTTAGAAAATAAATATGAAAACACAGTGTTCTCAGTATCATTTTTATTAAAGGTATCAAGACTTTGTAGCAAAAGAATGGGAATGCGTCAATCTGAAGATGACTATTTTGAAATTCGTATTGGTATATATAGAATACACTTTCAGTCCAAGTCTATGATAAAACATAATATCTTGGAAGGTTATGAATTAATACAGGCTTCAGTTCAGTGAATCACACATTCTGATCTATTACTAAAGTGCATAATCTGCACTGCTCATCCAGTGGAAACAGCCTGGACATGACAAGATCTGGCCCCAGCAATGCTCTAATAATTTAACTGGAGTGAAGAAGGGAGGAGAAGCTGCAATCAGTAATCAGTCATCACTTTCCACATACTAAAAGGGAGGGAGGGAGAGAGAGAGATGGGGTGGGGGTGGGAGGGGGGGGGGGGTGGTGGTGATGGGGTCCATTTACTCACCAACTCCAGGGAAAGATCGCAGCGATGCAGGGAGGAACACCACGAGGGGAAAATAAATGAGCTTTGAGCGTGAAGAGTGGCTGGAGATCGGGAGGCTCTTTGCACGGAAACAGTTTTGATAAACTCCAGGGGGAGCTTGAACATTGTACCAATCACAGTCACCCCTGCGTCACCCCCTCCAACACACACACACACACACACACACACACACCTCCTCTAGGGGTGACCGGCTTGTCATTGCCACATCAGTTGTACTCTGCCTGTATTGTGGGTTGAGGGTCATCCAGACTGCGTTAGGGGGACAAACACAGAACACAGATGATACCAAAACACTGCCTTCAAAATAAGACATGGCTCATACCCTCCGTCTGTTACACGCTGCGGTGTGTGACAGCCTGACGAGGCAGAAACGGGGTGATTCCGGGACATGTGAACCATTTTTAGTTGAGTTGTTCTTTGTGGGGCAGCTGGCTTTGTTTATCCATGTAACACAGTGTCTGTGTAACACTCCATATTACAGCCTTGTTTACGCCAGTTCATTTGACTTCTGACGGAGTGTTAACAGCCTTTCTCCCTTTTCAGCAGGTCTGTTTCTTCAGGGAACGGAGAGAATGAATCTTGTGAAAATGAAAAGGAAATACAATTTGACTTCTGACCTTTTGTCTCATATCTAATCTCTGAAGTCATTAACTTACAGAACAAAGCAATTTGTAATACTAAAACACTAAAATCCTCTACAGTTCTTTGCCACACAAACGCCTTCTTCATAATGAGCCATTTAGACTCATAAACCAAACCTTTTCTGAGTATGACTCTATAAATTCAACATATGGTTGAGGTTAGAAAAACATTCATTCAAAATAACACGGTTTGCTGGGAATATTATTATTGTAAATCATCACCTGTTAAATTGTTTTCGTAAATCATCACCTGTTAAATTGTTTTCGTTCAAAGATCATTTGGCTGTTTGCCTGTTGCTGATTCAGTAAAAGGCAAACCAATATGCCGATGGAAGAGCTTATGATGCTACTGTTGATACTTATTCATCATCCATAGTATATGAATCTGTCATCTGTTGAGGAGAAGGGAACTGGATGCAAATGGATTCACAAGATGAAATCAGTAGCCCAAAGGAAAAAGTCCAGTCCTGGTCAAAGTCTGGTCATACATGCTCAGCAAATCCCCTCTGGGAAACTAAACATAACATTTCCATACTGTAAGTCGACTGACAATGCGTACAACAATTGATCATATTCTATTTTCACCGCTGAAGTAAACAGCATGCATGAATCCATTTGCACCAGCCGCATAAGAGGAGGGTTGAATTATTAATGGTAATTACTTGCATTAGTATCATCATTATTATTCAGTTCAGCTTAAGAGGTTAGTGCAGTAAGTGGTTGAGTGGAAGAACGTAACTCTCACCGGCTGGAGTATTCCACATGGGCAACAACACCTCATGTACAAGAGACTTTACCGCCAGACAGAGGGATGGAGCCTTTGTCAATTCTCACTGGGGTGTTTTCAGAATCGAGTAGATAAAAAAAGATGGCAAAACAGAAAAAATATAAAGCAGAAATAAAAAAAAATGTGTAACTGTGGGCAGCTTGCAATATTGACATATCAGTAGTGTTTCAAAGATTAAAGGATAGAGAGTGCTTCTATTGGGTTTTGGTGCTCTTTGGTTTGGGGCTTGTTGCTGAGTGAAAACAAGAAGGAGTTCCAAGGCACTCTTCAGGCAAAACTTTATAGAGCCTTTATTTCATGGCTAGTTCAAAGGAACCTATTAAACACAACTCCAATACGTTTCGATCACGCTGTGGCCTTCACCGGGGAGAAGCACACCAAACTACATGAAGCACCTAACACGTCTAAGAAAGTTCTTCATGCAGTTTGGCGTGCCTCTCCCTGATGAAGGCCACAGCATGACCGAAATCCGTAGGAGTTGTTTTTACTCTGTTCTTTTGAACTAGCCATGAAATAAAGGTTTGAAACTTTTTTGCCTGAAGAGCGCCTTGGAACTCCCTCCCTTTTATATCAGTGGTGTGCGCTCAGCAGGAATCCGTCTCACGGTGCCTTTCCCCCGAATTTGATCACACACAGACATGGCAAAACTCTAGAAGTAAAATGCTGCCATTGACTGAAGAGCAACCGAAAGAAACGGAAAAACCTATTTCATTAAAAAAATGTTTCATACAGCCTATCCTGAATGAATCAATTGAGTGCGAACGCTGTATCATTAACCGTGGAAGAGCAGTTTCACTTTACAGTTTAATTGAATTGGAGGTGAATTGATCCCGGCCCTGCTCAGGAGTTGGTGCTGCGATATGAGTGAATGTGGGGGATAATGTAACTGTAGCCTTGCCTGGCTCTTCTTACATAAAAGGACCCAAAAACACAGCAAATTGCCTTGCATAACCCAGTGTTGTGCTCTGTGCGGTGAGGCGTCCTCCTCGCTCATCATGGAGACACACTCGGATGAAATGTGACATTGCGTGTTTGCAAAAAAAGTCCAATTTTCAGGAAAGTATAAAAGAATGCTTCTATTCTGATTGATGCCAATGTATTTTTGAAATCACGCAATGGGCTTTTCACCGGTTCCAAGGTCCCAAAGGTCATGAAATATAATCTCCAAGTATGAAAACTTCAATTAAGAAAGTGTTTTTTTGTGACAAGAGCATTGTAATCAGCATCTGTGAGTCAGTGCTGCCATGGGGCGATCCGCTGAAAGAGCTGAAAGGATCAGAAAGCTCTCTTTATGCTGTTATAGTAATTTCATTTGTGTAGTGCTATGTCGCTAAGGTTACAAGAAGGTTAAAAGCAGCAAAAACAAAGACATAGCCATAAGTGTGGGGGTGAAACAAACCCTGGCTAGGCTAAGGGGCAGGGGAGGGGGGTAAGATTATACCAACAAACCAACATAGTGGAACAATAGTGGAAAGAGAGACATCATTACATAAAAGCATGTCTGTAAAAAAACAAGAAGTTCAGAAGTTATTTAAAGCTGCACTAGGCAACTTTGCAGGTTGGCGGCTCTAAATGGCAGCAAGAGGTAACTGGATGAAAACTGTTTGAATTTCAGTTCCCAGAAATCCTGTATCATGAAGCCAGTAAACTGCACACAGCATGTTTACCCATCCGGCCAGTCTGTGATGCTTTACACCAAAGGATACCAAAGGGACAAGAGAGGCAAACGATCTAACTTTGGTCCAGCTTTCTTTGGACTGAGCGCTGCTCAGTGTGGTTTAGGAGACAGTTTGGATTTCACTCCTAAAGGACTACTCTGACTTTTTGGGAGTTTGGCAACATTGGTTACCTTACCCAGCATGCGATGAAAAGATTGGGACCATCTCCATCTCTGGTAGACAGCTCTGTCCGGTGTGCATGCTAACACACTTAGCATTCATTCTAATCCTGCCAGGCTTGTTTAGAACATTGGTAAAATAGGCATACATTTCAACAATGGTAGCAGATCTTTCTTCTCGCGAGACTTCAAGCTTAACTTGTTTTGTTTACACACAAAGTGAGCAAAGTTTGGCAGATAGCTAAAGTTTTTGCACTGTTGATTCATACCGGACTTCACTAATGATGAAGATTGAGATTTTGTTTGTTTTCTGAAGTTATGACTCTACAGGCCATAGAATAAAAACCAATACCAACTTTGGATTACTAAACGGTTTATCTTCATACTTTGGATAGTGCTAGTCGCCTACAATTACTTAACATACTGTATGCTAAAGTGTTAGCATGCAGACTGGACCGAACCACATAGCTACTGGAAACACAGAGATGATTTTGGTGCCAATCCTCTCATCACATATTGAGTGAGGTGACCAATGGGTCAAACTCCCAAAAAGTTGGTCTAGTCCTTTAAGTCTTGATTCGTCAGAAAGTGTCTATACCCGACACCAGAATATCATTTGGACAAAGCGAATCTACAGGGTCTCAATTACGGGGGATGGGACGCTCTTTTCCACTTTGTGATTTGAGCCGATACGACAGGTGTATTTTTACATATGAATCTTACCTCATGCAGCTTTGAAAGACAACACTGCTTCGTCTAGCCTGAGCTCCTTGGGAAGGTCATTCAGACGATGGCCGTTTTGTTGATTTGCATGCTGGAAGTCCAGTATGGTTTCTGAATTTGCTGAGTGGGCCTTTAATAAGCTATGGGCCTTAATGGAGCTTAATGGAGTTGAATGTGTTTCTTTTGTTTCTTTTATATGGCGGGACTTAATTACTTTGGAAAGAAATGCGCAACACAGATATAGTTATTATTAATCTTACTTAAAGAGCCATAAGGGGAAGAAATACACACTGGTACCTCAACACCTTCCCCAAGCAAAAGAATCCTTGACTCCTACATGTGGATTTTTGTATGTCACCTTTTCAGCAATAACACCTTACAGTGATGCATACATTTTTAACATCACTGGCGCCAATGGGAGTCAAACCCCTAACTCTGGCAGTGTTGGGTCCATGCTCTAGTCTACCCATTGAACTATACAAGGCTACAGAGAGAAACGATGAAACAACCGTAGCTATTATTGGCTGAGAGAGCTTGTTGATGTACAGGATCTGAGGGAGTAATGTCTGAGAATGTTGATAGAAGTGACGCTCATTCCTGGTCCTGCTCAGTTCACATGACCAGGGAATGTTTACCTATTGTACGTCTGCTTTATGCTCTGCTGCCTCAATGGAAAGTTGAGTGCTTGCCTGACTCACTAAACAAAACACGGCTTTGTATTTATTAGACTTCATAATCCAGGGGGAGCTGATTGGAGCTAAACCAAATAAAATAGTACACAGTAGTGGGCTCTCTGAATCTCTTTCACTTGGTGATGCATGTTGAGTCTATTCCAGGGTATAAATAGACACGGCATGATCTGTACAGTATAAGCTATATAGTCTGGCAGACCAAATCCTAGTTTTCCACTCTGTTAGTTTTATTTGATCAGAAATGAGAACTCTGTCGTCTTTTTTTTTCTCTGAATGAAAGAAAGTCTATAATCTCATGGCCTGGAATATTGAATTATGTGTCTCTCCACAACCCAGAGCTTTAGTGAGGGCCGGACAGGTAGAGCCGTTTGATTAATGTCCTAATCCTTCCAGTGGAAATTTGAGATTAACCAAGTCGTGTCCCAGCTCTCCAGAAATAAGATATGTCTACAACTGCAGCAACAAAACATGTATTGCCTTGGTTTATATGGGACACAATACAGGTTATTATCCCGATATGATTTAGAGAATTCATTTAGCTACCTCATGTTTTATAACCTGTGGACCATAATCATAAAAAAAAGACATCAGTGCCCAGTGATTGAGGCACAGAGGAAAATTAGATATGTAGTGTGAACCTTCCCTGGGGCCAGTTGCATAAAGATAGATCTAGTCTTAGACTTAAATGTGACCTTAAGTCAAACTTGCTATAGACACTTATATTTACCTGTTCATACTACTTCTTGATTGTTGTAGATCTCTAATGTTTCTGTCTCTAAAGACTCTCTCTCTTCTTCAGGCTCTTTCCAAAAAACAGAGATTTGCCATCTTTTATGAAATAGTATTTAAACTTCCCACTCTGACATTTAGGCCGACTTGTTGCCATAGCAACAAAGTTCTTAACTCAAGATTAGCCAGGGGGAAGGTGGCTAACTTTCCTACCTCAAAATAAGTCAGTCTTAATATTTAAGTAACAGACCATCTTAATTAGCCTAGTCCAACCTGAGAAAGACCAGTCTAAGGCTTAGACCAGTCTTAAACTAGCTTTTGCAACTGGATCCTGGTCTGTCTGGAGTAAACTGACTGGTTGTAAAATTGTCTCTTGGACAAGGCTGGGTCACTAGATGAAGTTTCTCCTCCCGTGACCTGAAAAGGAAAGGTATTGGAAACTTGTACAGTGCAGGCAGTTGGGGTATGATTCCAGGAACCCGGTAATGAGGCCGGGGCTACTGTGGCTCAGTGTTATTGCGATGGAGTATGGCTTTACAGGGAAAAGTTCAGGATTTGTAGAAAACCTTTCCTATCGGTCACTAATCAAACCCACTCTTATGACATTCAAGCAGATTTCTTTCCAGAGATTTTTCTCTCCCAGAAATTAACATGAAACTCCTGCTAGCATTTGTTGGCCATGCTGCTGCAACTGTTATGAAAGCATTAGTCTCAAAAATGTATGCGATCCACTATGCACTGTTTGAAAGGACTTGCATTGTGTTTAGCAAATTGTGTAGAGCTGTGGCTGAAGCCGGTGACAAAACACAGTATTAGCATCTGGACATTTTCATCAGCGACACTTTAGAGAGACAATACTCCATCCCACATTGACTTGCAAATTGTGTCTGCTTATTTCAAGAAATGTTAATGGGAAATTTGCTCTGGGAACCTCATGCGAGTGTATGTTTATATGTGTGTGTCCTAGTTGTATGTGTTACTGCGTGTGCGCGCTCGCTCTCCTCCCTCCACTCTCATATGCAACCTGCAGCTAGAGCCATGGAGCTACAATAATGTGACGTAGTATATAATCCCACGACACAACACCCTCCCCCCCTCACAGCTCAGTGCAGCCAGTTAAACCCAACAGTAGAGAGAAAATGATAGAAAATGTAAGTATGAAAAACATGAAAAATAAAATCAGTTGTGTTTAAACCAAGTTTCCTCCAAAACACAAACAATTGCACGCTTTGAATTAGGACTTTCCTCATAATAGGAAGATGAAGTGCGATATAACCAAAACTGGGACCCAAAACCTCCACTGCTATAAAAATGCTACACACTAGCTAGTCACACAATGCCACATCCGCGCTAGAGACATTCCCCCGAGGAATACACAGTGTCATGAAACACGGCTCTCGCGGATTTCTTTTAGTTAGACAGGAGGGGTTTCTGCCAGCCTGCTGAGTGCTGATTATGCGCCCAGAGCGTTGAGCTGTCTCCCCGTCTCTGTGCCCAGAGATGGTGTAGCGGTTCAGACCTCCGCCTCTGTACGTCCTCTCAGCTTTACTACTGTCTCAGTACATGCAAGCGCTAAGGGAAGTGGGCTGTTCCAAAAAAAAAAAAACTCTGTCCACACCCTATCTCCAGTACAGTAGGCCTCTCGGCAGTGTGGGGAGCTTCTAAACACTGAAGTGAGAGGTGAGGAGCTAAATCTGTATGTTTATGGTTCGCCCAAAAAAAATGGATAGCTTTCATGGCTGTCCTTATCATAACAACCTGAAGTGATTTCCTCACAACTCACTGGCGTTTGACGGCTCCGACCAAGTCCAGAAAGGGGGGGTGGTGTTGAATTCTGTTGTATTAGTTTTACATTACTCCAGCTGGCGACAAGCCGTGGAAAGATTTGGTCCGACAGTGCCAACTCTGTAGGTTCGCCTGGCTCATATATTGTCTCCCAGGGGAATTTGTTTTCCAATTTGTTTTCAGCATCTGCTTAATCTCTCAGCGAGCCAACCTGGATGAAGTGGACTGTCACACACTGGGGGCCTAATGATAATAACAATAACAGTGATAGGTGAATCATGTTTACCCCTGAGGCCCGAGATAGGCGCACGAGCTTATGATTGTGCATTCAATATCCATACAAAACAAAAGGGCCCCGCGGTCACCCTGGGCTAAAACGACGGGCCGCTAACCCCTTTTTCCTGTGGAATAATCCTGATATCACAGCTGTCAGAAGTGATGCGTCTGCTCTCCTGAATGTGTGATGGTGAAAAAACGGCACCGGGGTATTTATTGCTCATGGCAATTTGCACGACGGGTAGCCGAGCGAGCTGATTGGTCAGAGGCGCGTTCCAACTGTGCTGATAATTCCAATAATGAAAGTGGTTGCTATGCTAACTGTTGCTGATAACCAGTGGAGCTAGTTGGCAATGGCTCTTGCTTTCTACTGTGGTTTTTTTTATGTAGATTACGTTGAGGAAAAAGCTTTCAGACAGTACTGTAGAGAAGCCAGAATGCCTGAGGGAGCATTCTTAACTGGGATTGTGGGTATTTTGGTGATGCTTCACAGTCATTCCCATCATCGTAGTAAAGAATGCTTCCTTGGGTACTATTGTTAGTGTAGGGCACAGACCTGGGTCAGATGGCATTTGCAAATCCTTATTATGGTTGTTATAGCCCATATAGGTGCACTTGCCACATAAGAAATAACACAAAGTATAGACAGTCACAAACACAAGAAGTCAACTGAGTATTCCTTCCTGACACTGCATACTGGGTCGTCGTTATAAATAACACCTTCTTATGAATTGACCTGCTGGGTAAATAAAAGGTAAATAAATCTCTGGTGCTGATGCAGTAAACCCCAGCCATCTAGCTCTCTAAGTAGGTTAAAGCAAATGCTCAAGATGTATTTGCAAATACTGTTTGACCCAGGTCTGGTAAGGCGGAGGTGGAGCTGATGCTGTGTCTGTCCCCTCTGCTCCCTGTCTGTCTCCTCCTGCCATATGGACAGCCTGAGGCGGCGGCTACCTCACCAAGGTGACAAGGAGACTTCATGCACAGTTAAAACTGCAGGACCATACAGGGATAGTTTGTACGAATTTAGGAACACTCATGTAAGAGATTAGGAATATTTCTTACATGTATGCATTTCACATAGGAGGAGCCAGATAGGAGCTCAGTGCATTGCTCAAGGACACTTTGACAGGGATGGACACACTTTGACATTGATCCATAGCAAGAAGGTGGTGTTAGGCACATCCAAAATCCTGACCAGGTGCTTGGTACAAAAGGCATGATGAAGATCAGTTGAGGTTGAAACTGAATAAACCTCTAAGGGAGCATTAAGCATTTCATTGAGATTGCGCTGTCAATCATGAATCAGGCTACTGAAAACAAATATTGCCACAGATAAACAAGAAATAACACCTTGTACATCACAGTATAGGAGAGCCAGGAGGGGCAACAAGGCAGGCAGTGCAGTCTGGGGGTCATATAACACCTTAGTAAGATCCATTACCTGATTTAATTGCATCTGAAGCCAGTGGTCATTATGCCAGGTGCCGGCATCAGTCCTATGCGTCACGTGATATGACATGTGATAGCTTTACAATGTGGCACAAAGCCCAGTCAGACAGTTCAGACAGTGTGCTGATGGGTATCCATGCCTCCAGTATAAAGACAAACACCTACACACACTCTCGCGTGTGCCTGTGTGCGTGTGTGTGTGTGTGTGTGTGAGCGTGCAAAACACCCACACATTCTCTCATATGGGTTTGTGTTTGTGTGTGTGGGTCAGATCTTGCTAAAATTGTATTTGAAAATAACTCCTGGTATTTGTTTTACCCTGCTTGGAACGCTACATGGATGGTTTTTAGACTGTTTACAAGTCAGTTTAATATAGGCCTACCTTTCTGTAATTTAATTTCTGTAATTTATCTGACACTATCTGAACTGTCCTAATGCTAACCCCACCCACCAGGTGCTAAACGGTAGAAGGTTAAAACAAAAGCTAAAAATATTCTGCTGTATAACACTATTTGATCCAGGTCTTGCATGTAGGCATGTGTGAGAGAGGGGTGAAGTAGAGGTGGCAGATTCCTTTTTCCACCTGTGGCTGGTTTCACAAAACAGCTTTTCTGATAAGGATTTCACTTAAGGCTTAACTTCCTTAAGTTCAGGAAATTAGCTAAGAGAGTGGCAACAAACATTGCAACAACCTATTCTTTTTGTAAGAAAAGCTTACCCTTACAAAAAAGTAGTAAACTTGAATTGTATTTTATAAAGTATACTTAAGCGTAAGAAGTGTGCTAACTCTGGTAAACTATTACCTTACTTTTCAGTGTACTATTTTGTTACTTGTTGGTAATAAATTGTCCCAGTTTTTTAGTTTATAAAAGTGTACTTGAAGGTATAGGCCTACTTTAAGTTAACTTTAAGTTTATATCTGTATACTTTTAGTATACTTGAGGTTGACTCACACAAATACTAAAAGTTAACAAAGGTAGGTTATACTTGAACTTCTTATGACTTAATTGGACCACCTTTACTTTATTCAAGTATAGTTGTAATATATCAAATAAGTACAAGTAAGCCTATAAATATACTATTCTTAGTACCTATTGCAAAAGTGGAAAAGTATTCAACAAGTCTATGTAGCATTAAAAAAGTACAAGCCTAAGTAAACTATTCTCAAGTGTTGCTTACCTTGTAAATGTACAAAAAAAGTAAAATGAAAGTTATTTAGAAGTTTTAAGAAGTATACTAACAGTGTACTAAAATAAACTTTTTATAAATATGGTATGAATATTCCACAGTTGCCAAAGTAAGACCTAAAAGATTCTTCTGTAGGTAAAGCTAACGCTGTTAGCTAGCTAACCATGTTATAAACACTACAGCTAGCAAGCCACAACTAATAATGTTGCTCCAAGTCCTGTGCAAGTTTGCCAGCTAAAAAACAGACTGACTGCCAGTCAAATCATTAATCTCGCAGCAACTGCTCATCAGTTAGTGTGTCCTTTGGGTTATTCTTGTCACCCAACACCTTCTTGGCACAAATTCATTCTCCTTGATGAAGACAAGTCAGTTAAAGTTAAGCTGCTAACTCTTTGTTGCTAAGTATAATTGTGCAATGCCTAGCTGATTTTAAGGAATTACTTAGCATAAAAAACAGTATGAAACCGTATGTATTTAACAACTTTAATCAAGATGCCTCATGCAACCGGGCACTGATGCTTATCATTGTGCCAATGTCGTTCTCTCTCCCTCCATTTAATCCGGGGTTGCTCTGTACTGCGATCCTTTTCGCCGTGTAAACCGATCTGTGCGTATCTGCCAGACTACAGTGTGCCTCCCCTCACTGCGCGGAGCAGATGTCAGTTTAGGCCGGCATCTGCTTCCTGAAAGCCACTCACCAGCTGAACCGGGGCCAGAGCGTGTATGCATGTATCAGTGGATTCAGGTGGCAGAGGCAGATGACTGTGGTGCGCAGGCTGCAATGAAGCAAGGGGGAATACATCTCTTTGAATTAGAGAGCTGGGGACAGACAGAGGGAGTGAGAAAGAGAGAGGAGAGAGGAGGAAGGAGAGAGTCAGGTTTGTAAAGGGGGGGAATGAGTGTCAATGTTGGAGAAATAGTCAGAGGGACAAGACAGGCAGCAGCTATTTTTAAAAAGAGCATTCAACTGAATAAAACATTAACCTGCTGCAGTACAAATTACTAGAAATCACAAGGCAGGCAGAGAATACCCATGTCAAATTGTAGCAGGCTTGTCATGAATCACCACTACATGTTTTTATTTTGTTTTTGTTTTTCCTGGACAGTGCACTGCATTATTTTCACATGCGATTTCTCATACGCGGGACTTGCATCTGATCCAATGTGTCAGGATGAATGGCCATAAAATATGTTGTTTATGCTCTACAGCATTAGCTGCCTTTCGCCATCAACTGTGGCAAAAACAAAAAAGACGTTTTGAGCCAAAATGGATCAAAGGCAGCTAATAGTGTGTGTGAGCTTTAGCAGTCTTCTCCCGATTCACACTTGCCCCAGTTCCTAGCCTAGATGTAAGTGTGTCTCTGCTCTTTATATATTCCACAGTGATGCACAGAATTATGCTCATCATCATCATCATCATCATTATCATCCTCATCGTCATCATCATCATCATTTAGCCATGTGTGTCAACAGTAATATACATAACTCTAATTATGCATACTGTTGTGTAGGCTCATCAAGAATGCAGTATAATATTGGTGTTATCATTCATGTCATTAGATATCCATGCTTGTTTTGATTTAATGTATTATATTGATCAATGCAGTAATAGGCGGATGTGTTTACATTCTGCGCTTCTGCCAGCTCTTCATCACAGGGAAGAAGCATTTAATCCCCAAAGCAAGAAAAAGCATTCCAAATTTCAGCATCCCACCACACATATGTATCTTTCTCTTCACTTTTTCTCTCAATCCTCCCCACACAGGCACACTTCTACAGCGGAGAGCACAAATGGAGCACTTGAAACAGATCCGTCTGTTATTTGAGTTGACCTCCTAAAAGCCTGCAACGAAATCCCAACTCAGAGTTCCTACATTAGCAATGACTACAAATTAAAGACTTCCTACCCTCTAGATTAAGGTTTAAATCTTTAAATATCTCTTGCTTTCCTGGTCTATAGAAGGAAAAGTTTTTGTGTTTTATTCATGACAAATGTATTCAAAAATATATTCCTGCATTCCCTCTCAGCGTTGTTTCTTTTCCTCTCATCTGCTCACTTCATTTCCCTTCATCTCTCCTCTCCTCTTCTACCCTTCCCTCCTCCCCCTCATGTCGCTGTGTACCTGGACCCCATTTTAGCCCAGCTGTGTTGTGAGTATTAAAACATGTCCCTATCAACTGTGTATCAGGTACATAAATCACGTGATTTATTTTAATTAGCCAACCCTCCCAGGGATCTCACACTCTGTTTGGAATGCCTCGCTCACTGACCTCATGGAAAACTGCGTCCTGCCAAGGTTTCCTCTCATATCCCCTAAAAAGGAACCTAAGGAGTAAGTTTGGAAATAGACTCTGATAGGGATTTTTTTTTTTTTTTTTTTTTAAACCAAAACAGACGAGGATGGACGAACACACAGAGACCCGAGTGTTGCTTTCGACAGGGATCTTAGTCGGGGTTTTCGTGAACTTATACTGACAGCGCACGCGCGTGTGTGTGTGTGTGTGTGTGTACATTCAGTTGGTTTTGGTTCAAGTGCGTGTGCAGCGACAGCGTCTGTGTCTATGTGTTATATAGTGATGAAAGAGGTGTATTGTGCATGCGGAGGGGGACTGCCGGCCAAGTCACGACTCTATGATCTAACCCCTGGTTGCTTTGGTCTTTAGGCTTGTGATGCATTTGTGCCGGGGCCTCAGCTGCGAGCTGGAGGAGAGCACATGCTCCCAGGCCCGATTTGGAGCCCACAGAGGGGTAACCGAGTTAAACTGAACCCAGACAGACGCTTTGCCAATGCGCTGTCTCCTCTGGCATTACATCAGATTGCTTGTGATAAATGCATCCCGTATCTCTCTCTCTCTCTCTCTCTCTCTCTCTCTCTCTCGCTCTGGTTGGACAGAGTCGGGCCATAATATGAGAGTTTGGTCACACGGGCAATCTAGCTTCTCTAGTAGTCTCTCTTTAAGCTGTTAAGCATTACCAAGTGATTTATTCCGGCCATTTTACAGTCTGCTGACAGCAAAAGCGGACAATTATGTGGAAGCTGACGTAGCTCACATCATTACAAGCATTCAGCACTACAAAATAAAACTTTTCCTTGCAAATATTTTGAGGTTGAATAGATTTTGATGCTGCTATCTGCATCGTTTTGTGACCCAAATATCTTTTTGATATCAGTTCAAAAGCTGTTTTAATACTGTGCCATATTATCATATTGTGAAAATGTTGTGTTCTTTTTTGTTTTGATGTGGAACCTGCAGGGCATAAGGGGTTGGACTTGGCCTCCTCCTGCATGTCGCTGTCTGTCAAATGCTGGCTGGCTTTCATTTGGTTCAATCTAAAAATACCTGGTTTGGAATGTATGAACATCTTCACCTCTCTGTGTATGTATACAGTTGGCTTAGCTATAGTTATTCTGACAGCACGGCATTTATCTTTGCTTTGTTTTTTCTGCTGTGATGATTTAACAGTCATATGATCCCTTCTGTTGTTTTTAGATTGAACATGAAAAAAGAGCCAAGTATGTTTTTGTTTTTTTGCAAATTTTGCACCCATGAATAATGGCATCAAAATTTCAGTCTCTACTCATGTGTACCTACCAGCTGCAGCACTGCCCTAAATTAAAATTATATCAAATCATCAAAACAGCAGCTTTGTTCCCATTCAGTAACTCATGCAAAATGAATGAAGCAAACACATCTTTTTTTCTAGATAGATGATTGCACTCATTGACGTTTAGTATTGACGCGCTGTTCCAATAAAAAGTATTCCTAGAATTCTTTGCTTTCACACACATGGACATTACAAAGAGGTTTGTAGCAGCTGTCAGCGAGGCCTTATGGGTCAAAAGCTGTACGGGCTAATGGAGGGAGGTGGGAGGGCCAGAGCCGTGTTTGAGTGCCTGAGTAAACAATCGCGGGGTCGTCTGGAGTTTGAGGTGTCCGTGACTAAAAATTGATGGGGGTCTGCGGGTCCACGCTTCAGATGGAGATGGGACATTAGGCGTGGGAAACGCCACGGTCGACTTTTAACATCTTTGGGTGTGATCCATGGAAAGGCTCGAGGCGATGGAGCGGACAAGACTTACAGTGTGCTGGGTCGCGTACTGATAGCTTTGGCCAGACACAGCTGGAGATGAGAGAGAACTGGAGAATGCATGCTGGGAAGGAGAGAGTGGGCTGCTGCTCCGAGACCGGCTGTACCAAACCGATGACATGGGTGCTGTTTATTTGTACAGCGGTATTGAACATTCCCCTTTCTGCGTGTGGTATTTTAGAGATGGCGTCAAAGCAGATGAAAGTGACGTCACACTGGGGCTGCGGTGGCCACCTGTAAGTTGAAAACTAGGCTAGCCATGTAGGGATGAATATTGTGACACTGGAACACCTGTGAGCACGCTCCTCGCCTTGCAGATGGAATTTGTTTAGCCACCTTACATAATACCATGTCATGTCCTCTAACTAATTACAACTATCCCAGTCAGCTTCAGTAGATGGTTTTAGTAAGCTGCTTTATGAGTACTTTCAAAAGTCTGTACTTTTACTGAGGTTTTGCTTACTTGGGTACATCATTTACAATAAAACACCATTCTACAGAAATTGATAGTAGCTTTGTTGATATGATTAAGTATTAAACTATTAAAACAAGTCTCTAGCTTCTGAGCTACACTAAGGATGTGTCATTTAACACATATGTGTGTCTTATATAACATGCATTTGTGTTACTTTTCAATGCAAGATATGTTAAAAACAACATATGTTGTGTTAAAATGTATAGTCATCTGTTGTGTTGTAAAGTAACACAAATGTGCATTGTACCCAAGAAGACAAAAAAATGTGTTAAAAAAGTGTATGGTGGCCTGTAACTGACACAAACTATAAAGTACATTTTCATAATATAGCTGAGCAAGCTAGCTAATTAGTGTGAGTGTCTTGAAATGGCAATGGGTGGGAGATTTTGTTCCAAAACAGAGTACAGAAGGTAAACTCTGAAAGCCAGCAATAATCAATGAATGATTTGTATTGTTCAGCAACCCTATCAACCTCGCATAGATATATTAAGAGTCATCTTACAAACCTGACTTATTGCCCCTTTAAAAAAGGACCATATGTAAACTTTGGACTGACAATGACCGACCAAGTTACGCCAGCCAGTCAGGATATTTTTTAGGTTTTGACAGTTTTGGAACATGCATAAACATTTGATTATTTTAGCTTGACAGTAAACCTTTAGGTAAGCTTTTACATTTACTTCAGTCATTTCGTAAAAAAAAAAAAAAAAGTCAAATTTAAAAGTGACTTGAGTAAAATGTAACCTAAGGAACAGCTGCCAACTTTTTTAAGTCAAATTTCCAGTAGCCTTTTCACCTTTGCCTGTCAGTCTGGAGCGGAGGGCGACACCACACGCAGACTGTGAGTTTGACCCAGCCCCGGTTCCTCTGCCTGGTAGATGAGTGGAGCATCCAGCCTGGCACTGCCTGGTCTCCGGGGCGCCAGATGTCTGAGGACATATCAGTCAGCGCCGAAGCCCGCAGTCCGCAGCCCTGCCACCGGCTCTTCTGCTATCGAGGCCATCTCCTCGGCTGCTCCTCTAGAGACTCTGTGCTGTGGTGCCTTTCCATCTTGTTGGATATAAGTATGCAACATGTCAGGTTTCATAACATACGCTTTGTTATCCCACCGGTGTCCACATGCACAGTAATTATTTGCATTTTATTTCAGCTCATTGGCATCTGAAAACACCTATTTTCTCTTTGTGTTTCATGCTATGCTGTGGACATGTGACCTTTGTTATTTTTAGCTGTTGTCACATATGGGTTTGAACAGCGTAGCCTTTTCACAAATTCCTGCTAAATTAGCCTTTGATAGATTCGCCACCCCTTTGAGAATCCTGCCCCATTATGTGAGGTGATGTGCTTCCCAGAGTTGATAAACGGGTTGTGCTCCTCATCTTGTTGGCGAGAACAAATTGTGCCTGGTAATCAATGAAAATTTAATAGAGTGACAGAGAACTGGAGCCCTAACAGGCACATTATGCCATTCTTTGATGTATTTTCAAAGCCTCTTTTTATCCCTACCTAATTAATCAGTATAATGAAGACTTTTAGATGCAGTGGGTGATGTTTTAGAGACAGACATCACAGGGAAGGGACTGTACACTGAGCTCTTCATCTTCAGAGAGGAACTAGCAATCACAGGACCAAAAGGCGAAAAGTCACACAACGCCAAATAAAATCATTTGCATTGCTGCAGCTGAGTAGTGTTGGAAGATATCAGAAATTTAATTTCGAAAATCTGAGTGAAGGTTAATATGGCCCAGCAAATGAATAAAGCTGTGCGCCCATCTGCTAAAGTGAACATGGGGGGGATTAAAAATTGTGAAATGAATTAGAGGACAAAAGGGAAAAAGGTGTCATGGGCCTAGACTTGAAATTAAAACTCAAATTACAAAATGTTGGAAGTCTTTTGGAGTGGCAGAGATACTAAAAGGATTTTTTTTCTCTTTGTAGAATGGTTTGTTTTAAAGGATTTAAGTTATGGCTGGCCTGTTGCTACAGGCATTAGCTTAAATGATTGGCTGTAAATTATGATCCAGTAATGAGAGGCAGCAGTGAGGAGGGAATGAGAGTTCAGAGTACGCTGCACCTGTGTTCTGATGACATTTATCAAGCATTCTCTCCTCGTTAGTTTTGCCTAATATGTCTTTTGAAGGCTCTTATCACTTTTCAAATGTTATGCAATTTTCCTTGCGGCGAAGTCTTTGATGCCCCTTTTATATGTTGCAACAATCCTTACACAAATTGAGAAATTGAGTTCATTTTAGAGGGACTTGATGTTTCCTTAGAAGAAAACCTGATAGCCTGTAATTTCCCAGATGTCGCCTCCCTGTTTTTGCACGTCTATCCATGAAATATGCATAAATATTTACAACCATTCCTTCATAATGACACTGCTATTTTAAAACACAAAGTATTGAGTATTTGTGCAGTCACACACATGAGTTTCCAACAGCCGGACCAAGAATCAGAAGTCCTCCAGATATCAGTCACTGGCCAGTTGCCTTTTCGCCGTCCAGAGAGGTGAGGCAGCACTTCTACTCTGCCAGTGGCGATGACTGTAATCCATTTTAACAGAGTGAGCGGCCCGGGTGGCTTTCCTCCCAAGCCGCGGAGACGTCCTGTCTCGTGGTAACTTTGTCATCGTTGGGAGAGCGGGACAGGAGGTGTGGGGGCGGGTTGAAAGGGGGGAAGAGGAGAGGGTGAGCTTGTCATACGGGCCTCTTCACTCTCACACAACTGGACTACTGGCCTTGTCGCCTCCAGCTCCTGCGTCTGTTGTTGATGAGCGCCGCTGTCACTGCGGCCGTCCCCTCGTCCCGCTGAGCCGCTCCCTGGTCCTGACAGCTCCTGACAGCGCTGCAGCCCAGGCAGCGGCTCCCTGCTCACCTGAACCCACTGTCTCTCTGACACCAAGGACACATTCCCCCGACTTACTAGTCAGTAGTGCGTACCCTCTGAACCTACAAGGGTGGACATAGTAATGTTACCAAAATACCCTACTCATGTGGAAGTGCTGTGACTTTACTGAAATTTTACTTAAGTAGAAGTAAAGAAAATATATTTTTTGCACACCTAAAAGTCTTTTAGTGACAGGTGTGTAGGACAAAAACCAAAAAGGTACATACTGGGAAAGAAATCAACTGTTTCCCTGATGAAGGTCCTATGACCAAAACTTTGCAATAAAACATTATGCAAGTGTAGACAGTGTGCGGAATTATATTTCTTTCTCAGTACTTAAGTTGAAGTAAACTTAGTAAAAATTTCCAGAATGCTTTCCAGAAAGATTTGACCAACTTTTGACCAAGGAACCTTAAAAAATCTTTTTAAAATTCCTTTCTTTGGACACAACAGGCATCCCAGACCTGCGTCAAATATAGCTATAACACACTGAAAAGATTCATTATCTTTCTCATCGGTTTTTTACCCTTTCAAGTAGAAGAAAGCATGCTACTTTTCTTAAGAAAATCATATTTCTCATATATATATATATTCATGATGGAGCGATAGTGCACATTAACATTCATAGACCGGAGCTGAAAGATGGAGGAACGGACAGAGCTTGTCCATATAGACTGCTGCATTTTGGATAAGCAGTAGGGGCAAAAGGAACCTGATTGGTTGGTGCTGTGAGAATTGAACATGTACTACAGATACTAAGGTTGTGCTTAAGGTCATCAATTGGCTAGTGAATCTGTTGATGAATCCTTACCATCACCCCCTTGGTAAAATGGACTGAATGTAATGGATAGACTTCTCATCAGAGCAGAGTATCCGTCATCTCCCAGTCTTCAGAAAATGGGATGATGATTTCTGTGTGAGGATGGGACTAAAAATAGCCAATGGCATTGAGAGGCACAGTGTCTTTTCACCTCTGAAAAGGTGCTCAGACCACGGGCCATTTTTTCCCCTCCAAGTGGAGATACATCAATTGTAATGGCTCTCACTTTGGCAGCACAACTGGGAAAGCTTTAAACAGATTCGGCACCAGACAGACAGATGGCTTAACCACACAGGTCGGCGTGACAATAAAACCAGAGCCCCAAGAATTAAATCAACCCCCAGAGTAATTACATTCAAACTATTGGTCAGCCTTTTCCATTTGCTGATCCCATTGTTATCAAGGACACATCTCTTGGCCCCTGCATGCAACAGGTCCACATGTGGGAAATGTGTTTCAATCACCGATGATGTTGCGTACGAGGGCCCCATGTCACATGTGGTGATCGGGGTGAGGAGATGACATTATAAGCCAAAGGTTGACACTTAACCTGAAATGAGCAAGGACGAATATCACATCCTTTGTGAAGTTCACGAGCTCTGTCTTGTCCAACAGTGTTAGTGCATACAGAATGAGTCAGCCAGTATCTGAAAGACAGCATGAGTCACACCATGTCTGAAATTGGCAGGTGGTGAACAATCCCTAATGTACTCAAAGTGGCTATTTCAGTAACTGCACAGATCACTGATGATATGTTTATTTGCGGTTTCTCAGCTGTTCTCAGTTTTAAGGTAAGTGAATGAACGGAAAATTCCTCCTCTGAACTTAGACATCACAGTGTACCACTCCACAGTGTTGGGCTCTTTGCTTAATTAAGCCTGTGTGTTTTGTGGGGAACCTTTAGTCTTTTTTTGGGCTGTGACACTGTTCAGATGGCCCAGGGGAACCCACACAAAACCACACTGCTGATTTTTCCATTATGCTGTGAGGTGTCCAAAGATAATCCGAAGATTCAAAGCACTGCAGTGAAACCGATCCATGAAAAGAATGATTTTCTTACATCGACAAAATAAGCGCCGACATTTGCAGCAACCGACCCTATGGTGTCCTGTTTTATTTGGATAGGAAAAACGTGGAGGACTAATTAGGTGCAAATGTCCTCACTAGCACAAGCCACTCCACAGAGACCAATTGTCAATGAATTATTCAAGCTCTCTCTCCCATACACGACATCAATACTTGGCCATCCCCACCACGCTACTGTGCATTCACATCTCCACTTGCATTCTGCCACTGTGAAATGAGGGGAGTCTGAATATATCAGAAGTGCTGCTCTAAGAATACAAATCATTTGTTTCCGTCTGCTCTAGCCTTGACTATCTTCCCAGCCTCCAGCCATTTCTTTCTCAGACCCCTGTCCTCGGCACTGTAGATTTAATTAGTTCTGCCCCAGTAACCCTGTGCCTTTCTGTCTGTCTCCCTTAGGATACGGCCATGCAGCCCCCAGCACAGATGGAGGGAAGGTGTTCTGCATTCTCTACGCCCTCCTGGGCATCCCTCTCACTCTGGTCATGTTCCAGAGCCTGGGCGAGCGTATCAACACCTTCGTCAGGTACCTGCTCCACCGCCTGAAGAAGTGCCTTGGCATGCGGCACACTGAGGTCTCCATGGTCAACATGGTGACCATTGGCTTCATATCCTGCATGAGCACACTGTGCGTGGGGGCGCTGGCCTTCTCCCACTTTGAGGGCTGGAGCTTCTTTCATGCCTACTACTACTGCTTCATCACGCTCACCACCATCGGCTTTGGGGACTATGTGGCGCTGCAGAACGAGGAAGCGTTGCAGAACAAGTCCGAGTACGTGGCCTTCTGCTTCATCTACATCCTGACGGGCCTGACTGTGATCGGGGCCTTCCTCAACCTGGTGGTGCTGCGCTTCATGACCATGAACGCCGAAGACGAGAAGAGGGACGCCGAGCAGCGGGCCCTCCTCGCGCGCAACGGCCAGGCGGGCAGGCACCTCCACTACGCCGTGGACCCGGCCTCGTCCTCCTCCACGCCTTCCGGGTGCATCGGAGGCGACACGGCGGGAGGCGGCGCGGTGGGAGGAGGCGGCGGGGGAGGAGCGGCGAGCCGAGGTCTGCGTAACGTTTACGCCGAGGTTCTCCACTTCCAGTCCATGTGCTCCTGCCTGTGGTACAAGAGCAGGGAGAAGCTGCAATACTCCATACCCATGATTATCCCGCGAGACCTCTCCACCTCGGACGCCTACATGGAGCAGGGAGAGGCGTTTTCCAACCCCCTCCACTCCAACGGCTGCGTGTGCAGTCTGCAGCGCCACTCGGGCATCAGCTCGGTGTCCACCGGCCTGCACAGCATCAACACCTACAGAGGACTCACGAAACGCCGCAGCTCCATCTAGAGACCGGGAGGACTTAATGCTTTAAATCAAGTCCCACTTCTGTCTATCATGTGGGGAGGACTTTGCTACTGTGGTACTAGATTAGCTATGTCAGGGGAGCACAACTCCAGTCCTAAAGAGACCCAGTCCTCCTGGTGTCGGCTTTTTTCTGGTACTGAACAGCCTGGTGCCTGCCTCTGTGTGCTGCACTCTGCTCTAGTCTTCAGACTCTAGCCATATACTGAACTTCCATTAGCCTGTAAGCACAAACCATTTAGGACTAAGGTAGTTACTGATGTCATTGGTAAAATAATGCTAATGGTTGTTTAAGAAGTATGTGCATTCATTACTCAAAGTCTGAATCTGTTACTGTTAAAAGGCAGGGAAAAAAAATAACATGTGAGGCTCTCTTGGACCAAAGTTCTGCACCTCTGAATTCATAATATTGAATTCAATGTTTTCAGCATTCACTGACCCTTTTGCCGTGAGATTGACTTAAATCTTGTTCCAATATGACAAAGGACATTTTACACTGTGAGAGATATTTTTATGAGGGACCGAGGGAGTATGAACTGTATATAATGATCCCCTGAGAAAAAAAACAGAACTTTATTTTATTGGAGAGTTTGAAAGTCCGCTTTTTCCACAAAGACTTAAAGGAATCTTCAGCTGTAAGTATTATACTCACTGCAACGAAATGAAAAATGTGTATATATTTGGACACTTCATTACTGTAGTTGTTAATGAGGGAAAGCCTATTTTTTCAGTGAAAGTTTTCAAGAGCAACTCAGTCTATTCTTCTGTGTGTCTCTAACTGCAGTTCAGGTTCAAGCCAAACTTTTGATCTACGTCCGTTTTCCTTTCAAGAGAAAACTTACATTTCAGGCATTTAACTGACACTTTTGTCTAGAATGACTTACAATGAGTGAGCAGGTAGGGCTTCAAGGACACTTTGACGGGACACATGACCGTTGCAGGGGTCGAACCTGTGACATCGCGGACGCAGGACGGTCTCTCTAACCACTAGGCGACCCTGCCACCCCTTTCAGACCTCACAGTTGTATTTTGTACAAATCACTCTGAATTTCTTTTTAATTGTTTCTTCCCGTGTATCAACCTGTTTTATGTACTTGTCTGTTTGTCATATATGTTTTCATATAGCACAACTATATTCTGATAGTTTAACTTAGAGCATGTAAGCTCACTTTGTGCATAGTAGACAGTCTTATCTTATTCACTGCTGCACTTTAGAAGATTGTTGTATATGCTTTAGGGCACTGGAACTCAGTGCACAATATTGATTTTTTTTTTTTTTTTTTTTAATGGAATCACATTATGTTTTGTTATGTAAATGATATGCCCTAATTAATTATTTCTTGTGTTATCAGTCTGAAATGTTTGACTAAATACATTACTGATGATTGAGAATAGTTATGGGTAGTGCACCTCACGAATAAAGGGCCTCAAAGTTTGCACCTCATGCACTTAGGGGGTCTCTGCTCCAGCCCCACCTAACACACTTGATTCAGCCAATTGAGGTCTTTATGCAGTGTTAACTTTTGGTTTTTGTTTTAGCTTTTTGACTGAAATGTTTATCAGTTTTAGTCAAGGGTTAGTTATGTAATCCATTTTTGTTTAGGTTCTAGTTCAAAATGTCTCAATATTTTAGTCTTGTCACCTTCATTTCAGTCATTGTTTCCATCCTATTTTTCTACTGAAACATTCATATTGGCTGCAACATGCCCATTAACAGTCTTCAGAATCTCTCAGTGCTCTATGGAGGGACTTGCACTATGTGTGTGAGAGCTGGGGTGGGGCAACAGGGTGAGAGGTGGAGAACATACATGTACGCTCTTTCTTCAATCGTGATCTAACAGAATTTAACACAAAACGATATCAATTTGAATGTCCATTGGTCAAATAATTTCGGTCCCGTCACATCATTGTTGACGAAAAATGCACATTGTTTGGAGTTAATAGTGTTAACTTGCTGCCGAGGCTTAGATGTGCAAAATATGGCTGTTGCGTAATCCCTCTAGTAATCATTTTTGTCAACAAAATTTACTGAGTGCTGGAATGGAGCCAAGGCCTGCAGTACTGGGGATAACTACACCTAAAATGTGGGGACATCAAAACAATTCACTGGATTGACTATTTGGGATTATGTCATTTCACATTCATTTAAAGACTGTAACACGCTATTTCTATATGAGTTGAAATAATTTATCATTCTGTCATTTGTTAATCAAATTTTCTAAATAAAAATATAAATTGATTATCGGTTGCATAATGCCTGCCTGCTTGTTTTATTTCAAGGACAACAAAGAGATTGACAAGGAATCCCAAACTTGATTCACTTATCAAAATCTGCAGGTGACTGGCGTGTTTGAATAATAAGATTCACAGCGTTCTTCAGCTGTCTCAAGGGGAGCGGACTGATGCAGCACAAGGCGCTCCATTAACTCTCCTGTGGCTTCAGCATCTGCTGTGATACATCTTCCGTCCGTCTGCACACACACGCTCTGACATCGCTCCTGGAAAAACTAGAACTCAACTGAAGTTGGAACAACAAGACGGCCTCTGTCAGACAATGGAGTTGACTTTGTTTTATTTACCTTGGCTTTACCAGAATCTCCATTGCTTTCACAGAAGATACTGACACACTGGGTTCAATGATGGACAGTGGGTTATATACATTATATCCATATATATACTGTACATTCAACACTCAATATTCTCTAGCTCAGTACGATCAGGCAGTGTAGTACAGTGTGGTATAAAGAGATAGGTGAAGTGTGTGATCTGCAGTGCATTGGCCCTCTGTACCATGAAGATATTAATACTGAAAAGAATGAGTTGCATTAAACAATCATAATGATTGAAGAACCCACGCTCCTGAGAATGAAAATTGCAGGTCCTGAGAAATTCACACACTGCTGAATAATGGATAATAATGTTCCACAAAGGCGTAGAAAAAATAGATTTTCTTTTGTTTTTCATTTCAGATGCTACAGATTAAAAGTGCGTATTGCTTGGGTGCAGGAGCGCTGCATTAAAACTTATGTGAAACATTTCGATTACATCTTCCTCAGTGACACAGTATCACAGGCAAACCAATCACAGTATATATAGAATACACTAGGGATGGGGATGGGACGATATGCTTATCTCATGTTATGATTCAATACATGATATGGGGTTCACGATTCCATAGAACCACAATACGATGGAATAAATAAAAGTTCAATGACAACAAAGTCTGACTGTGCAGAATTATGATTATTTCTGAGCCACAAAGTAACGGCATTGGCTTGCTAGAATGTAAACAACAATTTAAAAATGTCATTACGAAGTGCAAATAATAGAATCTGGATGGAGAGCTTGTGAAATTGTGATGGGCAAGCCGTCTCATTTGTGATTACTACAGCAGAATAAAATGCAGCTAATATCACGATTAATTTTTCTGCCCCCACGATACATATTGTCACATTTTTATATTGAATTTCGATATATCGTCCCAGCTGAATTCATCGAAATTTACATTACCGACCATCACTATTGCTCTCATCATGGTTAACCTTGTAGGGAATGCAATGTTACATAACCATGGCCAGGCCAGGGTCACCCTAAGTGTACTCACCCCTGTTATGATACTTATTATGTAACTTCATCACAGCATCACAGTCCTACCTTTATTGCTGCAAACCACATAGCCTCTCTTCCGCTCTACTTCTGAAGTGAACTCGCCCCGCCATTCAGCTGAGCTCTTGCTGCGCCCCGTGCCATTACCTTGCATCACTCACCCGGCTTGACTTGACCCGTAACAACGCTCTCCAACTCAGCAGCTATACGGTGTTCCTCCACAAAGTCACTGAGGCTGCTTGTTCCAAATCACCTACCGCTCTAGACCAGCAGTGTCCAACCATGAGCCATCAGGGCCTGAGAGTCTGCAGGTTTTCATCCCAACCAAAGACTATACCAACTGATTTACTGATTAGCTTCAACCAGAGAAAAGGAAGAAGTAATCAATTAAATCATTTGGTGTACTAATTGGAATGAAAATTGGACACTTCTGGTGTCGACGCTTACATGCAAACCCCGGAAAATTGTCTGAAAGAAGGTTTTTTAACACTTATTTTACATTACTTTGCTGATCATGCATGTTCTTTTCCAGCACTGCTCCCCCTCCGCTGCCAAAATCTCTAACCTGGCAGCATGACAGGTCACCAAAACTCTGTCCAATAAACAAGCTACTTGTGAGTCCATGTGACTTTTGTTTACAAGCCCTGACTCACTTGTAATTGGGCAGTGTGAACCTAAACAAAACACATACCAAAATGCAACAGAGTCAACTTTTCCACTATGATTCAGCGCAAAGAAAACAAACCGTAGGTGTGATCGCACCCTCGCACACATTTTGACAAGTGGCGGTTCAGTCCCAGTCCTGTCCCGCTGCCACTGGAGGAGCAGGGGATTAAGCTCCTTGCTCAAAGATGTCTTAACGGCGGTTGTTGAAGGAGAGGAGAGCATTACTCATTCACTTTCCCCTCCCAGATTTCCCCAGCCATGCAGCAACCTTCCAGTCACACCAGTCTTTATTTTAAAAGTGCATTAACAATAGCATAAAAAACGATATAAAAGAGTGCAATACAGTATATACTCCACTGCTAACTGTAAGACACTGATCACAAGGTGTACTGATTTCTTGCCTCAGTTACTGGCTAATTTTCCGGCCTACTTTCTAATTTTAGCTTCTTCCTCACTTCAGATAAAGAAAAAATTCCTAGAAGTGAAATATATATGAGAAATAATATTCTAGGCCATTTGGGTCAAATTGCAGAAGACAGTCAGTGTTTTCCGGTGTAATGAGACAGTGGTTATATGGAGCATTTCTGTGCTACAGTAGGCCTATATTGGTGATGGAAGCTTTTTCTATCACCAAGACGCCAGCTGGAAAGGGTCATCTTTACCTCTCGTCTTGTTCAATTGTAAAAAAAAAAATTCATATGGGACTGAGAAATCACTGCACTGTCAAATCAGGACATTGATTTTGAGAGACAGAGAAGTGGCTGTAAGTTAACCAGAAGGAAAAGCAATCAAAAGGGGAGGTGGGAGAAGTAATATGTCCCTCCTAACCAGAGCAAAACAGAATATACAGTTATTTTTTCATTTTCTGTGGTATTTGTGGCTCAAACTGTGAATTCTCACTGTTTAGTTTTCTCTTTTTTGCTTCTTAAATGTACAACCAGCATTTACTAACGCACAACGCCTCATTTTCACCTCTCCCTCCGTCTCCCTCGCCCTTTCCCTCGCACTCCTTTGTCCGCCGAGATTGGCAACTTTGAGAATACGCTGTTATTATTCCACAGAATAATCTCTGGATGAGTCCTTTTGAGAGGTAGCAAAGCATATTCATTGGAATAAATGAAAGTGGAGAGGGTGACGGTGGTTCAGCTTAGCGGGTGCCGGGCTATTATTCCTTGCCTTGCTCCATTTTAATCTTTCCAGAGCCTCCACCTCTGCCGGTCCAGTGTTCAGTTCCTCTTACATCTCAGTTCCATGCATTAAGCCAACTCATTTTCCACAGGAGACAGAAAATATGTCCGTCTGCCAGGACCTTTATCTGACTAGCAGGGAATGCCATTAATGGCCCGCTCCGCTCCGCTCTCCACGCTGCTGTTAATCACAGGGAGAGGAAACGTCCTTTCGTGTGCTACAAACCATCTCTCCTGAAGAATGGGACAGGATGCTGTCTATTAACCTGCCATGTCAACATTACAAGTTGCCCGCTTTCACTCCAGTCCCATGTTTTCTTGTCAGTCACTGTGTGGTATTTGATCTCTCAAGCACCGGCCGCTTGATTTGCTTTCTTGACACGAACGGGGAAGGGACACTTAAAAATGTCGCACTAATTCTTGCAGCTTACAAAAAACATCTACAAGATGTCAGCTTTTAAACAGACAGAGCTGCACACGCATTTGAAATTACGATTTCTCTCTCTCTCTCTCTCTCTCTCTCTCTGTCCCCAGCTGGACAGGGTCAATGTTGACTGTTGAGATTGGCCCTCCAGAAACTAGCTTCACTAGTAGTCTCTCTTTATGCTGTTTAGCATTACTGACTTATTTATTCTTACCACAGTTATGTGGAAGTTGACACAGCCAACATTGTTACAGGCTATCAAAGCTACAAAGTAAATGATTCCCAGCAAACATTTTGACATTGAATGGATGTGGATAATGACAGCCTGCACCAATGTGCAAAACCTGTGTAAATAAAATATGGCGGCAAAATGAAAGTTAGTTAGATGCTAATGCATTGTTCTGTGAAATCAGAACCTAAATATCATTCTGATATCAGTTCAAATGTTTCCAAAGCTGCTTTAATGTGATTTTTTTTAACCTCTCTTGCTCTCCTTCACCACAGCAAAGTGGCTGCAGGCATTATAATGGTACTGAATGTTTGGTTTCTCAAGACAAAGAGATGAAGCCCAAAAGCCTCTTAACCATGTCTCTGTCTCTGCCTCTGTCTCTGTTTCTCTCCCTCTCTCTCTCTCTCTCTCTCATCCCTGATTTCCTGCTGGTGCCTTTGTGTGTTGAGGACCATTTGGCCCAAGTGTGGAAAGCAATCACACGAGGAACCCACTTGGTAATGCAGATGCTTCGCGCGTACTGTAGGACCGAGTGTATGGGTCAGAGATACAGGGTGAAGGTTATCTTAGACAGTGATAGATAGGATTTAATGGCACACTTTCCAATAACATTCCCAGTGAAGTCAGAACACATTGACCCGATTCCAACTTGTGCAGCACTACTGTTCACTCTAATTTCACACCTGAATCCACTGGACACGCTGGTTCAGAGCGGTTGAGCTTCGATGTTTCAGATCAGCTGCACTGCGATTATTTTAACTGATGCAGAGAGAAAATGGCATCCAGCAACACGGATCCTGGGGAGGGTCTCATCTTATGCGATGGTCTGACATTAGTGGCGTTACATAACCGCGACCTCCGGCTCTGCTGCCGCCTGACTCTGGTACAGCTACACAACCCACCCCAACCCCCCACTCCCCGACCCCCCCGCCCCGCCTCGCCTCACAATCATTCTGCTTGCGTGGCTTCAGACACGAGCCAAGCTTTGTGACCAAACAAGCTTTTGGCACTTGCTGAGATGTTCTTCTGATCAGTTGATGCGGTCAGCTGAGATGGACTAGCAAGCCAGTGCAGAATGAGAGGGCAATGTTAGTGTTTTCACCACAACTAGTGACACAGCGGTAAATAAAAATGTGGGTAAACTATCGCCTCCAGTCAGTGATCAACATAAGGCAAAGAACCACCATTAGAAAGAAAAATCAACTGTAGTTTCAGAAAAGCATTATTTTTTTTCCTTATAACTCACATCAGTTTGATACTACTTACTATGATGTGTCATATGAATTTACCATAAATGTCAACCCTGTAAAGGCTGAAATTCTGGTAAACTGAGTTTCTGTGGATTTATCTTCTGCTACATCTCTGACCACAACCCAGTTGAAATTTCAGTAATGCTTGCAGCTAGTGGTGCTGCGGTAAATAAAAAGTTGGCTCATAAGGTGAACAGCCAGCAATATAAATTTAAAGAAAAGAGAATCAGTCTGAAGCAACTAACTGTGAGGTATACTATAAATCCATATGCTAAAGATTTAATTCAGCTCATAAATGCAAGTAAACTCTATTTCAAAACTAAACTCACTCAAAGTGAGTTTAGGTTTGTTTACCTCCACATGTATCCAAGGGCCCCCAACAGGTGGGTGCCTGACTCACCTGTCAAGCATCAAGTGGTCCATACTGAAATACAAAACTGCCCCTCAGCAGTCTGACCTGTAAAGCCTTGAAGAACGCAAAATCAATGCAGTTGCGAATGAAGAATATGTCTTCAAAGATTGAAATTGTGTACTCACCAGGGAACAAGCAATTAAACTGTCAAGGGAGTGTGTGTGCACACTGCTGTTTCGCCTCTCTCTCTGTCCGTCTCTGTCCGTCTCTCTCTCTCTTTCCTCCTTGTTGGATAATCTTTTATTTATTGTAAAATGTGTTTGTTGTTGCTGTGTCTGTAACTAAATGTGCTGCTGCTGTCTTCGGCAAGTCAGCTTTGAATAAGAGATCTTTGATCTCAACAGAGCTAACCTGGTGAAAGTTAAATAGGTGGAAAAAACTTGTACTTATGTCAGACTTTACTGGTTAAAGCATCTGGTGTTGGATCATCAGTGAGTCTGTGCGTAGACCAAATCCATGGGTAACAGGGAGGCTTGCCAGGTTGATTTGATAGAGCAGCACTGCAGAGTGATAATCAAAAGAGATCTTGACAGCCATCACACATCTGAAACCACTTAGCTCCTGCATTAGAAAGGACACCACTCTCAATTCAGAATAAGTGGGGTTCTACTGCAAAAGGCTGTAGATTAATTTTAGGAAAGCAATCCTTACCTGAAGCTTATTCATTCTCATTCTGTATCTCCATTCAATATACAAGATCCAGGCTGTAAAATTGATTCACTATCTTTTAGAGCATATCAAATTTCATTTAATTCTTTTGCTGTCAATCATTTTGAGGGAGTGGATGTTTTGTAAATGCTGGATATAGTGCTGTTATTAGTAAATCAGCTTTTGTGAATGTAATCAAGCGAAAAGCTTACCTATTCCTCCTGAGACTTTGCTCCTCTCAGTGTATATCATGGTGCACTGAGTTCAAAAGTGAAAAAAGCAGCACCCTCTCTTTCACCAGAGTAGACAGAGCTTCAGGGAGCTTCTGTCATTGTCAACCTTGGAAACTCAACTCTGCTCTGACAGCTAAATAAAGGTTCATTGTTTTTTATGTCCCTGGCATATGTCTAGCCGATCTGATGCGAGTCTCAGAAGTGAAAAAATAGGTTTAAATCAGAATGGGAATCAATATGTGTTTGTCATGGAGATGTATTGACAGCGTACATTGTAACGCAGCACATGCTGACACGTCCTACAAGGACAACAGGACCTCACATTTAGTGTCAGACAGTGCAGCACACGCCAAAACCGATTTGCTGCTGTATGCTTCGGGTGCAGACCGGCACAGCAGGGAACAGCCTTACCGCAGATGCTGCTGCATTTCAAAGCATGACAAGAAATCACTCGGATGCATACAGTCCCATTTGCTTCTTGCTCTGGTGTGTGTAAATGAGTGAAATAGCTCTCGCAACCTTGATGGCACCGTTGCAATTGTGCCCCCTTGTTTTTTTTTTCTAGAAAGAACCGCTGAGAGCCTCGGAAATGTTTCTGACTTCAGCATGGATTAGCGTCAAATCTGCAGTGCTGCTCCTGTGTCACTTGTGATTAGGTGTCCTCCTCGAAGATCTGGAGGAAAATTCGCCAAGCACCCCTCACAACCCCACACACCCAACACACCCCGGTCATGTCGCGGAGCTCCTCGCCGGTTAGATAACCGGCCTAGATAGGAGCTGGAGTGATTGTTGTGAGATCCATACGCAGCGCTTGTGTAAGATCAGCATGCAACAACTAGGAGTGTGTTCTGGACAGTGAGATGACACGTCAGAGAGGCAAAGATAATGCTAATGCTAATACAAGGGATGGGACGATATATCAAAATTCAATATATTACAATGTAAAAACGAATGAGCTCCATTTTATTCTGCTGTAGTAATCACAAAAGAGACGCTTCACATCACAATTTCTCAAGCTCCCCATCCAAATTATATTATTTGCACTTTGTAATGACAATTTTAAATTGTTGTATGTTATTTGCATTCTAGCTAATTCCATTGCTAGAAAGATTCATAGCTCAGAAATAAACATAATTCCGCACAGTCAGATTTTGTTGTCATTGAACTTCTATTTATTACATCGTATCGTGGTTGTATCGAATCGTGAACCCCATATTGCGTATCAAATCGTATTGTGAGATAAGTATATTGTCCCATCCTTAACTAATACTAATGCTAATGCTAATGCTAATCATCATCATCATGTAATTGTAGTTGGCATCATAATAATCATATATGTAAACCGCTTTTCATAAAAGAAAAAGAACAAAACACAAACAAAACCACTATAACCATAATAGAGGGAAGTCTTGTAGGGTAGCCATAGAACAATAAAGGTTTCATTTAACTTAAAAAAAAAAAGGCCTTGTCTTCCTTTTTTCAAGCATTCTTTTACCTTTAACTTCAATGAGCACCTTTTGTTGCAAACAGAAGCATAAAGCAAGAACACACTCTGGTATCACGACAGGACCTGTTGTGCCACAAAACAGCTATTATGCAATCAAATTTCTTCTAATCGAACACACTTACACTTACAAACTTCACATATAAATGCTACACACCTGAAGTGTTTCACAAGAGAGAGCTCCATGTGCTTAAGAGGGGCAAAAATAAAAAATAACAAGGCAGCGGAGGCGGTCAGACAGCGGCCCTTGTTTTCTGTCCCAGGATTATTTTACATCTCATTGTTCCTTCACTGAAATCTCTCCGGGGGACGAGCCGCTCCATGGTTTCTCATGAGCCAATTCAGCGGTCTCTTCCGGCCACGCAGGGACTTAAGAGAGGAGCCACTTCCAGCCACTGGCACACCGAGCACCGCTGGAGAGAGATTGCATAACTAATGGCAGCCTTCTGCGGCCGAGGCTTTATCACAGCAACTGTCTTGGTCTGATGCTGATACAGTAGGCCGAGTAGAGAGAGAGAGAGAGAGAGAGAGAGAGGAGGTTAGAGAGAATCAGAGTGGATGGGGATGACAGCGGGTCACAGGTCAGGGGTTCTTGCCTCAAAGACATTTTGTCACTTTTTTTTAACGACACGGAATATCAAAGCGTTTTAGTAAAATTCTGCAAAGCCAACAGTAGTGTTGCTTTGCAGGATAAAGGGTCATGTCCCGCGGTAGTTAATTGTGTCACGGATGGAAGAACATCTGATTATACAATATTTTGTGGCTTGTATTACTTTTCTGTTGCTGTCAAAGAAACTGAATGTAATGCCATGTCTGTAATGATTTCTAAGGCAAATTATATGGTCAAATATCAGGGAAATAAAAGTCTTCCTGGCAATTATATCCGTCTTTGTATTTGGAATAATGCAGTGTACATTTATGTATGTAAATACATCACAAACAGGTTCTTGCTTAGGGTTTGGTATATTTAAGAAGCTGTTGTCCATTAAAATCTAACCAGTCCTGAGCTTTAAGGTCACCAAGTATCTGCTATGGCAGATTTACAGTCCAGACAAATGAGGTGATCTCACCCTCAGACAAGGAGGAATCTGTCCCTGTATTATCGTGGCCAAATATGGGCTTGGGCTCCTGACCTCTCTTGTGTGCCTGTAAGTCCAAAACACTATCTTGTGAAGATGATTGCTCTATCATGGAAGAGCAACAAAGATTATCTCATTTCGATTTCAAACGCACTCAAAAAAGTGAGGTTTCTATATATATTTTGGCTGGACATGTGCAGCCTTCGTCCCTTGTTTATAATCGTTCCATCTGCTAAATTTGAGCTTCCGCTAACAAATAAGCTTTCCAAATTTTTTTTCCCAATGGTATGGCTCTTCCTGGAAGTGTTTGTCTAAAGAGCTCATGCTTAGCTGCTGCATACTCTCAGGTCTTGTATAAAAAGTTTCAGTCCAATAAATCACTATGTAAACAATGCCACTAGTAGGGAGACAGTGTTTCAATAGAGAGCACCATACTGCAGCTACAGATTGGGCCTGTACATCTGAAACTGATGAGACTAATATGACAACTACTACAACTACTACTGCTAATAATGATAATAACAACAACAACACTTTCTAGACTCGTCTAGCCTCTACTGACAGTTGCCTCATTTACATTTTTGGATCAGGGAGAGAGATGCAGAGCTTTGCCCTTTAGACAAAAAGTGCCTCATAATAACCTTTACATGAGTTTAAAGCAGAAAGCACCGGTTTCATTACATTGTGCCACTGTCGCCACTCGCTGTATGTCAACAAGCACCTGAGCTTGGGAGCGTTAGCGGTGACAGAGTTCCATCCAGTCTGAGTCCCTCTTCAATTTGAACGCATAAAGTCCAGCGAAAGGGCATCCAGGAATATGTTGGTTGGCTCGCCTGTGAGCTGGAAGAAACCGTTATTACAATGATTCGGAGTGATTGTTGACATATTCTCCAAAAGGTTAGGAAGGGCTGTCACTGCCATTACATGCTGCACGTTTCCAGCCGGCAGGAAAGGATTGTACCCAGAGATGCGCGCACATGTGTGTGTGTGTGTGTGTGTGTGCTTGTGCTTATACGTTTACGCATGTGGGCTTCGCTTATAGGCCGTGAGAGACGACTATAGGAGCTGCGGCACTCGCTCATCCCACCGGTGATGAGAGGCTTGAAGCAGCAGGTCTGCGCTCTCATGGGATGACGGCAATGGAAAACTCCCATCAGAGACTGTTTTTCTCCACTTTTCCAGTACTACTGTTTGATTGCTTAAAGGGGCGATAGGTAGCGATCATAAGATTTCTGGCTTTCAAGTGAGTGAGCGATCGGCATATTTCAACACAACACATTTCATTCTCAAGCCAAAAAAAAAGCAAACGACAAAGCGGTATGATTATTCCAGTATTGTGCATGGGGATATACTGTATTTTCTCTTCACTGGACATTTCTGTTGGATCTCTGCTCTAATTAGCTAGCTTACTCGTCTCTAATGTGACTTTATTGCTTATGGCAATTACAAGCTACAGTAGCTGAAGGGGATGGGGAGGGGTGGGGGGGGGGGGTGGAGGGGACTGTGCCAGAGAGCAATCAGTGTTGTTGCAATTCCTACTGGTCGCCACTAGAGGTCGATAGAAGTCATAGATTACTTAATGCCCCTTTAACCCAGTTCTGAAGCTATGATGTCATCATGAACCAAAGTTTAGTCGGCATGGTGCTATTACCGTAATTGCAATCCTTTGTAATTAGGTTTTGTGGTGTTACCCAGGTAGACAACAGAATAGAATAGAATAGAATAGAATAGAATAGAATAGAATAGAATAGAAGTAAAAAAGAAATAATAGACATCAAGACCAGTGTAATTATTGAATTTTAAATTTGATCCTATACATATACCATTAGTGATAGTAGTGAACATTTTCAATATGTTGTTGTCATGGAAGTCTCTGCTTTTCAGTGAGCAATGGAGGGAAAAGAATACAAGTAAAAAAAAAAGAAGAAGAAGAAAGCAATTACATTGATTAGAGAGGCTGGGAAAGTCATCAAACAGGTCTTGGAAGATGGAGCTTAGCAGCAGACTTGATTAGGTTAAGGCCACTATTTCCTAACTGCCATCTGCTTTTAACCCTTATTTAACCAGCCATGCTCACTATAAGACCAGTGTGTTTTAGTAAAGGCCTGAGGAAACTGTGGGCTTATGATTTGATGTCTGGATGTGTTTTTGCACTGAAACCATGTTCAGTTTCACCATCATAGTATATTCTTTATAAGCCAATTAGGCCACTGCTGCTCAAGTATGCCACCACAGGCTCGTTTAGAGACTCAGTGCAATTAAGATAAGGTTTTGGCATTTAGTTGAAATCAAAAGCCTGCATGGAGCCATTTAACAGCTATGACGGGCAAAAACAAGTTATTCATCTCTGGATTCAAACCAAGTCTTCAAACACAAGTCTTGTATAATTCATCCACAAGCTGATGATCAGTTTCATAAATAACCTTGCTGACGTGTAACTGGTATAATCATAATCTGATTACAGAAATTACAGATGCTGTTAAAAATATTAAAAATGTGAGTCTGATTACTCAAATTTGAAAGATATTTAAAGGGGGAACAAATCAAATTACACAATTTGGTAGAATAAATTGTTCATTCTAGGTATTGATTGCTAAGTCATCCACAAGTAACTAAAGGTAATCAGATTACCATAGAGAATTTGAGTATTCCAGTAGGTTTGTTCTGCAACATGTTATATAACAGCGTGCAGCCATACGCTCACTGTTGATATCTATGTAAAGTATGCATAGGTGAGCATTGCTGAGCAGTGATCATGAATAATTCTCTGGTCAGTTCAGCGTGCAGAAAAGTTAACAAATTACCCATGAACCTTTTAATAAACGCTGACCCGGGTCGATCTGCTCGGCTGACCTTTCAGTGGCCTCGCACGAGCTTTCTGCACCGATCCTCCACCACCTCTCCCTCCCTCAGGCCCGACCTCACACCACTGGAGGTTAGCTGTCAATCAAATGTTTCCGGGCCATCCGGCGTGAACGCTTCTGGCCGCTCATATTTCTTTCATGGCCGTCGCAGACGTTGTGGCTCTTGAGGGGCGCGTTTGAAGAAGAACAGGTTCACTGCGGTGGATGTTTGTCAGAAAGCCTACAGTATATACATTTGGTGCAGTGTAATGTAATCAAAGAGATAAAATGTTGCACATCTCTGCCTTCTTTAAACATGTTTGCATTTTTAGAGATGTTCTACTCTGCAAATGTAATCGCTGGCACTTGCTCTTCTGCTCTAACATCATCCAACAAGACTCTTCCGAGGTATCTTAGTTAAAGACATTTCCTACAATTAATTCTATAAGACAGGGACACAGAAATATCTATTCATGGGAGGGTGAGGTTAGTCCTAATTTTGAATCATGTTATAGAGCAGAATAATAAGTGTAAAGTGTTTAGTGGTGAGAGCAATGAGTTGTACTGCTGCCTGTGAAGAATAGAGAGATGAGCTATGAACTATCTGGGAAGTTGCCAGAATCCGGTTTAGGACTCTGTTGCACCAGAGGAGTGAAACAAGGAGGAGAGGTCACAACAAGTAGCCAAATAATATATCTTTGATCATCAAGCCAGAAAGAAAAACAAACACAGCAGTTCATTTCAATATCTTTTTCAGTGGTAGTTTTTAGCTGAATAGCACCTATGGATAAATTTGTAAAACACCTCCCTAACTGTATTCAAAATCAGGTACGTTGATTGGATGGACCAAAACTTTTTTATTGCAGGTTTTGAACCAGATTGTCCTAGTAAGATATCACACAAGGGACAGTGACAGACAGTGTCCCTATGAAAAAAATGAATGCATGTTCCTATTTTCAGCAAGTGAGGCCACTCTGAGGGGGAACTACTGCGGTTCAGCTTTCAAATCCAACATGGTCTGTTTGGTCTTTGACGCCCCCTACTGTTCATTAAAATTCTGTGATTGCCAATGACGACCATATTGCTGCCTTCAATGTCCCCTCGTAAACTTCTGATTTCGAGATCTGAGGTCATAAATCAGACATGTAATTGATGTATCAATTCAAGAGGCATTAAGTAACCTATGGCCTTTATCGACCATTGATAGAGTCATTCTGGCAACTGGGTTGGATAGAAAATGTATAGTAAAATGAAAAAAAAAAAAAAAAAAAAAAACTCAACAAAAATAGATAGAATTTGTAATAGATGTAAGACACTAAAAAGAACCGAGATTTACAGGTGGAATATCCTACTTCACATGTAAGGCTGCTATCTTGGACATCTGCTAACTTGGAGTCAGGTAGAGGCCAAAGGCAATATGCTGAATCCTTTTGGGCCTGGTTATTAATTCATTGATTTGTTTGTTTATTTATTTACTTATTTATTACAGTGTGATTAGTCTATCATACTGGATGATTTAACTACCTAAATAATGATTTAACTGCCTAAATTTCACAAATAGTAAACTGACTATTTTGTTAGCTTCGATAAACATTTATCAAAGTTACAAAAACATACAGCTACTGGATAGTAATTGTATTAGCAAGTACACTCAAACTCGCTGTCTTTTTAAGTCTATCATAACTTAAACTCACCGCTCATTCTCCTTCTATCATCTTGTAATAGGTCGGTTTCTCTTCTGCGCATGTGTCAGGTAGAGGGGCCTGAGTGGTGTTGGTTGGTGCGGAGTCCTTTGTTGGGTCGTACAAGTGCGCTGAACTCGATATTTCCGACGGCACCTGAAGGCGACATGTGGTCAGACGCTCGTAGTTGTTTCGCTGAAGGCGCAGCCGCCCGGTCAGCTGACTCAACATTGTCATGTGGTGTTTGCAGGCAAGGAGATCCCAGAGAGAGTAAATAACAACCTGGGGTCCCTAACAAAATACGCCTTGGTAGTTGTCTGTTCCTGGTTTATCACATTCACGCGTCCAGCATGGCGTGGACAAAGTACCAGCTCTTCCTGGCGGGACTTATGCTCACAACTGGCTCTATAAACACATTATCGGCAAAGTAAGTAGAGGCTAATATGAGGTATCTTTGTCGTGTGTTTGTAAAGTCATTTTCACTTTCTGCTGTTGGAGAACTAGCTAGACAATAAACATAGTGTTGTAAAACGGAGCTGGGATAACGTTTGTGCTTAAAATCTATATTTTCATTAACAAGAGAGCTTGTCAGCTAAATAACCAAATTATGGTAGCGTATTGCACTGTTACAAGGTGTTATTAACAGAGAATCCATTCGTAGTTCAGCTAACTTTATCTAGGTGTTAACATGTAGCTAGTTAACAATAAGCTAGTGACCCTTACACAGCCTGTGCTGACCGAGCTAGCTAGCTTTACAGAGCCGTCTGATATCAGGCTATATACTGCTGGTGGATAGGCGTTTTTATCAAACTGAAAGTGGAATGATCAGCTATGTGTATTATCTCTGTTTAGAAGCTAATCTGTGAGTAAAGACAGACATTTCTGCCTTGTTTACAGACTTGATAAGATTACTGCCTGGAAGCAACTGTTGTTGGATTGACAGACTTGTAAAATTGCCTTATCTAGGGTCAAAATGCTGCAGCACCCACATGAGATTCCCAAAGTTAGCTAAGGTTAGCTCCTCAAATGGACAATGCCATGATCATGAGCTATCAATATTAGAAATTCACTTTAATGGGCCGTGGCTCAGGTGTTCACGCCCAGTCAGAGGTAAGTAATGGACTGTCAGTCTTGTTTTTTGTTAGGCAATAGCTCCCGTGACAAATGAGTCACCATATATTTAAGTCTTCCCTCACTAATGTCACGACAGGGAGAGGTGGGAGGGCAACTTGCCATTTCAGCAAAACCTTTGTAAAAGTTAAGCTTTTTTACTTCTCCTATAACCTGTGATGTCAGCTCTCTACCGCCTGCCACGCAAACGTTCAGTCTAGTTGTACTTCTGCTACTCTTTGCCTTAGTATGGATTTTGTCAGCAGAACAGTAGCTATGAATAAAGCCTTAAGTACATCCTGTGCTGTTTATGTTAGTTTAAACTGCGTCATGTTTCTCACAGCAGAACAGAGAGTGTAGCAGTAGAAAGATCAGGTTTCACTACAGTCACGTAAAAGCAACCACTTCACTGTGCTGCTTCACTGGCTATAACGCCCTAAAACTGCGATCGGTTACATCACGTCGGCCTGTGCAGGCTGATAGGCTTGGTAGCAGTTCCCTCTTTCCCTCCATGCAAGATGATTATAACAAACCAACAAGCGCCATATAAACCTACTCTAATCCAAATCACAAACACAATTACCACAAATGACTGTTATCAACCAGCAAGCCCCCTTTAGTTTAGTATCAATGGGTCCCAAAGCTGTTGTATGTGAAGGAAGGGCTGTGTCATCACTTTTAAGGAGCACATCCCCTTGTCTTGCATATTGACCCAGACGGGACGCTCACATGCCAGTCATGCTTCTTCTGATTGTCTGGCTATAAAAGTCAATGGATTACACAGGCACTCACTAACCTGTCTGACTGCACAGTGTTTTACATGAGGGCAAAATGAAACCAGTGTGTTTGATTGTGCAGAACATCCATAATGAAATCTTCATAATGTCTTCTTGTCTGGCAGATGGGCGGACATGTTCACGGCTAGGGGCTGCCGCGATGACCCTGAACACACTTTCTCTCACCCATTTGTACAGGTAATGCTCTCTCCTGAAAAAATGTTGCATTTGACAGTGTTCTGTATCATGTGTATCATCATTATTATTATTATTCTTTCACTGAGCACCACATTGGAAATATGGGTTAGCATCTGGGACATGCACGTGTTTGGATTTTCTATACGTATTTCTGCCCAAAGAAAATCAAATCAAATCAAATCAAAGTTTGGATCTGTTTTCCCTCTCTGTCTGTCCCTCTCTGTGTCTTCCCCCCATGCTCCCTGCCCAGGCGGTGGGGATGTTCCTGGGCGAGTTCAGCTGTCTAGCGGTCTTCTACATCTTGCTCTGCCACGACAGACGTAGGCCAGAGCCCAGGATGAACGCAGGCCAGAGCTTCAACCCACTCCTCTTCCTCCCCCCTGCCATGTGTGACATGACCGGGACCTCCATCATGTATGTTGGTAAGTGACCATTGCAGGTATCTATTGCTTTGTTTTTTCATTGTGAGCTAAACCTAAGAAAAATAGTTTTATCCTGGATGTAGAAAACTGCCCACTGTGTATGTGTCCAATGAAACTCTTTGCTGTTTCCAGCTCTCAGCATGACGAGCGCCTCCAGCTTCCAGATGCTGCGAGGAGCCGTCATCGTCTTCACCGGTCTGCTGTCTGTGGCTTTCCTGGGCCGCCGCCTGGTGGCCAGCCAGTGGCTCGGCATCCTGATCACCATCATGGGCCTGGTGGTGGTGGGCCTGGCTGACTTCCTCAGCGGGTACAAGAACACGCACAAGCTCAGCGACATCATCACTGGTATGGGAGTGGATTTCCATTCAGATCTGCGACAGTAGTCTGACTTTGGATAGGACTAATTTGGAGAAAAAGACATGATTTTCCTCTAAAACAAAATAAAGTGTAGTCCTAATGTTGGTTAATGCTTTGATTAGGATAAAATATCTTTTTTAACCCAAGCAAACCTGTACTTGAACCATCATGACCAAAACAGAATGGATAATGAGATGAAAAAATAAATTACCTCCAAGCACCACTGCAACATGAAACTTTACAGCAAATACTGTATGACAAAGTCCAATTTTTTTTCTCTTCTAAAGCATGTAGTATTGCATTAGCAGCTAAGTATGCACCACTACTCTGTTTTGCCCTGCAGGAGACCTTCTGATCATCTTGGCTCAGATCATTGTTGCTGTGCAGATGGTCCTGGAGGAAAAGTTCGTCTACAAACATGATGTTCATCCTCTTCGGGCCGTGGGCACTGAAGGTACGGTGAACGTTCATTTGCAATTACATTTAACATTTAACATTTCAGGCATTTAGCTGACACTTTTAACTAGAGCAACTTAAACTAAAGGAAAAATCCACCCTATAAGACTTCAACACTGTTATAAAGTCTAATGTAATAATGTAATGTAATCTGATCTAATCTAATCTAACATTGTTGAAAACAAAGCAATGTACTTTGCATTCCTGCGTCCATTTTGTTGTTTGGAGGTGTATTCTGATTCCCGTGATAACTGGCCAAATGTAGATGACATGATGTGATGCTGAGATATTTCCAGCGCAACTTTTCTGAAGAAAATGTTTCAGCGATCTAAAACATCGGTGGTAAACGTCAGGTTTTGGTGTCAGTCTCTCAGAATCAAAGAGCGAGGGCTTCTTTCTAGAGCCACCATTTTGCACCAAGAGACGTTCAACAATCACAGAGGGAGGGATCCATTGTAGAAGAGGAAGAGATACCAGTTTCTCCACCGGCAGTAGCTTCAATAGATCAGAATGCAATGCAGCATGGACATTTTGTGTTTTGAGTAAAGGGCACAACGCTTTTTTTCCTTGACTGGAAAAACTCCCACTCTTGTGTTCTTACTATCACTATCACTATTGTAGTCTCCACCTACAAGTTTTCCTATAAGTATAAAAGTAAAATTCCTGAACTGCCAATGTTACAAGAAGCCGATAATGAAGAGTTCAAAGGTCAAAACAACTCTGTCTAGAAAACAGAGTCAATCAATATGTGTCCCTTGAATCTTCATGTGCAATTTACAAGTGCTAGGAAAAGAAATAAGAGCCATGTTGATTTTTTTTTAGAATCCTTTGTTCTTGGTAATACAGCCTGTATATCAACTGTGTTACTGGAGCAATGGTGTTTGTGCAATTGTACAGTGAAGCAAATACTTTATTACCACCTTGGCATTTTGAAAAGTAGTTGGTTATTTTTCTCCACCAGATACTTTGTGTGTGCCAAGTTGTGAGTGGGAAAATTACCCTAAAATGGAAGGTTTTTAAATACTTTTCCTCTAAGTACAGTTTAGAATTGTGAAAATGACAGTCTATACCAGTGATTGCTAGGGTTGCAAAATTCCGGGAATTTTCAAAGTTGGAAACTTTCCATGGGAATTAACGGGAATTTATGGGAATTAACGGGAATTAACGGGAATTTATGGGAATAAACGGGAATAAACCAGGAATTTACTAAATTGAAGGTATGCTCTTAATAGGGAACTTAAATATAGTTGGGGAAAATATATTTTAGCATAATCCTGACTAAAACAACCAGATATCATGCAAGTACAGTTGAATATCTATGCTATTCCTCAATCACATGCACACATAGCACACTGCTTACTGCAGGGCTATTGAGACCATGCCCCCTACATGCAACTCAACATTCATGTTTTTGTTCTTCAATGAAAGAATTGATTGTTCAATAAAATATTTAACACTTAATAAAGTTCTACTTACAAATACATCTGTTTTAATTGTATTATTTTGGATGGATGTCTGCTTATAACAAAACAGATATTTATGCTTGGATATGATACCTTTCCATTAAATTACCCTCAATTCCCAGTTAATTCCCATAAATTCCCGTTAATTCCCATAAATTCCCATTAATTCCCATAATTCCCATGGAAAGTTTCCAATTTGGAATATTTCCAAAATTCCCCAGCTTAACTTCCCATGGAAATTTACCGGAAACTTTCCGGAAATTTACCGGAAATTTTCCACCCCTTTGCAACCCTAGTGATTGCCAACCTTTTTAAGACCCCTAATTTAGTCCACACAGACCCCCATTTGATGAGATTTTGTCTCTCAGACCCAAATCTGAGAATATTTCTATTGTTAGATATGATTTTGTCCAGAATTCCCATACTATCTGTATTGTAGGTAGAGAGATAACAGTGAAACTATGATCAAAACAGTCATTCTCCTACCTTCTCTAATTGTGTTAACTTCTTGTAAATTAAATAATGAAGTTTAACAATTCATCAATTTGCTGGGGACCCCCCTGGAATTCCCTCAAGGACCCCTGGTGGTCCCCGGAACCCACGTTGAGAACCACTGGTCTATACAAAGTATTTACAGAATGGGCTTTGTAGGGGCAAATATAGAAAGAGTCTGAAGAAGTAAAATAAACAGCTGAAAACCAAAATGTTAAGGCGGCCCTGTAAGAGTGACATTAACATTCTAAACAGAAACTTCTCATATATGTTTGTTAATCCAGATAGATCATCGATCAGTGTCGTCTTTTAAATAATTTTGTAAAACAGAGTTACAGACTGACTTTTTAATCATTTGTTTTATGTGATATTTACCCATTTTATTTGTGTGACCTTGTACCTTACTGTATGTGAAGCACTGTTTTAAAGAAGTGCTGTTCAGATGAAGCTTACCGCTCTCGCTCTCTGTTCCCAGGGTTCTTTGGTTTCTTCGTCCTGTCGCTGCTGCTCATCCCCATGTTCTTCATCCCCGTGGGCAGCTTCGGCGGCAACCCCCGGCAGGTCCTGGAGGACGCGCTGGACGCCTTCTGCCAGATCGGCCACCAGCCCCTCATCCTGCTGGCGCTGCTGGGCAACACCGTCAGCATCGCCTTCTTCAACTTCGCCGGCATCAGCGTCACCAAGGAGATCAGCGCCACCACCCGCATGGTGCTGGACAGCCTGCGCACGCTGGTCATCTGGGCGGTGAGCCTGGCGCTGGGCTGGGAGACGTTCCACGGCCTGCAGGTGCTGGGCTTCGTCGTGCTGCTGGTGGGCACGGCGCTCTACAACGGACTGCACCGCCCCCTGCTGGCCAGGATGCCTTGCTGCGCGGGGATGGTGGGCGCGGAGGAGGGGGAGAGCGAGGCGGCGGAACGGGAGCGGCTGCTGGCCGACGGCAGGGTCCAGGCCGACGACGAGAGCTAGACTCGGCTCCAAACGTAAAACTTGACGGCCATGACGGCGTATCGGAGCGTCTGTCGGAGACACGGCACCTTTCCCGCAACGCTGTCAGTGACAATCTCTTTTTAAATTGTTGTGTTCACGCCTCAGATTTTAACTGACTCGCAGCCTTCGCACCTTGTGGGAATATGTGGGAGTGCGCAGGCTTTCGTAAACAAACAGACGGTAGGGAGGGTGGTGTGAAGGCGTTGTATCACATACGGGTTTCCTAAGGTTTAGTTGATTCTACAGATCGACTGTTTTATTACATCCTTCTGAAACAAAGCGGAAGTAGTTTTTAGCCAGTGTCAGCAGCTGCTCCTTGACCCTTTTAGCTGTTTTTTATTGGAAGAAAAGGCTTGGACACTTTTCAGTGTTATCTATAGAGCTCAATCCACCATAGAAACCAGCACAGGTTTGTGAAAGTTATTGCCACAAAAGTTAAAAATTAATGTCAAAATCAGGTTTTGTACAGATTGGCTTACATGTGCAATAGGTGGATAATTGTCATGTTTTAGATAGTGATTTTAATATCTGTGGTACTGTATGCAATTTTTATGTGATCTCTTTTAGGTTTTAGGTTTCTTTTTTAAAATGTTGCGAACTATGATTTTGCCAAAATGGCTGGCAATGTGTAAATCATGCATTGAATGCCAATCCACTGCCTTGTGAAGGCCCTACAGACATGTGTTTTCTTCTATTCAACATTTCCTTTGTCATCTTTATTTGGAAGAAGTGCAAGGGCATTTTCTTAATTTCACTTTGGTTGAATTGTTTTGAAAAAATACTTCTGTATATTTGCTCTCAGGCATTGCTGATATTGTTGGTTTATGTTTACAGGTCAACATGTACCAAGAAGTCTGAGCTCAAAAGTATTGATAATACACTAAGTGATCTGCACTTGATATTGTAAATCTTGCTTCTCCCACCACACTCAGTTGTCTAGCTAAGAGGTTTGCTGTAACATATAATAAGAAAAAAGGGAACTGTCGTTAAATCACACATGTTGAAATGTATGTTTTTTTATTTAGACCTATACATTGAATGATGTGCTGTGAACAACATTGAATGGATGTAAGGAACAGATGAAGAGAGACGTTTTTCAAAAATACATTTCTGAAACTATCCATAAAGTCTCAAAACATTTTTGCGTTTCATCATTGAACAGACGAAGTAGACATTCATGAATTCGGGGCTGGTTGTCCTGCTGTTTTTCTTCATCCAAAGAGCCTTTGTTAACCGTAGCCCATAGACTCTGTTCCACTGCTCAACAGGTTCCCACTTTCTGCCTTTTGCAAATTGCTATATCTTCAAAAATATATGAACACATTTTCAAATATCAAATAGGACCCAACCAAAGTAGTTTATTTTTAGCAAGATTTTCAACACTGTAAAAACTCATAGTGCAATTTAGTGAAATCAATGCATCTTTATCCATTAACACAATGTATATAGATGTGTTTGTCAATTTCAACTTAAAAGTGCTAGTTATGAGCTTCATGACTTAAAATCATGAGTTCACATCTTGTGACTTAAAATTACAAGTTGAAAGAACGCCTTATAAAGCATTCACTAAACTCAACACTGTTAGTTTATTAGCAGACTTCCCAGTATGCATTGCATACGGTTTAACTCTCCAGAAACTCTTCCTTCTTCTGGTTTAAATGAATTTACAGGATAGAGACTTGATATGTATGTATGTTTGGTGAATCATAGGTCAATTTCTGATAAAAAAAACAACAAAACATGATAAAATCTACTATCTATCTTATCTATGTATCTGGGAATTCACAATAAGTAAGTTTCTCTCTGATGCACATGGCAAATACAATCCACTACAAGTAAGTGTATTGCAGCTGCATACTATATGTTGAACTGTGTATTAATCATGTGATACAAGAGGAACTTGAACTTAACTTCAACTTGGAAACATGAATCAGCATGACTAGACATTTGTTGATTGAACTTATTGTTTTAAATTCACTCAGTTAGCTTTTCTACATTAGAACAACTAACTAATGACCTTTGACCTAACTATTCAGTACTACTCTTGTCAACTCACAATTTTAAGGCAGCAAGGAAACTTATGTTTTTAAGTTGAACTGCCTTAATATTTTTTGCAGTGCAGAAACTAAGAAAAAATACATAAAAACAGCACTCAACCAGTATTAGTATTTCTGGATTATGTCATTTGGTTTATACTAAATAGCTGGTGTGGTATTCGGTACTTGAAATTTCCACCTTTATATAGGCCTGTAGGGTTAAATTTGTTTACAGGCCCTAACAGTTGCTTCTCAATGCAATATAAAGGAGTTTTTTTCTGTCCAAATTGAATAAGAGGATAAATGTTCACTTCTGACCAAAGTAAGCTGTTGAAAAGAGATAAAACGGTATAAATGCTCTTCAGACTGGTTATCTGCCCCTTTCAGCTTATAGGTGCAGGTGATCAGTGTTAGTGTCAGTGTTAGTCATGCCTGTTTGGAAACTCTATCTCTGTGTTTGAATCTGAAAAGGGCACCAGTTTGTATTTTAAAAACAACAAAAAAATTGTAAATGTTAAAAAATCAAATTACATACGGCATGAATGATTGGGGGCAAATGTAAACTAGACATAGACAGAAGTAAACGGCGAAAATGATGACGAAGATTGTGATGAAGTTATGACGTGAAGTCCTGTCTTTGCAGCTGGACCAGCAAGCAGCAGCCAGTGAAGTGAACAGCCAGTGCAAGTGTCCCTTGTCAGCCGTCCCGACACAGGCAGCTGACACCTGTCTGCACTTCCTGCCCCGACCCAACATCCTCCCTAATGACCGGGCCTCTGCTTTAATGGAGGTCAAAGGTTAAGCCCGAGCCTTATGCCATCCCCAGAGATCTGTACACACTGGCTGGTACAGCTACCGACTAGATGGAGGAAACTGGGTTCATTAGCCAAATATGCACAGATTGTTTTTGATTGAATTAGAATCAAATTAATTAGCATCACAGTTTTATTTATTTTATTTTATTTAAACTATTGATTGTTTACTTGGAAACAAAATCATTAATTGTCAGCTGTCTTGTGGAATTGTCATTTGATAGACCTATGTGTATAGTACCTTGTATTTGCCATTCAATATTCACACAAGGATATTATTAAAAAATATATAATTATTTAAAAAATATATATAATGAGTTATTTGCCTTATAGGACTGTTGGACTACCATATTCCCATATTCCTACCATATTGACTACAATATTCCTATACACCCATTGTGCCACAGAGCAGGGGAAGTCACAGGGACCTTAAATCAAGTGTGAAATATGTTTTAAAGTTGTGTCGACTATATAGTATAGTTTATACTTCTTATAGACTGTGTAATTCCAATCATTTATGAGAAAAACACTGTGCAAAACATATGTCCAAAAGCCAATGGATCCACATATTTCAGAGCCCTTCTCTTTTTTCTATTGGTTTTATATAACAAATGGCCACTAGATGGCAGCGTTTTGCTAAAAGTTGAAAAAAGAAGCTCCTTTTTTATGTGCGGCTTTGATAATGGGCTGCTACCTTGCTGATGTACTGAGGAATGAAGTATTAAATTATATTGTCCACAGTAACATTTAGTTAATATAGTGGGATGGATTCATTGCAAATAAACTCCACTTGAAATTGTAATAAAAATGAATAAATACACAAAAAAAAGAAAAAGATAGGCCTACACAACCCCTTGTGAAAAAGAATTACTGCAATCCTAAATATTTTTTTAAAATGTACTACACAATCTCACTGCATAGCTATAAACTATATAGGTGTAATATCCTAGTTAACTTATAGTAGATTATAGGAATATTATAGTGATGGCATAGGAGATAGAAAATACCACCAAGAACGATAAGGTCTCTGTAAACTCACTATTGAAACACTATAAAGCCACATTAATTGTATAGGAATATTATAGTGATTTTTCGTTAGGGACAGTTTGACTAAATTTAAGCGAGTGTTTGTTTTTTTTAAACAAAATCAAATAGTTTATGCAACAATTTGGGGTAAAAAAATATATATAATTCACGTGGACTTTCCTACACAAAGTCTCTGTATAAGAAACGTGATGCTGCTGCTAGTGCAGCTACAGCTTGCCTAAGCCCACAGTATAGGCGGTGACGTAAAAAAAAACCTGTTATGAAATTCAGTTTACATTAAAACGAAAAATGACATGCAAGGCGCTCCTGGGACGGGCTGGAAAAACTATTTCGGTAGCGTGTTTTCCTCGACAAAGCTGTCCCGGGAGGAACGGCCCGGCCTCCCGTGAGAGAAACCCACCGAGTGAAAGTGAAGGAGGCAAACTGTGCTGCTGTTTACTCATGAAACCCCACAGCAAAAATAGCTCCGCACGTAACTAAAATAATATCAAGAAATCTGGTTTATTAATATTCTAGAATACACTCAGAAACCCAAGATTTCTGCAGACTATATCACCAAAATGAAGATAAATAAAAAAAAAAAATAGTAAATAAATGTATATATGTGAGAGTTGTGGATTGAGAAATTATCATAGACTAGTGGCATTAAGAAAATATTACTCTGACAAATATCAGATGATTTCAAAACACTTTGATATCAATCATCTTTTCATTGTTATTGTTAATTCTAGAAAAAGTCCCATTTTTTGCTCTAATTCAATTCCTTTTTATTCAAGGCTCAAATATTAAACAGAACTTTTATATGGAGGCAGGTTATTGAATTCGATACAGAATAATTATGTTCCCCTTGCTCGATTAAAAATGTCAAAATTTGATATAATCTAACCATCTTGGCGTCTTTGATGCTGTGTAATTTTATATCTGTGCTCGATTCATCAGTCAAGTTTAAGTTTGTCACATTAAATCTCCGCTTTGCACCTCCAGACCTGCTGGTGTTTGGAGTCCTCCGCTGATGAATCGTGTCCTCCTGCGCATTTTTTCCACCGTTGTGTTAATACAGCGGCGAATTGACTGGGCCGAGTATAAATAATAACTGAAGCTTCAATGTGAGGCGCTCTGCTCTGCCTCATGCTGCTCCAAACAAGCACACACTTGATCTCTCTCAATACCACCGGCCTGTCTGCAGCCGTGTATTTCCTCGGGTTGTCATTATGTGAAATATACAGTAGAAGTTATTAGAAGTCACTTTAAGCCTGTAAGTCTGAGCTCTAACTGGACTTGCGCTTCACTCTCGATATGGAGATGTTTTAACCAGGTTTGAGCACTGCAAAAATATTCAACTAAATGGTTTAACGCGCCATTTAGCCTAATATAATATTGAGTCTGAAAATCTCATTTTTTTCTCAGAGCAGGTGGAAAAATCGGCCAGTGGAGTGACGTTCCCAATGCAGAGCGGCTTGTTTCACTATTTTGTGATGATTCAAGTGTCATTTTCTCGATGCAAGTGCCTTCAAATTCCTGAATCAATTGAAATTACATATGGAACACGTGGAGCTTTAAGGCTGAATATGACAGTAAAGGACTTGGGTATTTTTTTTTTTTTGCAGTGCGGTCACCTTTACGCACAGCGCCGCTCCTCGTGGCAGCTCGCCACGGCCCTGGAGGAGAAGCAGTAGGCCTAATGGTTTGTTATTATGACCTTTTGTGTTTCCATTAGTCTCGTCTCCTATTTAGCACGGCGCGCCCGGCACTGCTTACGCGATTTATCCGTGTGTACATTTGCGCATCGGAGCTGTAGAGGGCCTTGAACCGCCTCACAAGAGGCGCGCGGAAGGGCGACTTTAATCTGTTTTAATGTAAACAGACGGGTTTGCTCATAGGTACCGAGTCACCGTCATATTTAAAAGCTTCCATGAAAGCGGCCCTCAGGTTGTTTAGAGCAGAGGGCAGGCCGGGGTGAGTGTGATTAGTCTACCACTCCACTGTCCAGCTAATGACCACTTAATGTTTTAGCCTGTCTGTGCACTGCAACGCGTAAAACCTATTACCACAAAAGGAAAAATAGTCCTTATGCTGCTATATTCACTCATTCTGCTACACAGGATATTGTTAAGGCAACTATAATCTATGTCGAGTGGATTCATTTCACATATGGCCTCCATCCCTATGAGTCGAAACACCAGTTTGCTATCAAAAGTAAAATAAAAATATAATGTCTTTTCGGTTATTAATCCGTTGAGACAAGTTTTACAATCATCCCACAAATCCTGCAAAATCGTCAGTGTTAATTGAACTAACTGAACTGTAAAAATCAACATGATGCCAGTAGGCCTATTTATGTAAGTTATGAATGGACAAACAACTCTCCAATCGGCACTAGCAAACTCAAAATAATTGTCACTGAAAAATTAAATGTAGGCTATTTATTAAATACACTGTGCAGAAATCATTTTGTAGAAAGCCTGTTCCGAAACAGTCACGCTTAACAGCTTTGATTAACTGCATGGGATGAACTTTAATGTGTGTTGGAAATCTATGAATCTCCATATTTCCCCATGATCAGAATTATGAAATCTGAATTGATGTTTGTGATGATCTCTGTCTCCACTGATGGACAGCTGCTATAACAATCAAACAGCTCCAGGGATTCATGATGTTACCATCAGGAATGGAGGAAACTTGTTTTCAGATTTACAAAATTAAAGACTGCCTGTCTGTCTGTCTCTGTACTTATTCCTACATTATATGGTCGCTGCACAACAGATACTCTATCTACCTATCTATCTATCTTTTTTATTTGTAAATGTTTATTTTTATATTTATTTTGTTGCTTAGACAAATCAGAATGAAAACTACATTTAAAATAAATAAATAAATCAATAAAATAGAGAACAAGAAGCGGATTGGTCACTGGGGG